>NC_090062.1:2674235-3034235 GCF_038355195.1 Osmerus mordax
TTCAAGGAATCTTTGAGTTTCTTCTTCTCAGATGAGTTTGGGTCCATACAGCAAATTAGTAAACTGATTAGGCCCAGATTAGTACAGGCTGATAAGAGATTGGATGGATATACTGTTGAGATTAAGAGGATAACTAGATCGAGTGACAGATGAATTTGTGCATCGCATCCTTTTCCCTGGCTCCAAGTCCCCTTTGTAATTAAGGCTGTAAGGTGTGTGCATAATCAAATAAATAAATAAATAAATAATGATGACAGAATTATGTGATAATGAATTAATACATTACAAGAAGTGAGTAAAGAAGACAGCAGCTAATTGCATGAGATGAGTCTTTTTTCATTAGCTTTTTGAGAGGAAATCTCATTATATGCATCACAAACTATAATGCCAGATGAAATCCAGCTTAAGAAATATGTAAATCAGTACACATCTTCGAGTGAAGAAAATCCCACAGGGAAAACAAAACAACTTCTGAATCGCAAGATGTCATTCTCACACCGGCTGTGTGATCTCGGAGCTCTCCAACGCCTAGTAACTTCACCCTCTTTGCGGTCAGCGTATTGTGAAGTGGCATCCCTGTTCTCACCAGGAAAACATCTCCAAGGAGCTAAAGCCACGCTCGGTCCAAGGACCCCAGGGCTGTCCACAGACCTGCCTGTTCCTCCGTGTGAGGTACTGCACACCTGTTTAAGCCACAGCCCTGTTTCTGCCATAGCCCCCCAGTGGCGGTGGTTTGCTGCCTGTCAGAGAGAGTCACAATAATCACTTACCCTTGAGATTCTCTGGGTAAATTTGTTTTTGAGATTTGGGTCGGGATTGATAAATTGCTTTTCATGAAGCAATTTATTTGTTTTACCGGATGATTTCAGCGATGAATAAGGACATGCCTCGTTAGCAGGAAGGGTAGAGAACTTTTGGCTCTCAATGAAAGCTGAACTGACAGCAGCGCTGTTTTCACTCCTATTTCCGCAGGATTGTTTAGATACAAATGTTCCACTAGACTATTAAGATTTGTATTGTATATATTTATTGGCCTTTCCTTTTTTTCCACCTGCCGCAGTGAACACAAATAATTGCACAGCAGTAATTGCACAGCAAAAACAGAGATGGGTTGATTATGCTGCGCATAATTATTGTGGAAAACAGTCTGTCTATTAAGCTTTCTAATGGCAGTAATACAGAAAGCAATCCAATTACCAATAGTTTGTTTCTCGCACAGAAAATACAGATTTCTCTCTATAACGATGATCCTCTCCCGGATGCTGCCTCTAATCGTGCGGGAGTGTACGCAGAGTGTCTGCTGCCTCGTTATCGCGAGGCGAAATGTTCATGGGGTTGAAGAGGCATCTGACGTTCAGACTGTGTTTTGGGGGGGCTGCTTGGCAGTCAGGGAGTCTGATAGCTCCTGAATTATTTATCCAGGCTGCAGGACGGTAGCCACCGAGACCCTGGCCTCGTGGTGCTTGTCTGGGGACATCTCCCTCCAAACATCAGCCATTAGCCGAGAGGACGGAGGTGCTGATGGACGTGGGGACCGGGGTGTGCCGAAAGGGTCCAGAGTGCCCCCACCACGCACACACACACACACACACCCACACACACACCTCTTCTCAGGCACAACATCCCACATCCATCCCCCCCTCAATAAAGACCAAAGACAGATTTATACAGATCAAAGTGCAGAACTTTTTAATTAAGGGAAGAGAGGTTAGAAAGAGAACGATAGAAACAACCAGCCGTTTTCCTATTAAGGAGAAATGTCAAGCGCGGTGGCGAAGCGATAGTCTGCTCGCGTCCCTTTGTTGTCCCCCCTGACATTGCAGGCTAATTTTTCATGGTTATTTGAACTGGAAAATGAAAGAGAGGTTTGCGATTATTTCCTATAAATGACAACACAATCGCATTACGCTTCAGTGCAAACACAGAGAGGATATTGCCTTTTCATATTTCATGTGAACGTAATGGATGGGATATGCAAAGAGGAGCAGAGAGAAAGACAAATGGAGAAAGACAGCAGCTTGTGTTTGATTTGTATTAGCAACCGACCTGATAGGCAAAGGAAGAGCAGAATATGTGCTTTTTTTCCTCAATAAGTGGTAGCAGTCTTGTGGATGTTTTAAAGTGCCTGCACAATGTATTCATTGAATACCTTTAGTGGATTGCTATTAGCAGGCAGACAGGGGTGAATGGTAATGACACAGAGACAGTGTGAGGTAGGAGTTAGCCTGTGTGTCCACTTCTCTCTGCTGTCCTGTAATGCATCATATCCACAGCATGGGGCTGGAGTCACCCTGGGGGAGTTCTGTGAAAACACACACCCAAACACACACACACACAGACACAGTGGTGCGGGAGTTAGACATGTCAGCGTCGAAACAGTAACTGTGTCTGTTTATAAGTGGACCATCCTTGGAGGTCCAGTCTTTCTGCAGCCTTTACTACTTGCAGAATTTAGCAGGTTGGGAGCATTCAAGTGCACAACACATCAATGATAGCCTGTATCTCATATTTTGGAATAAAATTGATTAGCTATATTGGTATTCATAACCTTGGAACATTCTGTTTTATCTAGCCCTACGCTTTTATAAACAAGCAGCGAGCTGGGCCGGGTAACGGACCATGTGCATCGAGCCGGTGAGGCCGATGGGCAGACGAGAGCGTCCTGGTCTGGAGGGGTACCCTGGGTAATGCAGCTGTGTGTGCGTGTGTGTGTGTGTGTGTGTTTACGTGTAGCGAAGGAAGGTTCATGTAGATGTAGCCATGAGGGAGCTGTGTGAGCGGGGATGCTAACTCGCGCCGCGGTGGGTTCTCCACGGTACATACATCCAGCCATGGCCACATTGATTTTCGGAGCTAATACCTCCACAGAGCGCTCCGCAGCCAGATGGATGCACTACAAAGATATACAAATGGCGCGCTCAATAAATCGACAGGCGGAGATCTTTTTCTGAACGTCCACTGTACTGGTCTGTAGTGTCTAAAAGGAGACGTGGACAGCTAAGTACCTGTTAATGGACACGCGCATACACACCCTCGCACACACACCTGCCCGCCTGTGGGCTGAAAAACACTCTATCAATAATTCCACATTGAAAAGATCTTTAGTAAACTACCGTTGGAAAATGTGAAAGATTAAACAGCATCAAATCCAAGTGTAAAAGACCTCATACAGCACATTCAATAACCTCCTAATCTTCCTGGGCTCCTTCAAGGATGTTGTTTGCGGAATATCATTTGTGTGTATGCAAAACAAAGCAGACTCCTTTCAAATTCGGTGTGCTTATTAGTGACATATAACACAAAAAGTCTCTGCGTGTTGAT
Organism: Osmerus mordax; assembly: GCF_038355195.1. Lineage (NCBI taxonomy): Eukaryota > Metazoa > Chordata > Actinopteri > Osmeriformes > Osmeridae > Osmerus > Osmerus mordax. Next base: position 2,677,557 of record NC_090062.1, read on the forward strand.
CATATATAATAAATCTGGGGAGATGTAAAAATGGTGCTGTCTTGTTAAGCACAGCAGGGCTTGTATGTGGCTGTGTATGTCTCTGTGGAGGGAAGCTCTGAAGCTCGCTCTACCTGGTAATTAAAGTGGGTTTGTGGCAAAAGCCAAACATCAGGAGAGATGAGCTATGAACAAAAGAGCTGTGACAGTTTCAGGTTATGTGATTTTTATGTCCCTTTTTTTTTCTTTCTTTTTTTTTTTTGCCAAATGAAAAATCAATACTTTTTCCGGGTTATACATATTCAGAGTGCTAGCCGTTCTTCCGCCCTGATGGGGAGGGAGGGGGGGCCGGGGCCTGTTCGTCTGTCACAACTGTACCATCGCATTTTCCGACCCACTGGTGAATATTTCAGACTTGATGTGATTGCCCTTCATGACAGCGGTGAAGCTTTTTTCATAGTCCCCCCCCCCCCCCCCCCTCCCTCTTCCCTCTCCCCCCTTCCTGCCCTAGCCCCCCTCGGATAGATAGAAACCATTGTGGTGTTAGCTGGAGGAGAAAGACCCATTAAAAAGGAGGTTTATTTAAAAAGCGTGTGGTAGATAAACATAAATACACGGTGGTGGTGGTGGGGGGGGGGGGGGGGGGTTGACAGAGACAGAAAGGGAGGGACTGAGAGAGAGGGACTGTGTTCGTTCTGTCTTTGTGCCCCGACAAAAGTCCCCCGGCTACGGGAGATGGAAGAGTAGTGTCCAGGGGTGTGTTAGCCTCCTACCCAGGCTTTTAGCCCTGCGCCTAGCAGGGAAAAGCACAGCCTGGTTCCTCCTTTGTCCATCTAATGTGTGTTTGTGAGGCTACTGGCATTCAGGACAATGTGTAATGGCCAGTCTGAGCTGTGTGTGCGTGTGTATTGTGTGTGTGTGTGAGTGTGGGTTAGCTGGGGCAGGAGAGAGAGCAGTCCCTGGATGTTCACTCCCTGTGCAGCCACATTAACCCAGATCCTCCTCTACTCCATCACTCAACTAAAACACAAAGAAAGAGGGAGTGGGTGAGGGAGACATGGAGAGAGTGTGGAGAAATAGAACACCAGTAATTTCATCGCTTGTATTTGTAATGTGTCTAAACATATCATTAATATAGGCAATAATTCTAATTAGTATAAATTCCTCAGAGACAGCACTTTAGGGAACATATCTAGTGCTATTTTTAAAACGGTTAATGCTGTATACTTCTTGTCCTTTCTGGTTTCCCTGCGCTCGCTGGTGAGCCACAAGGACAGAGCAGCTCCATCACTACTGATGTCCTGTTTACAGTATTCTGCTCACGGGAGATGTACAACATCCACAGCATTTACACATGTCATGTTTGGGAGGGGATGTCAGAGCAGGTAAACAAAGTGACGTCTATTTAGAAGCTCCGGATATTCCAGTGGCGTGTGTAAATTAGATTTCCCTCACGATTAGAGGCTTCATTTGGCCGCCGAGAGAATCCATTCCGTGTGTGTGACCCTCAGCGACCTGAATGGTTGCTGTGTGTCCACTCAAATGGCCAGTGACTCTGAAAGGCCAGGGGGATCAAATTAAGTGTTGCTTGGAAGGCCTGGGGGGGGTCGGCTGGGGAGCGCAGGGAGAGAGAGGGGAGGGGGGCACCGGTATTGTTCTAAGGCAGTGTGAGCTATCCCTGCTGTTTGTGATTAACTTGCTGTTTAAAGTTTTTTAGCTATTAGCTGCCCCTGTACCCCCACCCCTCCTCCCTCCTCCTCCTCCTGCTCCTGCGCCTCCCCCTCATGCCCACAGCCTCATGGAGACACAGAGTATTCATTCACATTGAGATCTTGAGGTCACGGCAGGGCCAGTGGGGAGAGAGCACCATGTCCTCCCTGAGACAGGTCAGGAATCTAGCACGTAACTCTGCCCCACAGCGACTCAGGGACGCGGCTCTTTGAAGCACAGAGGTACCCTTCTTTCATTCCTAAATATCAGGAGTATGCATGTGTGTGTGTGTGTGTGTGTTGGAGAGAGAGGGAGAGAGCGAGGGACAGGGATTTGAAGAAGGAAAAAGAGAGAGTGAGACTCTACAGAGCGATGGAATATACAAGACACCCCTCTTTGAAGCGTGTGCGTTTGCGTGTGTGCGTGTGTGTGAGAGAGGGAGGGAGATATCCGTATTGGGCAGTTTGGTCAGCATGTGTAGAGTGTTGGTGTGACGCTTGTGTGCACAGAGTATGAGTCATAGGTGGTGTTTATTGGAGCAGGGCTTAACCCGATGCCCAACACGTGCCTGGCTTACTTTATTTACAGCTTGTCTTTACATTCACAGGTATTTTTAAGGATACATTTTAGATCTCTAATTACTGTAACAAAGTAATTTAATATTGCTCTATTGCATATTGATATTTTGAAAATAATTGTATCCTACAAATCAATATTCATCCCTTATTTGACTTTAAATGTATCTTGTAACTTGTCAGCACTAGCGTTGGAGTCTGTGAGTAGCATTAGTGTAGTAGCTGTGTGGTTGTGTCATGTTGTGGTTTACTGGTTTTTCCTAAGTGAAAGCCCACACCTCCTCAACCCCTCACCTCCCCGGTTAGGCAGCGCTGTTCTGCTCACTCGTGGTTTTCTGACAGCCAGCCCATCAGGAAGCCAGCGAGGAGGGGTCTGAGTGTGTGTGTGTGTGGGAGGGGGGGACGGGATCCCATTTTTGGGAGGGTTATGAGTGTTTTTCTGTGTGTTGTGGTTGAAAAGGGGGAGGGAGGGGGGAGGTTTGCGTATGGGGCGTGGAGGTGCTGATATGAGGAGCGGACAATGCATGAGAGACCTCAGCATGGGGCCTGTGTCCCATTGTCCCATAGTGGCCTCCTGTCACTTTCATTTTATACCCCCCTGTCCGGAGTCAGGCCAGCTTTGATATGGGCTAGGGGTGCAAGGGATGATGGGGGGAGGGGGGGGGGTTAAAGAAAGAAGTGGGGGAGAAAGATGGAGTCTGCGAGGTGTGTAATAAGATTGCTTTTTATCCGACAGCGCCGCGTTAAAGAGAAGGAAGCTGTCCGGGCCTGGATAAAGAAAGGGGGGGGGGGGGGGGGGGTTCACCTCTAATTTACAGAGAGGCACTGTGACACCTGGTTAAAAATGATAACAACAGCCTCAATAATCATAATGAGAGTAATGAGAGCTCAGTCACACTGCTCGGCACTGGAGGCCAGAGAGTGGCTGAGCACAACCCCCACTGCTGGTCCTCTGCTCTGGGGAGAGAGAGAGAGAGGCACCGCTCAGCCCCCGCGCTGGTGCTCTCGGTCTGGGCAGGAGAGAGGGGAGAGGGACAGGCAGGCAGGCAAGGCAAGGCAGAGGAGCATGATGATCATGAGAGAGAGACATGCAAAACAGAGCAGGGAGCACTGGAGCCACTTTCAGGTAGGATTGCTTTTCTGTGTTTCACGAGGGCAGTTATCAGGGCTACAGGAAGGGAAGATTATCAGGATGAAAAGGACTTTGACTTGGTGATTTATTAGAAAAGTATGTATATATATATATATATTTATGTGTGTGTGTGTGTATATATATAATTATTTACTTTTGCTCTCCTGTCTGAGCAGTCCTGGAAAGTGCAGTGGTTGCCATCTATTATTTATTTGGCCGTTTGTGCCTGTCAGGATGATTAGTATTGGTGTAATCACTGTTCTACTGGGGAAAGGAAGGCTTCTCTCCCCCCACTGAAGGTAATCTGACTGTCTTCAGAGTCTCATCTTCACCAGACGCAGCCTGCCCCAGCATCTGCTTTTGTCATCTCCGCATATTTCTTCTTCTTCTTTTTCCCTTCTCCGTGTGCCTAACTGTCTGTTGCCGCTCCGCCGCCCCTCCCCCTCCCCCTCCTCCTCCTCCTCCCCTCCCCTCCCTTGCCCCCCACCCCCCATTGGTGTGCGTGAGTTCCTCGCTCTCCCCCAGCTTGTGTAGGGTGACACCTATGGGTCTGACTGAGCCCCTGCACTCACACTCTGGCGAAGGGAGAGACAGTGCAGCAGGGGGTTTGCGTGTGTGTGTCCAGCGAGCAGACCCGTTCTTTTTTTCTCTTTTGTCTCTTGGGGGGGGGGGGGGGAAGCGGTTGGAAATGTGCCTGTTTTCTCCGAATGTCTTAGGAAGGGAGAGAACATTTAAAGGAGAGAGAGTGAGAGAGAGTCGTGAGCTTTGCTAGTCTTTCTCCGTGTCTTCAGTCTCTACCATTTTAGCTGTGCATGGGATCTACTGTGTGTGTGTGTGTGTGTGTGTGTGTGTGTGTGTGTGGTATTGTTTTACATGCAGCGTGACGCTCCAGTATGATAGGGACTGTGTAGACAGTACAGACAGACAGAAGAGGTACTCATATTCTTCTAACAGATGAGTGTAATCTCTGTGTCCACCCTCAGTTTGTTCAGCTTGCATGATTAGATTAACAGAACAGTTCCATGTCATTGTATTAGGAGGGTTAATGAAGATGATTAATTAGAAGACAGCCTTCAGGCTATTGTCCGTTACATTTTGGAGATTTGGGTTAGAAATGGCCTATTGCCATAGCTTTGAGTGTTTCTCCTTTTCTATTTCCAGTTCTAATCTATGACTACGTTTTAGTGGCTCTCCCATTTGCATCCTACTCTTAGGCCACTAGTGACCTTTCATTAATTATGGCTGGCCCAGCTTTAATCATTGTGTAATACCGTTGGAGATGAGGAATAGGCACAGCCATTTGCCACTTAAGGATGTAGCGCTGCTCCTGGAATTAAATGTCTGCATTTCTGCATATATTATGGGAGGTTACCGCGCGGCGTGTGGTGAAAGTGTCATATATCTTGATTAAAAACCTAAATGAAGAAGTGCTGTGAGCGGGAGGGGGGGGGGGGGGGGTGGGATGGGGGGATGGGGAGGGGGGGGGGGGGGGCACTTCCACACCCCGCGAGAGGTCCGTCTGCGCAGCGTCGGGGTGACAGCTGTTGTATTCAGTGACGTTTGAATAGGAGTTTGAATCTGGACTGCCGGTCGCCGCAGCGCTGAGCTGGGGGGGACTGTGGAGGCGAGTGTAGGGTAGCTGAAGAGCGATGAACGGCCCCGGGTTTTTTTTTCTTCTTTTTTTTCGAAAGGTGTAAAATTTACCTGGGGATTATTTTGTAATCTGAGCACTTGTACCGCTGTATGGTATCCTAATTTAGCAGGACTTGTGTGGATTTGTACAGGCGGTAGTAAGAAGGGATTTCGTGCCTCGGAAGCTCTCTGGTGTTCCGGGCGATGCTTGAGGTCTGCTTCGCCAGCACAGGATGGGCTACATTGGTTGGAAAACTGCAGGTTGCCTTGGAAACATAATAAAAATATGGTCAATAATAAAAGAATGAAAAATGTATTTATGCAAGTGGGATCTAGGGAACACTTAAATGTTAGTTTTACTGGGAGCCAGTTATCCCTCTTAAATACCTTCATTTAAACACAGGATCGGTCTGCTGCTAGCAATAATGCCTAACAACAGAATCCATACACCAATCATGCTACAAGAGGTTCCTCATACAACAGGAAGAAGGCAGGAAAAGAAGGATATTGCTCTGGCCTTTCGCTTGACACAAAGGTGTTTTCCTTAGACTTGCTCTGTCAATGAGATTCTCCCAAGAGTCGCAGTTATTGCTATGAACGTTGATTGTTCAGCATGTCTTTGGTGAAGTGAGGATACAGAGTAATGCTTTGAAGGCCTTACTCAATCATGGTGAATTGCAGAACACGCCGCTCTCTTAAATATCTGAACATTCCCTCTGAGCCATAAGAGTATCTTTGGTAGTATGTACAGCAGTGTTGGTATGTATAGAATATTGCCAAAAAGTACTCCAATATATCATTAGCTACCCCCACAGTAACAGTAAGTGATTCTGTGTTTGTCAGGGTACATTGGTGATTTAGATCCCCAAACTCTGATGTGATGTGAAGTGGATTCTGATTTAAATGGATAAGGCTTTGACAAACACCTATGTGTGTGTTTGAATCTGTGATTTACTTTCGTCTCTATGATTCATAGACTATGGAAGCACCAAGTGCATTCATTTCATAGATCTCTTATCAAGAACATGTTGATATAATAAAACGTATAACACAAAAACCAGAACTTCCTGGTGAGTGCATGTCCATTAGATGAAGCAGATTTGGTTGGAATGTTCCAGAATCTGTGGTGAGAGAATATTTCTGATAGTAAAGTTTGACTGGGCTTTGAAATAGTATTAGATTCAGATTACATACAATATTCCGTAACTAAAGTAGTCCGAGTGCTCTGGACGATGTCAGGTCATAAAAATGGTGTAGGTTGTGGATTTTCAAGTGGTGAGCTCAGATCAGATGAGTGTTGACTGCAGGGCTGAATATTTGAACAGGACATTTCAGAAGCTGTTGTTGTAGCATTGTCAATATATCAATAGCCCGTCCAGTAGAGACCTGAGCATGGAAGCGTTTTCAAAAGAACATTTAAGTACATTTGTTGAGAATTAGCTGACTTGTGTAATAACTGATAGGGCTTATTGACTGCGGCCCAGTTTACAGTTGTCAAATCAATGCTGTTGCGGGCCAGTCACACTACTTTTAAACAAACTTAACAGGCGAAGGGGGTGCTCAAGGGGCACTGGAGAGAAATAAAGAAGATTGATGCCCTTTTTATTATCATTTTTTTTGCCATCTTTTCCTCTGTGTTACTTACAGATGGCATTATCGGATATCCATTGTTTGGACTTCAGTGCCTCTAAAAGGCCTGATATATTGAGCTAAGGCTTTTAAGGTGGTTACAGGGGATTTCAGCATTTGACTTGGCAGAAAAAATAAAATAAAAAGGCAGGTCTAAAAGTTTTAAATATTTATGAATTTTATTTTGCAATAGCAAAGTAGTCGAAGTGAAATGAGCCATGTATTGGTAAGTAGCCTAGCAGACGGTAACTGGGGAAAGTAATGTATGAAGAGAAAGAAAGAGAGAGGTCTTTCTCTAGAAACACACTCCTTTTTTATCCTCAATTCTTTTTCCTGTCTGGCTACTTCAAACCGCTTTGGAACGTATGTGTATGTTTCTACCACATGTGTGCGGTTTTCTATAGTTTTATGTTCATATTAAACAGAGGAAGCTATAAAGATATTTATGTCATGGTCTTGAATAAATGAAGAATTATTACTTTGGGTATTGTAAAAAAGGAAATCTAATCTTACTTTGCATTTTGTATTATTATTTTTTATTATTATAAACATTTTGATGGATACAAGGAACATAATTCTTCTTAATGCATTCTCTCTATTTGTGTTTTTATGAACACATTTTTAATTCAATATTTTAATCAAAATAAATTGCAAAATGCATCCATGTAGATCAAGCAGCACAGGGCAGAAAGCAGATCCCGCCCCCTTTGTCTGGTAACCTTGTAACTGCGTGTCAGCGAATGTAATTGTTGTAAGCTCCTATAGAAAAAAAACGCTGCCGTCCCTTTAAGTGCTTCCACCAATTCTGATGCCGTGTTGATTTACATATCCTATCCTCTCCTCCCCCTTCAGGAGAGCTGAGCGAGGATGTGGAGGCTGCCAGTGAGACCACCACAGAACAGGAGGACCAAACCAAAGACAGAGAGAGTGGGGGGGAGAAGGAGCTCGCCAAAGGGACAGGTAAGGCCTATATTTACACTACACACATGCAGGGGCACATTCCCCTTAGGGACCATGAGATGCAATGCCTAATTTGTTGTGAACAGTAGAGCTTTTTTGTCTAAACTAATTATACACATTCTGCCAAAACAGCAGAACCCCTTTAAGTATTATGGGTCTGTTTTAACTCCACAAATTACATTTATTTCAGTTTCTTAAAAAGACCTCTGTTTTTTTCCATGTAGGTCTTTTATCATCACAGCACATCACATACATTAAGCTAAATTGACAATTGAGAGATAATCTAGTCAGGTGACTCATGTTTTGTGTTCTCTCAGTGGGTGATATGGACAGAGAGAGGCCTGGATGCATAATTCCAGCTCTACCACGTGTGTGTGCACATGTGATGATTATGTTACCCCTCCTCCTCCACCTCCAACTCCACCCTTCCTGCTATGATTTGGTGTGACAGAAACACTCACCTGTGCTAAATGCTCTAAGACAGAGGTTTTTTCTACGGGGGGCTTTTTGGTGGCAGGTGCAGGGAGGAGGGAAGGAGGGAAGGGGGAGGGACTAGGGGAGGAGTTAAAGGCATGGTTTAGGCATATCGTCTCATCCATTTATGGTTGCTTAGGATGTTAATTAGCTTTTAGGTTTTTTTATGTGAATACTCAAATTTGATGGGACCAGTTGATTAGTTGGGGTTTTCTATAATCCAGTTTAGGAGCACTGCTAATGCAGTTTTTGTGTGTGTATGTGTGTGTGTGTGTGTGTGTGTGCCTCCATGCGTGTGTGGGTGGGTGCATGTGTGCGAGCATGTTTGTAGAAGAGGAGGAACAAGGCCCACTCCGGTGGCCCAGGAGAGCAGGCTGAACAGGAAGTGAATGTGACTGCCCCTGACTTTGCAGGCCCTCTAGCCTTCTGTTAATGTCAGAGCACTGCTAGCAGTTGTGTCACCCCCTGCCTGTCAGAGGTCTGGACAGCCAATCAGACTACGCCAGGAGGACTTATTTCAACATAATAGTTAGTTAAAGAAAATAGTCAGTTGCATTACCAGTCATTTGAATCATATTTTTATTCGTAATGTCATTTATTAGAGAATATTTGAAAAGCTTTGTGGAGACAGTGCTGACAGGCCTGGGGTGCCTCTTGGTGACTGGGGGGGGGGGGGGGGGGGGATGGGTGTTGAGACACCCCTTTCACACATACTGTGTGACAGTCCCTCAAGCAGCATGTGCCCTGCTGCTTATAGGTTACATGCTCTCAGCATTAGAACACGGTGATGGGAACAAGGAAGTGGAAACTTAGTGTGTTTTTCGTTTGTTATGCAAAAAGGTTACATCCTGGATTTTAATTTACGATTTGGATGAACATTTTGAACTCGTGATACTGAGTTCACTGTGATAATAAAGTAATGATTACAGCTTTGTGGAATATGCAGGGCTGGCAGGTCACAGCTGGATTGACTATGATCTCCTACTGTTTTATGGAGTTGATAGTGACACCAGATGTGTAAGATTCGCAGGAGTGGAGTTGTTGTTTCTACTCAACTAGCTCCTTGAGTAAGAGGATGTTTTGATTTACAGTAGTCAGGTTATGAACAGAAAAAAACAATTCAGGCCTCCTGCACACCTAACATGTTTTAAAGAAAGTACAGCAAAAAAAATTCATCACACCTTTTGAAGCCCAATCTTTGCAATATGTCTTTGATATTCGAACTTTATTTTAAATGAGGGCGAGTTGTTGGCGCTCTTTGAAATGGCGACAGTCCTCTTTGATGGGAGAAATAATGATATGCATGCCTGCCTGAAAATGGCTAAAAGTATATTTTAACACATCAAAATAAAGCACTTTAAAAAGCATTAAAATGAGCTGAGCGATTAATAATTCAGTCATACCTGTGGTGCACAGGAAGACGACTCCTCACATTAGGAACCCTGCTTTTTGAAAGGCATGCAATTTGATACAAGCATATTCAATTCCTTTCCTCCCCTCTGTCAGTTGCTAATCACCAAATAAGTGTGTTTCTGTGTTTTCACAAAGGAAAGATGTGCTTGCATATGAAAGATTTACAGCTCCCCAGCAGCTTATTAGAAACGCTTAGTTAAAAATAGCATGTGCATTATGGAAGCAGGTCTGGAGCTCTGTTTGATGTCAGTGAAAAGGTGGGTGGGGGGGGGGGGGGTGGTGGTGGAAGGATGGAGGAGCGGAGGAGGAAGGGGTGTGGGAGGGGGGGGGGGGCGGCGGCGTTGTCAGCTGAGCATAGACAGCTCTACTTTACTGGAAGGTTCCTTTTAGACTTGACTTTTTCTGCGATTGATGGACACAGTCGGAGCAGCCGTTCACAGACGGCACTCCCCAGTCCTGTGTGGAGGAAGAGCACAGCTCAGGAGCAGAGCCCACAATGCATCTGGGAAACAGAGACGTGCATGTTTCAGCTGATGCTTGTCTGAGGACGCCTGTGTGGCAGATACTCCACTGCTGCGTGTTTAGACGGCTGTGTGATCGGCAGAACTAACCTGTTATTTAAGGGAGTATCTAAAAGGTGTTCAGTCTGCCTCTGTCTGATGTTGAGCTCTTTCTAAGGTCCGTCATTAGAACCATTGAAGTGTTTCTTCACATCATTGTCATGCAGCCGTTGGATGGTGGAAACATTGCTCCTTTACAAATGACAGCCACTGTCAAGCACACGGCATTCAAGGACACAGAAGAAAGGATTTCCTCCTTTTTAAAGCCACTGTCAGTCTTATTTTCTCTTTTTGGTGCCAACGCTCCTCGCAATTCATTAAAGTCATTTACAGATACATAAGACGGCTATGTCATCTCCTGAAAGGTGTATTCATTATTCTGTAGCTTTTCATGTATTTCAAAGATCTCACACGCACATGCACACACCAACACATAGGTATGACTTTCGCAATGATTCAAAACGAGAAAAGGAAAGGGACAACGGTGGGCACATGTACTCCAGCTAAATCACAACGATTAAGAAAACGCCGGCTGAAGCTACAATTGAGCCACTTTCCCCAACAAGCCACCCAAGGGGTTGTTCCTAATGCTGCCTATGAAATCTTTATAAATGGCCGACCTCGAGCTTCCCTCTCCTCGCGCCTTGTTCACCGAGCTGAGGCAGCATTAGTGAAATGGAGGGGTGCTGTCGGGGAACGGGACCCGCTCCTCGATGAAGGCAGTAGGGGTGTTAATGTAGGAGCTGGAGGCACGGGGGAAGCAGGGAGGTGGGAGGAGAGGTGGGGAGACGGGGAGGTGAACAGGGGGGCAGGAAGAGGGGATTGTTAATACACTTAAGGGCTGGGAGGAATGGCCACAATATGATTTGACATGTTTAACATAAATGTATGGGAAGGGTTGGAATTGAGGTGGCCTATATGGGGAAATGGAAGGGTGTGTGTGTGTGTGGGGGGGGGGGCATGCGTGTGAGCATGTGTGTGTGTGTCTGCGTGTGTGTGCGTGTGTTGAGGGGGGGTTGTAGTTGTCCGCAATTGAGCGTTATGAATAATTCTTCTCATACTCCTCCTTCCTGACTTTCAAATGATGGGAGCTGGAGCAGGCGGAGATGACATTACAGCTCAGGTCATCCGCATTCACACTGCCAGAGCACCCAACCAAATTGGTCCCATCTCTTTTCCCTTAAATATTTACTTATACCTATGAAATCTCCGTGATTGGATGAGTACGCAGGAGTCAGCTCGTGTGTGGGTGTGTGTGTGTGTGTGCGTGGGTATGTGTGTGGGTGGGTTTATGCTGAGCAGGTGAGTGGGCATGTTTGTCTGCGTGTGTGTGTGATAAATTGCTTGTGAGTGTGAAGGGCAGATTGAAAGAGGTGCAGGTCTGTCTGCTCAGTGAACATCAGCACCCCCTGGATGCAGTTGAGCAGTACTGCAGGCACTCCCTGTTCTGGCTTCTGGCTTTCTGTAGGGGCTACTGCCACAGTTGTGGGAGTCTGAGAGTAGAGAGTCTTTTCTTAGATGTATCTATTGTAGTTTTAAATGGTCAAATGATCTGATTCATTAGCATTATGATTAATTTTCAAAGAATTAAAGTGGGGTCATTCTAGGGAGAAGCTGGTGATTATAGTAATAATGACGGTGATTAGTTGACTTTGAACTCCAGCTTGACTGTAGTATTCATTAACTACACTTCAGCTTTTGTAACATGCAGCACACTGCAGCAGCCGTGGTTGGTTCTTAAAGCGTGCCATCTCGGAATGTGCTTACAGTAAGTGGTATCACATGAAGTCAGGGGAGGGCGGTGAAATGTTTACATATTCATATCGTGTCCTTTGAGCGCTTGTCATCCTTCGAATTATAATTCCTTTTGTCTTTGAAGATAATAGACCATAAATTGTCCTTGTTTGCATGCCAACTCCCTGAAAGATCAGTGTTTATGAGTTTCTCTGTGGCCGCTCTAATAGGCCTTCGTCGTCACACAACAGTGTGTGCCTGGGAATGTCCTCTAAAGGTGAAAGCCATGTCAGCTCCACGCTCAGCGGCCGGAAGATTAATAACGCCGCCGCTAATTAATATCTTCTTTTAATTTCTTCATTTTTAAATGTGTCATTGTAGCAGTGATGCCTGTAGGCCTACACAAACCACTCTGCCTCTGTCTCTCTGTCGGTCTGAGCAGTAGAGGTTTCTCATTTAATAAAGGCAGACTTATACACCAAGGATAGAAGGAAATGATGAGCTTCAATATGAAGTCACTATTGCGTGAGGTTTTGGTTGTAATTTTCTTTATTTGAAATTAATTGATGCAGAGTAATTACCTGAGAAATAGGAGGTAGAATGGAATACAGTCTTTTGTCGCTCTGGGCTCTAACACAGGGGTTGTAGATTAAAAAAAGACGGGTAGAAAAAAAGATAATATTCAGTTATTGTTAGGATATGCATTAATAGTGAATGACTCGTAGCACAGGGGAGTTGGACCTTCTCTCCATATTAATGGTTAAATTGCTGAGGGACTGGAGGCGGCTGTGCCCCTTGTCATCTGGTGCACAGGGACACGGGGAGATATGGAGCCTGCTGCAGTCATTTAGCCCCATGGTGTGGGGGGGTGGAGGGGTGGAGGGGTAGAGAGGTGCAAAGGCTGAGGGGTGGGGTTCAGGAGATAGCGTGGGGCACTGCGGGGTCTATTCTGTGGAGGAGTCCGGTGTTGTGGACTTTGGAAGCGACGGTTGTGGTCAGTTGGCGGCTTGGTCTTGGGTTGACTGGTGGTTATCAACAGGGAGGAAGCCTAAACTGTGGTTGACTTGTAATGACTGGAGGCATTGGTCCAGAGGGGCAGGGCTGGGACTGTGGAGACTGGAAAGGCAGGGGGGATGGCGACCATATACATCCTGTTTCCAGACCAGCTGGGGGACAGTAGAGAGAGCGAGAGAAAGAAAAACAACGAGACATAGTGAGAGAGCAACAGAGACAGAGCAAGAGTGAGAGACATAGACAGAGAGTGAGAAAGATAGATAGAGACAAAGAGAGACAGAGAGAGAGAGAGAGAGACAGAGACAGAGAGACAGAGAGATAGACAGAGACGGAGAGAGAGAGAGTTCCACCCCCCCACACCAAGGCCCATCCCCTCTGTGTCTGTGTCTCTTGTTCCGGTCCCAGAACTCATTCTCAGTGTCCGGTTAGCTCCATATCCCAGACTATTGACTCCCAAGGACATGTCAGATCAATGGCACGATGGCAGCTGTGATTGCATTCTTTTAAGATTTCAATGGCAGAGGACCTGTTGTGTTAATTCAGCCTGCCTTGTGTCGCTCACTCACTCCAGCTGCCATCTTTTTTTTTCCCCCCTCTTGAAAGCACAACAAGGCTGGGATTGCTCCAGAGAGCAGGACTGTGCTGACAGCCCCCTCTCTCTCTGCCAGAGTAATGCAGCCCAGCTCCGGGAGGTGAGACAAGGTGCCAAAGTCCAATTCACTTACGGGACTTGACAGCACAAAAGCCCATGGTTTACGGAAAAGGGCCATGAATTAATAATCACCTAATTGACTCTTAGGTTTTTTTTTCTTTCTTTCTTCTTCTTCTCCTGCTCTGCCTTTTGTGCTCTCAGATGAAAGTCCACTCTGTGCATCTGTCAGAAGAGGTTTGTTCTGGATGTTGGCTCTGTGTTTAATGACTGAGATGGAAAGGAGAGGTCAGGGTCACGTCCAGGCTCCTGTCAGACCCAGAGGTCAGGGAGGGGGGACCCTGAGCAAAATGTTGAGTGTGGATGGTGGAACTGTATACTCAGGGTGTTAGAAGCATCTTCAGGACACATACTGTAGTTGCTGCTGCTGGGGAACAATCCTTTCCATCACAGGGCCAGCTCAGAAAGTTTCAGCACAAGGTCACACGAAAAAAGCAAAATATGAAAGCACAGTGCCAAATGTCCTCTAATAGTAATTTGACAGGAGAGACAGCGAGATTTGAATATTAAACATCTTGAATTACTTGATTGTCATTTTATACAGTGTATTACATTTCTAATGACCTCCCAAGGGCAGGCAACTGGTGTGACTTTAGAGAATGATTCAGTAGCTCACCTACAGACACCTCCCCCGGAGTAAGTGTGTGTCCCCGAGTTGAGGCCTGTGTGTAGTGCAGCACTGCGGGGGTCCTGGGTGGGGAGGGGCAAAGCCCATCAGGACCCAATGTTCTGGTCACGAGCCACTTTAATGGATCTGGTCGGCCCCTGTTTTCGCCCGTGTTCAGATACCAGCCCAGGCGTGTTCAGGTTCACACTGCCTCACACCATTTCTATCGTTCTCTTCTTTCGTTCCGGTATGTTCCCAGTCTTGCACTGTGTTGGTGTTTTTTTTTTCTCTCTCCCCTGGACGTGACAAGGGAAAACAGGATACAGTAGCTAGGCTTTAGTCACGGGTCTGGTGGCAGGAGAGGGTTGCGGGATTCTGAGGAGAGAGCGATTGATCAGATTTATGGAGTCCTAACAGGCCATGACGAGGTGAGGCTATGCCCTGAGCAAGCCTCCCCAGCCTTTATACACTCTCTCTGCCACACACACACACACACACACACTTAAACAAGGAGCAGCTTTTTGGGCCCTCCTTTACCCCTTAAAACAAACAGCCCCTCATCTCAGCTCTCTAGTGTTAATTGAGGATCAGTTAATTGTAGAACTAAAATGCTAATGATCTAACCATGTTTATCCTCCTCACTACTAAACCCAGGAGCAGGCTGGTGTTTATATCCTCTCATGTATAGTGCCACTCAACTTCCTTATTGTCAACATGGCTGACTGCTAGAATCACTTGATTTTTGTTAGTTGTTTTGTTCGGCAGTTTGGGATTTTAGACACAGTGTAAAACCAGGTGCTGGTGATATTATCATCTATTATTGTAGATATTACATAGGCCCCTGTATTAAAGTGTTAGTGTTGGCCAGAAGCCTGCCATACCGGATTGTGTACTGTAGCCTGTCCTCCTGGCCTGATAGACGACACCAAGCTCATGGTGCTCTCTCTCTCTCTCTCTCTTTCTCTCTCTCTCTCTCTCTCTCTCTCTCTCTCTCTCTCTCTCTCTCTCTCTCTCTCTCTCTCTCTCTCTCTCTCTCTCTCTCTCTCTCTCTCTCTCTCTCTCTCTCTCTCTCTCTCCCCCCCCCCCCTCTCTCAGACCTCAGCTGCCTCCTTCTCTCCAGCTGCTTGTCCTGTTTTGAGAGCCTCTTCTCAGCCCGTTCCCATATGGGCTTTTATGACCTCGTCTTTATGTGCGAGGATTTCCACTCCGACAGTGAGCGCTTAGAGAACAAGATTGGGTCCTAGACGAGCGAGCGCTCGGGCAGGAACGGCCAGGGAGGAGGAAGACCTCCTGCTCCCCCAGCCTTGGGGATGCACAATGCCGTGTTACATAGTCTGAAGGCCATCAGAGGAGTGTGGGGACATGGCAGGAGACGGACCTGAGGAGAGGGGGGGGGGGCCGCCATGACAGGAGTGGCAGAGAGGATGGCGAGCAGGAGGGGACAGTGACTGAGAGGTTCACGTCAGCGAATAGGAGCGTCCCTTTGTTTAACATTTCCTTCGTTTATTGGTGGATGTGTTTAATGGGATTGGCTGTGACTGGGTCCTAATAGAGCCTCCTTGGCTGATCCCAGTGTCTCTGGGAGATCCAGCAGGCTGCTCCCACCAAAGCCAGGGCCCCACTGGGTAATCAGCTCAACTGCCCCACTCCTGATTGGAGCTGACATTTTAATGTCTGGAGCAGGAGCGTGGTCAGCTCAGCTTAACCTGACCCCTCCCCCAATGCCCCCCTGTTCTCAATTTGCCCTTCCCGGACTGTACAAATCAGACCAAATTTTACTCTTTATGGCCTCGTTAAGGGCCGGCAAGACACCTCCTTAAGTTTCACAGTGAATTCTTTCCGCTGGCGACAGGGTGGTGTGGTGTGGCCAGCTCTTTCGGCTGGCTCCGGGTGGATTTAGCTCCTTTACGAGCGTCGGCTTAGCCCAGTATTTCTGCTCAGCTGTGTGATGCCTTTCTGTTTTGCCGCCGCTGTTCTGTCAGGGTTCCTCTTTCTCTTTCCGTCTGTCTTTCTGTCTTTCTCTGTGCCTCCCTCCCTCTCTCTCGCTCGCTCTCCTCCTCACTCGTTTCCCTCGCTTGTTTCCTTCTCTCTCGGCTGCTTAGTAGGGGCAGGGGACGGCCGTCTGCTTGGTTGAGTGAAGGAGAGGAAGAGTCTGTCTGTATTGTTAATGCTGGTGCAGGTTGTATTAGAAGGATTAGCTGTGTGAGTGTTCTGCAGGCTAGCAGAGCCCGCAGGAGCCTGGGGTGACAGTAGACAGAGACAGAAGACGGGCAGCTACCTGACAATTAGCCCGGTTTTACATCTCAACACACAGTGAGCATCAAAGCGTGGCTGTCTTGTAACATCCTCTGGTGCATATGGATGCTAATCAGTAGGCTAATGCCGTATTGGATCCCTCCGGCTGTTTTTTGGTGGGAGAACAAGGTTTTGTTTCTCCTCAAAATTCATCCTGCTTCCTGAGATGCGAGCGAGGGGGTGCAGTGGTGCTAAGCCTCGTGCCAGCATTGGCTTGTGAAGGGGTCCAGGAGTTTGGCTCGGAGGTGCCGGAGCCCGGGTGTGAATCTGTCTCTCCATCCACTCTCTCTTTGTCACAGTCCACTTGGCCCGACCCACAACCCACTGGAGGAGGCTTAGCTGGTTACAGAAATTCCAATTAAGTGTAGAGTTGCACTGGCACTCACTTGCTGTGTAGGCACAAAGAGCAGGAGGATTTGCCCAAGCCGGGTCAAGCTATAGGTCACTGTTTCCACCAGGATTTCAGAGGATATTGGCTCCACAACTTCTAAAGCTCTAACTGCCAAGCCAAATTGCACCTCTCCTCCCTCCTCTGACACGATTTCCATTTCATCCCCAGCATAAGAATCTAGAGACTTCAACCCTCTTTGGTAGCAATTTAAACTGAAATTTATTTTGATGAGGAGTAAGCTTATACAGCCATTTGGTCATGAGTGCTGTGAATGTTGACCTCCTCTTCCCCCGAGCCCCCCGCCCCCCACTGCTGACCTAGGAGTAGCTAGCCTACCTTGTAGGCCCCTAGGCCCAACTCAATGCCAACTGGCCTTTGGTTCAATTGTACCCATGTAGAAGATACATATCTGTCTGTTGTCTTTTGAGGAAAACATTCAGTACTCCTTGCTCTTTTTCAACCATGTGTATTCAGTACGAACGTATTCACTGTATTCAGTAGAGAGGAGTCATTGCTAACGTATTCACACCTATACAGTAAAACCAGATTGTCTCAGCATACTGGAAATATGCAAATCAGCCATGCCCACCTGTGCAAGGCAAGCTGTAAAGGAGCAGCGGCAAAAAAAAAAAGTAATTAGAGGAAGTCAGATTTGAAGAGGGGTTTGAGACAGATGTGGATCTCTTCACCTCACCGCTGACTGATAAGATAGCGAGGCGATGTGTTTGCCTTGCCTTAAGTTTTTTGGAGAGTCTCTCATCTCGAGCACCACTTCATCAAACACGGACGTCTGACGTCGAGCCAGACGTAAAGCCGGCCGCCTCGGCAAACTAATGTTTTGATTACCCGTCGGAGGCGGTGTCTGATGTCCAAACGATGCGGCATTGGGAGAGACAAGCCGTCAGAGCACCTTGCCTGTGTGCGTCTGCGCTGGCATGGGAGGAGGAGTAGAAAGAGTGTGGTGTTTTCGAGGGGGAGTCGTGGCTTTGGCTGATCAACTGCTTCCCTGCCCAAGTCCCATTAAAAGCGGTTATATCACATTTAAGAAAGACATTTCCGAGCCCTTTATCCACTGCCGTATTGATTGACTTGTTCGTGGGCTGCCAAGTCTTCACCTTGTCTTGACGAGTCTGTCTCTTTTTTCTCCTTCTGTGCGTGTGTGCGTGCGTGTGCCTATGTGTGTGCAGCAGCAGCATCCAGCCAGTTGGAGAGGGACCAGACGGGTTCTCCGATCCCTTCCAAGAGGCCCTCCTCCAGGTCAGAAGCCACAGAGAGCCCCCTGTCCTCCAAGCGCCCCAGGACCACTGACAAGAGTGCTGCGGAGCAGGTGAGACGTCCTCTTTTGCCACTCCCACCTCAACACAAGTGTCACACTGAAGGAAAGATGGTCACGTTAGGCAATACTGACACTTAGTTTTCCCAGCTTTGAACTTGGCGTTCAAGCCAAGGTTGTTCCAAGCAGCAATTACCATGTGCTCATTACAACTCTAAAACGTACACATTAATTAAGCAAAAGGAACTTAAAGTTGTACTTCTAAGCGTTTTTATATGTTGGAATGAAGCTGCCCCTTTTTGCATAATGCATGACTTTTTAATCCTCTTAAAAATTAGTTTTTCCCTTTTTTTGCTGCGGTTGCATTGCTAATTGTGCAAAAGGTGAAAATCAATATAGCATTTGACAGATGAGAGAGCTTTGAAGTGTGTGCCAGGAATGACTGGTGCTTTCAGTATAACCTACTGGTGGTCCATGATCACAGACACCTGCTCCTCAGTGAGGAGGAAGCTCTCCTCTAGCTCCACCACCTCTCGCCCTCTCAGCGCCCACCCAGCTCCCCTCACCGTCCATCTCACACCATTAACCTCCCTGTGGCCTTTCCCTCCCACGTCTCTCCCTCCTCCCCCTTCCCACACTCTCTCTCCCTCCCTCCCTCCCTCCCCTCGTCCAGATGTACCAGTGTCCCTACTGCAAGTTCAGCAACACGGACCTGAACCGCCTCAGAATGCACGTGATGACTCAGCACTCAGTCCAGCCCATGTTCCGCTGCCCGCTCTGCCAGGACATGCTGAACAACAAGATCCACCTGCAGTTCCACCTCACGCACCTCCACAGTGTGGCACCCGACTGCGTCGACAAGCTCATCGCCACGGTAAGGGCAGGACGCCGGCGTGAACCTGAGCGCCTGTGTCTCCCAGACATGCAGAGGAGCAAATGGCACGGCTTTAATCGAGCCATTTAAGACTTGAGCGATAATCGCACAGTACAAACAACCACCCGTGTAGCACCAGCTATACGTACTGTACGCTGTACTCCGGCACGTCATGTGCATTACCTATTGTGTCTCCGTAATGTAGTTCTCTGTAGGAGACAATAAAGAAGCATCTGTGTGAGCTCAGTCCGTGTTTGTTCACAAAGGGCAGTGTGGCAGGCCCACAGTAGCTGCACTGGTGGGTCAGGTCATGGACCAGTGCAGGGGCAAGCTGCGTTCCCCTCCCCAACAGGGGATGACTCACTCAGCCTTACTCAGCCAGCCCTACCCTGCCTCTAATGAAGCATGTCTCTCCTGTCTTCCCCCTGCTAAATTGATGACATTTGAGCCTTTATCCAAACACAAAGGATACAGTTAATTGTGAAATGACTCGAGGCCATCCCATTGACTAACTGGAAGTCACGTATTAAAGGGTCTGATTTCTGATGCTGCTGCCATGTTCTGCTCTGGCTCCTAATGTGCTCGTAGTCAATCAGCCGTATTCCTCTTCCATTGTTATCCCAGTCAATTGAGATAGTGGGAGAAAACAAGGGGAAGAGAGGGAGACAGATTATTCTGTTGTTTGCTAGATGAGCAGCTCTCTTACCTCCCAGTCAATTTATTAGCACATTGACATTCTCCCCATGTCTATGATCGCCTCTGTGCCATTCAAAACAAAGGCTTTCATTATTTATATATTCAAGTAATTGTGACACAGATGAATTGAAATTTAATGAATACTTTTTTCTCTCTCTCTCTCTCCTTCTCTGCCTTATTGAAATGCAAGTTCTGGCAGTGGAAATAATTTTATCCGCCATTTCTTTAATCTAGCCAACCTCCAGTCTCCAGCTCATAATGAATGCAGTGATTTTAGAGAGAGACAACGTAGGGTGTGTGTGTGTGTGTGTGCACAGTCACACACCTCAGACTGTACAGCTACATCTGGGAACGCAGAGAGCTTCCCCTGCTGTTCACACACAGACCCAGGTGGGCGTTGGAACACGTCCTGAAGGAAGATACATTACTAATACAACACTGATATGAGCGGGAACACAACGTGTCCCTTTCTCTCCCTCGGGACAGACCTCACCTCATTTAGTTTTAATCATCATCAAAGAGAAATAAGCTTTGCTTTTTTTTCTGTCTTACTTCCTGTAAATGACTGAGCAAATGTTGATGTTTGTTCTAGCCTGTGGAGCTGGATTGCTTGCAGGAAAGTCACTCAGGGAAAAAGGTTGCTTTGCCTTCTGCCGAGCCTACACCTCACCCTGGATAGAAAGCAAATGGCGAACACATTAGTATGGAAGGCAGCAATATTTTTTCTTTTATAGAGATAATAATGCACTGAGCCTCTACGAGGGCTGCAGTAGAGAAACAGAGGTAATGTAATGCACATTAAAACCTCCACTTTTTTTTTATAACGGCTGCATCTAGATGGAAAGGGGAACTCTATCCTTTTCACACATCTAGCAGACGAGCCTAATGAATTCTGAAATAGGTGACTTTTATTTCATGCCGACCATGCATAAAGATGCACACACTCTCTTTCACCCTTCATTTCCCCACCCAGTGCACTCATTCGCTCCTGCAGCACCGTCATACCCTCCCCCTCCCTCTCTCTCGTCTCTCTCTCTCTCTCCTGCAAACCCATTTCTCTCGTTACCCTCCCTCTGCTCTCTATTTCCTCTCTATCTCTTTTCCCTTTCTTATTCTCTCTACCTCCCATTTCCCCTTTCCTTTTCCCTATTCTCTCTTTCACACTCACTCTTTCTCCCTCATACACTCTATCCAACTCTTTCTCTCTGTCTCTCTCACACAGACTCTGTTTCTCCCTTCCTCCCTCCCACCCTCGCTGTCTTTCTCTATGTCTCATTTTCTGTCTGTCTAAGATAGGGGTAATGAAAATAATTGTGCTTCATTAATTCTGAGAGTCTGGCTAGATGATAGCCATTTTGAACTATGTTTGCCAATTAGGCCATCCAAATTAAAAGTGACCTTGGGATACTCTCTGCACTTGCCTCTCGTCGCCTAATGAAGCTGTTGTCTAGAAACAGTCCACTTTGTAATGTAAATCACCACAGTGTTTTGTTTTTGTGACTCTCCATGCTGGTCGCATTAAATTGCCACTTTTCCTTTGGAGGAGAAGGGGGAAAGAGAGAAAGGGGAAAAAAATGTTTTTGAAATGGATGGATATTTTCCAGTGGATTTCTGATTGCACTAATCACAAGGTGATGGACTAGAGAACATTTACTGTTCCACTTAACCTCAGAGCCCCTGAAAACCCACTGTGGGTTGAGCACGACCTGCCATGCAAAGGGAGAGAGAGAGGGAATGTCTGTTTGGAGCTGGAAGATATATGCCAGAGAGGGGCATGCTCTTTCACAGATATGTCCTCATTGGCCTCACTATTTGGAAGACTTGTTGCCACTGGCAGACTTGCAGAGGCCAGATGGCCTTTTGAGAGGCACAGAACAAAGGCTGGAACGCAAAGCTTTAAAAAAAATACTTTGATGATTTGTTTATCTGTTTCACAGGATGTTCATCTA
Organism: Osmerus mordax; assembly: GCF_038355195.1. NCBI lineage: Eukaryota > Metazoa > Chordata > Actinopteri > Osmeriformes > Osmeridae > Osmerus > Osmerus mordax. The sequence goes on from NC_090062.1 coordinate 2,699,163, forward strand.
TTATCTGTTCAATCATATATTTTCTCCTGGCAACATGGCGTGTTGTTGTTATTTACTGATGAGAAAATATAAATTAGTTTGTGTTAATTGTTTAGGTAATTGTCGTTTGTTATTCAGTAGGAAAAGTCAGACTATTATTTTAAGCATCTGTTTTCTGTCAAGATTTGATGTTGTGGAAAATGCTATCAGAACGTCTGTGATAGGGTTGTACATGAGAGAGCAGATGGTCTATCAGAACCTGAAATGGAGGGAAAGTATAAAGAGAGATGGGAACAACCGACACGGGGAGAGAGAGAGGAGACAGACAGACAGACAGACAGACAGACAGACAGACAGACAGACAGACAGACAGACAGACAGACAGGGGGAGAGAGGGAGAGAGGGAGGAGACAGACAGACAGGGGGAGACAGACAGACAGACAGGGAGAGAGAGAGAGAGAGAGAGGAGACAGACAGACAGGGGGAGAGAGGGAGGAGACAGACAGACAGGGGGAGAGAGGGAGGAGACAGACAGACAGACAGACAGACAGACAGACAGACAGACAGACAGAGAGAGAGAGAGAGAGAGAGAGAGAGAGAGAGAGAGAGAGAGAGACAGGGGGAGAGAGGGAGGAGACAGACAGACAGACAGACAGGGGGAGAGAGGGAGGAGACAGACAGACACAGGGAGAGAGAGAGGAGACAGACAGACAGACAGGGGGAGAGAGGGAGGAGACAGACAGACACGGGGAGAGAGGGAGGAGACAGACAGACAGACAGGGGGAGAGAGGGAGGAGACAGACAGACAGGGGGAGAGAGGGAGGATACAGACAGACAGACAGGGGGAGAGAGGGAGGAGACAGACAGAAAGACAGGGGGAGAGAGGGAGGAGACAGACAGACAGGGGGAAAGGATGGCAGAGAGGAGGTGGAGGTGTGAATTGAAATTCAGCATGAGGAGTAAGGCTGATTATTCTGTTTGGGGAGTTAATTGAAGAAAGGTGAAGCAGACAGTGCCTCATCTCCCAGACTTTTCCAATCTCAATCAGTGATTATTGTTAAATAGGAGCCGGTTAATGAGAGCTTTTGGAGAATTGTAGTCTTTTTGTATGGGAAAGAAGTGCTTTGAGTGGAAGAGATGGAAGGGAAACGGGGTGGGGGTACTATCTAAGATAGAAGGAGGTTGCTGTCATTCACACATGATTGTCTTCAACCTTTTGAGAGCACAGAAAAACTGCCCACTTCTCTGCACTTTTTAAATCAATATTCATTGCTCTTCAAATGTTATAATCAATTTGGTAAAAGCTTTGTTAATAATAGGCATCCATTTCACTGAATATAAATATAACTTTAGATATTTGCAGTTTGTAGGAATTACAGTTTTTTCCTCCTAAATGGACAGAAGTTACATTACCCAGAATGCCTTAGTCCATGACAGCTTGCTTCCTCCATTGGAATTAGATGCCCTTTTTTCATGGAAGAATTATTTAATTAGGATCTCTAATAAGCTTTTCAGCGGTCTAAGTTAGGCCTTTCAGCCCATCTCACTAATTGGCTGCAGCAGAACTTTCAAAGGTACATGACTAAACACCAGCCATGTTCACAGTGCAAATTATGTGAATAGCAAATAAATAAAAAGTAAGAAGCCAAGGGAAATATAATGATTCTGTGTGTGTGTGTGCGCATACTACATTTTGCTCCATCACGTTGTGTGTGTGTGTGTGAATCTAGAAATGGACCCACAGTCAGTTGATACAATTAGACCATCTAACCTCTCTTTTTTGGACCAGGAAATGTTTAACATTAGTCTTGTCTTATATTTCCAGGTGACAGCGACAGAGGTGCTACCAGCCAGCATGTTCATCCCAGTCCCTGGCCCAGAAGCACAGAGCACGCCCCAGGCCACAGCCAACTCGAGCTCTGATGAAACAAAGAAACTAAATGGTCAGTATTTATCATCAGTGTCGTAATTACTCTGTCCTAGAGCCTAGTTCTTTGGACTTTCTGTCAAATTGTCCATTATTTGATTGGTCTGTGAAGGGTACATTTGACACAATAGACATTACATGTTTTCCCTGAAAATGTAATGATCATGGTGATCGTGTGGAGGCCATCATTCACAACAAAGGAATAACAATGATTCCTGCATCTGCAGGAGTCTGAATTAGTTATTACCTCTATGTAGCAACCCATCCCCTGGAGATTCGGAAATGATACATGCATCAAGGACTCCTAAGTAGAGACAAGATGTCCTCTGTTGAAATTACATTTTGTTTCACACAGACTCTGCTCTATGTGGGAGCCTTTTTAATACTGTTTTTTTTTGTGATTTTATTTATTGACAGAAACATCAGACATAGAGCCAGAGAAGGGTGTCTCACTGCCTACAGATATAACTGAAGCTCGCAAGTCACCTCTGGAGGATCAGCAGACGGGGCGAGAAGACGCCACAGGATTCCTGTGCTGGAAGAAAGGCTGCAACCAAGTCTTCAAATCCTCAAACTCCCTCCAGATGCACTTCAATGAGGTCCACAACAAAAGGCCCCAGCTGCCTGTCTCGGACCGCCATGTCTACAAGTACCGCTGTAACCAGTGCAGCCTGGCCTTCAAGACTGTGGAGAAGCTCCAGCTGCACTCCCAGTACCACGTGATCAGAGCAGCCACCATGTGCTGCCTGTGCCAGCGCAGCTTCAGGACCCTACAGGCCTTGAAGAAACATTTGGAGACCAGCCACCTGGAGCTGAGCGAAGCCGACATCCAGCAGCTCTACGGGGGCCTGCTGATGAACGGAGACCTGATGGTCATGGGTGACCCCTCCCTGGGAGAGGACCACGGAGCCCTGGGAGAGGAGGACAAGGAAGGAGAGGAAAGTGACCCCGAGGAGAAGCAAAGCCCGACCGGCAGTGATTCCGGTTCATTACTGGAGGACTCTGGATCTGAGCCCAAACGGGCGCTGCCCTTCAGAAAAGGTCCTAACTTTACCATGGAGAAGTTTTTAGATCCCTCGCGCCCTTTCAAGTGCACAGTGTGCAAAGAGTCTTTCACACAGAAAAACATTCTCCTGGTTCACTACAACTCGGTCTCCCACCTACACAAGGTGAAGAGGGCCCTACAAGAGTCCAGCACTGGTCAACCGGAGCCCACCAGTAGCCCGGACAACAAACCATTCAAGTGTAGCACTTGTAACGTGGCTTACAGCCAGAGCTCCACCCTGGAGATCCACATGCGCTCGGTCCTTCACCAGACCAAAGCTCGTGCAGCCAAGCTTGAAGCAGCGGGAGGCAGCACCAGTGGAAGTGGTTCCGGCATGTGTGGAGGAGGATCCTCCGTTAGCACTTCAACTCCTAGCCCCAGCCCTGCTACGAACTCAACTACTAGCTCCAGCAACCATAGCTCTTCTATTGCCCAAACAACTCAGAGTTTCCTCACAGGAAACCACATGAGCCAGTCTCACAGCATTGACAGCCTGGGGAACTCCTCCATGACCTGTCACCCCTCACCGTCTGAGAACCACGAAGTGAAAAAGAAGAAATTTGCAGACATGCTGTCTGCCAGGGGACAACAGCAACAGCAGCAGCTCCAGCAGCAGCAGCAGTTGGCCCAGGCCCAAGCTCAGGCCCAGGCCCAGCTTCAGCAAGAGCTCCAACAGCAAGCTGCCCTCATCCAGTCCCAGCTCTTCAACCCAGCACTTCTGCAGCACTTCCCCATGACGACGGACGCCCTTCTCCCTTTGCAGCAACAGCAGCTGCTCTTCCCTTTCTACATCCCCGGAGCGGAATTTCAGCTGAACCCCGAGATAAACCTCAACAGTTCGGCACTGGGCCTGACCGGCTCCTCCACCTCCTCTCTGTTGGAGGACCTGAAGAACTCTGCGCAGCAGGCGCAGCAAAGCTGCCTGCAGCAGCAGCTGATGCATCACCACCTCCAGCAGCAGCACCAGCAGCAGCAGCAGCAGGCGCACTCCCAGGCCCAAGGCCAGATGGCGTTGCTTCAGCAGAGTGCGGCTCTCCTCCACCAGGCGGAGAAAAAGCAGAAGGCTGCCTCTCACCACAGCGAGAAGGAGAGGGAAATGCAGAGAGATAAGGACACAAGCGAGAAGGGCGAAGACCACTCGGCTAAAGACGCTTCAGACAGGCTCAAGGAAAAGAAGGACATCCAGCAGTCTGTGATGAACACAAACCACGATCTTGGCTTTCCTCCGCCAAGGATTGCTTCAGACGCTCGTGGGAATGCCACTAAAGCCCTGTTGGAGAACTTTGGGTTTGAGCTAGTCATTCAATACAATGAAAACAAGCAAAAGGCTCAGAAGAAGCCAGGGGGAACGGGACCCACAGGATCAAGCGGACCTGGTGGGATCACAAGAGTGGTGGATCCCATCGAGGGCTTAGAGAAGCTGGAGTGCGAGGCCTGTGGAAAGCTCTTCTCAAACATACTGATTCTGAAGAGTCACCAGGAGCATATCCATCAAGCCTTCTTCCCATTCCGATCCCTTGAGAGATTTGCTAAGGAATACAGGGAGCAATATGACAAGCTGTACCCACTGAGACCTTTAACACCGGAAACGGCTCCCCCTCCTCCTCCTCCGCCTCCTCCTCCCCCACCTCCACCCCCTCCGCAGAGGGCCCCAACACCAAATATCCCTGTATCAGCCCCTTCTCACACACCCCCAACTGTGTCCACCCCACAGCCTCAAGTATCCATGGCTCAAATTCAAATGCCAATGGACTTGCCCCTTTTCTCACCGCTCATGATGCAGCCGATGTCTCTCCAGTCTCTGCCCTCTCAAATGTCTGGACAGCTGTCCTCCGTGGAGTCAGGCCTGGCTTCAGACCTTGCCCAGCTTTACCAACAGCAGCTCACGCCAGCCATGTTGCAGCAGCAGCAGAACAAGAGGCCTCGCACGCGCATCACAGACGACCAGCTCAGGGTTCTGAGACAGTACTTCGACATTAACAATTCACCAAATGAGGATCAGATCAAGGAGATGGCGGATAAGTCTGGGCTTCCTCAGAAGGTGATAAAGCACTGGTTCCGTAACACCCTCTTCAAAGAGCGCCAGCGCAACAAAGACTCACCTTACAATTTCAACAACCCGCCCATAACTACTCTTGAAGATACCAAAATTGACTCGAAGCCCCCCTCCCCCGAGCCCCAGAGACAAGAGTGTTACGGGAGCAAGAGATCCTCCAGAACAAGGTTTACCGACTACCAACTGAGAGTGCTTCAGGATTTCTTCGACGCTAACGCCTATCCGAAAGATGATGAATTTGAACAGCTTTCCAACCTACTCAGCCTTCCCACCCGTGTCATTGTAGTGTGGTTCCAGAATGCCCGTCAGAAAGCACGGAAGAATTATGAAAACCAGGGGGATGGCAGCAAAGACGGCGAACGAAGGGAGCTGTCGAACGACCGCTACATTCGCACCACTAACCTGAACTACCAGTGCAAGAAATGCAGTCTGGTTTTCCAGCGTATATTTGACCTTATAAAGCACCAAAAAAAGCTGTGTTACAAAGATGAAGATGAGGATGGGCAGTACGACAGCCAAAACGAAGACTCGATGGATCTTTCCCACGAATATTACACCCCGTCTGGGTCCTCCTGTCACACCCCCATGCCCTCCTCCTCCAGCCTGTGCCCTCTCCCGCCCTCTACCTCAGCTTTCTCCCACCTCTCTTCCGCCGAAAAGGAGGAGGCCTCACCAGCGAACACATCCAACTCCTATGACGAGAAGCCCAAACATTCAACTGAGATGTCCTCAGATCCACGCGACAACCAAACCACCATCAAGCAGGAGAGTGTTCATCAGCCCCAGTCCGAGACTCAGCACCACCGGCCCCAGCGGGAGGAGAAGCCCCCGGCTGTCCCAAAGACCAACAAGCATTCGTCTCCTTCTCTCTCCCATCAACAGCAGCAGTGTGGTCCCTCGGCCTCTCAGACCAGCCAGGCCCCTTCCCAGAGCTCCCACATGGGCCTCAACCCTCACTTGTCCTCTGCCACACAACAACAGCTGGCCCAGCAAATGATCCAATACCAGTGTGAGCAGTGCAAACTTGGCTTCCCCTCGTTTGAGCACTGGCAAGAGCATCAACAACTGCACTTCCTCTCCGTGCAGAACCAATTCATTCACCCCCAGTTCCTGGACCGGCCCATGGACATGCCCTTTATGCTGTTTGATCCCAGCAACCCACTGCTGGCCAGCCAGCTCCTGTCTGGGGCCATGCCACAGATCCCCAGCAGCTCTGCCACCTCTCCGTCCACCCCCACCTCCACCATGAACTCCCTCAAACGGAAGCTGGAGGAGAAGGCAGGCACCAGTCCAGGGGAGAATGACAGCACCAACAGTGGGGAGGAGCCCCAGAGAGACAAGCGCCTCAGGACCACTATCACACCTGAGCAGCTGGAGATCCTTTATCAGAAATACCTGTTGGACTCGAACCCCACGCGTAAAATGCTCGACCATATTGCTCACGAGGTGGGGCTTAAAAAGAGGGTGGTCCAGGTTTGGTTCCAGAACACCCGAGCACGAGAGAGAAAAGGGCAGTTCAGGGCTGTGGGACCTGCTCAAGCTCACCGCCGCTGTCCTTTTTGTCGGGCCCTCTTCAAAGCCAAAACTGCACTTGAGGCCCACATACGCTCCCGCCATTGGCATGAAGCTAAACGGGCCGGCTACAACTTAACCCTTTCTGGCATGTTGCCTGAACAAGACGGGATGCAAATCAAGATGGATCCCCTTGATATCTCCAGCTATGCCCAGCTTGCCCCCTCTAACAATGATGGACAGAGCTCCTCTCTCTCCCCAGTGAGCAAAAGCATGGATTTGTCTCCCAGGGCCCTATTGAGCCCTTCATCCATCAAAGTTGAAGGGATGGAGGATTTTGAGAGTCCGACTATGTCCTCTGTTAACCTCAGCTTTGACCAAAACAAACTTGATAACGATGACTGTTCCTCCGTGAACACGGCCATCACAGACACCACCACCGGTGATGAGGCCAATGCAGACAACGACAGTGCTGATGCAAAGCACGGCCACAACAGTGGCGACTACCTATCTAAGTCTGGGGGTGCAGCCCCGTCCATCGAAAATGACGACCAGATGTCCTCAGGGCTGGTGAGCCCTGCAACAAGCTATTATGCTAAAGACTATGAAAATGAGAATATAGTGGACTACAGCGAGACCTCCAGTCTTGCTGACCCCTGCTCACCAAGCCCTGGAGCGTCAGGGAGCAGAAGCATCGACAGTGGGGATCGCCCTGGCCAAAAGCGCTTCCGCACCCAGATGACCAACCTTCAGCTAAAGGTACTGAAGTCTTGCTTCAATGACTACAGGACTCCGACCATGCTGGAGTGTGAGGTACTTGGCAACGATATCGGACTTCCAAAGAGGGTGGTTCAGGTGTGGTTCCAGAACGCTCGCGCCAAGGAGAAGAAGGCCAAGCTCAGCATGGCCAAGCACTTCGGGATCAACCAGACATCGTACGAGGGTCCCAAGACAGAGTGCCCTCTGTGCAGTGTCAAGTACAGCGCTCGTCTGTCTGTGCGAGATCACATCTTCTCCCAGCAACACATCTCCAAGGTGAAGGACACCATTGGGAGCCAGCTAGACAAGGAGAAAGAGTACTTTGATCCAGCGACCGTCCGCCAGCTTATGGCCCAGCAGGAGATGGACCGCATCAAGAAAGCCAACGAGGTCCTTGGACTGGCGCAGCAGCAAGCCATGCAGCAGCAGGGCATGTTCGATAGCCCCGCTATGCAGGCCCTGAACCTACAGTCAGCCTATCCAAATCTGCAAGGGATCCCCCCTGTTCTTCTGCCAGGGGTTGGAAGCCCTTCCCTACCTGGTTTCAACTCATCCAACTCAGGTATGATGTTCAAACCTAACCAGACATAAAGTATTTGATGTCGTCGTAACTGTAGTAAATGGACAGTTTGAAGCCCCCTTTAGATGAAATGCACTTCAATATATGAAGGTACCTTTTGCAAACCCAATCTTGGCTGAAGTTCAGGCAGAGCTTTTACAAATCATTCACAGACAAGTTCATCTCCTCTCAGTGAATCCTAGTGTTAAGAAGCCATGTGTTCATTCCAGAAGTCAGTATTAGAACATGTTATAACATTTCAACAGAGCCTTATTCTGGTTGAAGCCACTACGAAACACTTAATATCAAACTAACGGTATTCAGATATTGGCCCTCCGCTTCACAAGCTACTTTAACTGTCACCACTTAGTCTGAGAACATTTAATATAGCCATGAAATGAATACTAATAACTTACTTTCACTTTGACCTTGGAATGTCAGGAGCGCTTGACCTTATTATGATTTGTTCTACATGTTTTGATTACATTTCACTAAGTTCATTTAAAGGTCAGTTTGATAGACCTTCTCTTAATAATTACATCTAAGGCAGAAAAACCCAATCTTAAAATGGAAGCAAATGATGGATTATAATGTGCTGTAAGATATATGATGTATTGCCTGTAAATCAGAGTCTCCATTCTCTTTGTTTCATCCTTTCCAGCTTTAACTCCTCCGAAACCTCCAAACCTCCTGAACATGCCTGGTGCCAGTGTTCCTTCCCCCAGCCTCCCCACATCTGGTCTACCCAACAAGCCTCCCTCCTCCTCCTCCCTGGCATCTCCCAGCCCAGCACAGGCCAGCACATCGGTCGCCCACTCCAACCCCACCTCCACATCCTCCACCACCACAACCCAGTCAGGCTCTCGTCCTGATCCCCCCAAAGAGCGTGATACTGAGAGGTCAAGAGACAAGGAGAAGTCCAAGGAGAAATCAGAGAAGCAACAAACGCCATCCTCGACAGGAAGCACCCCAGCCCCCTCCACCTCTGCTGCCAGCGCCAAGAAAGAAAAACCCGATGCAGCTGTTCCCGCCACCTCCATGCCAACACCTGGCATGGAGTACGTGGTGGACCCAGCGCAGCTCCAAGCCCTGCAGGCTGCCTTGGCATCAGACCCCACAGCTCTCCTCACCAGTCAGTTCCTGCCCTATTTTATGCCTGGATTTTCCCCTTATTATGCCCCTCAGATGACTGGAGCTCTCCAAGGTGGCTACCTGCAGCCAATGTATGGCATGGAAAGCCTCTTCCCATACAACCCAACCTTGTCACAAGCGCTGATGGGCCTGTCCCCGGGGTCCTTGCTTCAGCACTACCAGCAATATCAGCAGAGCTTGCAGGAGGCGCTACAGCAGCAGCAGCGGCAGCTTCAGCAGATCCAGCAACCAAAAGCGAGCCAAACTCCAGTCCCCCCTCAACCCTCGGGGGATCGCAAAGAATCTGCCAAAGATCAAGTGAAAAAAGAGGAGCAGAAAGGCGTCCCCCATGGTGAGACTTCTTCCTCGTCCTCCTCCTCCTCTCACAATAACCTACACTCCGAGCAGCACGAGATGGATGGCAAAGTCGCGGACCCACTTCGAGACCAATACATCGTCCCCAAGGTGCAGTACAGGCTGGCGTGTCGCAAATGTCAGGCGGTCTTCAACAAGGAAGAAGCAGCTGTCACCCACCTGAAGTCTATCTGCTTTTTCGGTCAGTCTGTGGCAAACCTTCAAGAGATGTTGCTGCGTGTCCCCAGTGGCGCTGGCGCGGGGGCGGGCAGTCTCTACGACTGCCTAGCCTGCGACACCACGCTGGATGGGGAGAAAGCACTTAGTCAACACCTTGAGTCGGCCTTGCACAAACACAGAACAATCAAGCGATCAGCCAGAAATGCCAAAGAGCACGCTACTAGTTTATTACCTCACTCTTCAGCCTGCTTCCCCGATCCTAACACCGCATCTACCTCGCAGTCTGCCACTCATCCCATCAGCACCCCTCCTCCTCCGCCAACGACATCAGCCACCATGCCGTCCTCCTCTGTCTCTTCATCCTTGTGCTCCTCCTCTGCTACCCCTCTCAACACCACAGCTGCTGGCAAACCCTGGCCCCAGGCCCCTTTCTCCAGAGCTTTAGCTGGGAAGCCCAATGCCACCCCCTCCTCTACTTCCTCCTCTTTTCCTCCAGTATCCTCACCCTCAACGGTTACCTCAAGTTCATTGAGCACCTCAGGAGTTCAGACCTCGATACCAACAGACGTCTTTACCGACGAGTCTGACTCTGACAGCAGTCAGAAGTCAGCAGACAGGCTGGGCAGGACGGCGGAGGAGCCGCAGCAGCCCGGCTGTCTCAAAGACAGTAGTAGTTGTAGTAGTAATCTTGCTAGTGTAGGAACGGACTCCATCAGATTGTAAAAGAGCTTTCGTTGATGGACAATATTTAAAAAATGTAAAAGGCAAAAAAAATACACAAATGGGAAAAAAAATACAAATAAAAAGCAGCGATGTTAAAATACGTTTAAAAGTATACAAAACCAATTTCAGAAAAAGATGTGTAAAGACTAACTGCAATTCCAAAGCTTGTAACCAAAAATTTAAATGTTAGTGGATTGTTTTCCCATATCAACATGCTGGTTTCGTTTATTTCAACTGAAGTATATACATATATATGTATAAGAATAGAAAAGATCACTGCAGTTAAGTTTTGGGTAATGAAAGAGGAATGCTGTATAGCAATGGACTGCCTCAAAGTTGTTAAATGGCCCCTGAAACCTTTCGACAAAGTACAAGTCAACAAGCTGTCCCTTGTGTAATTATTTCTACTTAATAGCACAGTCACACAAAGCCAGTATGTACTGTATGGGAGAATAGTCTATCCGTTTTCTTGCTATCTAAGCATTCAAATACCAATGGCTTGCAAAAGTAAAAGAATAATGTAATGTCTATTTTATTCTCAGGTCAACAGCTCACAGATGTTTTTCTGTTACAGAAGTCCATTGTTTTACACCTTTTGTTTCTGACAGGAAATGAACATGTGTACTAGTTTTATTTTCTTCTGAAAATTCATTTTAATGACAGAAAGTTGTAAAATGAGTGAAAATATCATTAAGGCATAGCTTTCTGGGCATTCAAAAGGGTAGCTGATCTGCTAATTTTAAACATTTGGAATTCTTTTAAAGGGGGGAAATTAGCAATCCCATTTTCCCAGACACGGAGAGCACTGCAGACATGTTGATGGGGGATAAAAAAGATTTTTGATAAAAAAACTTTCTGTATTTATGATAGATATGAACATTTTTGGTGTTAAGTAGATTGTTGCATTGGAAATGAATTTAAACAGTATGGTAGATTGAAAAATCTTTGTGTACATTTAGCTTTTGTATCGTCCAACTTTAAGGCGCTTCATTTGATGTTGTCTTGGTCATTCCGATAGACTAGATTATGGAGCAGTAACTTATCTAAACTTTATTTCTGTCTTATTCTCGGCTTTGTTCACCCAACTGCCAATCTGACTAGGCAGGATCCTCTCTTTCAAAATGTTCTACTCTCTGTTTTGGTTGGTGTGGTACTGTACTGTTCAGTGGGTGTGGAGCTCAAACCCAGGTCACCTGCACCAAAGGCTTTCCCAAAAAGGCTATCCAAATAGGGATATCCCTCTTTAAGGGGAGGATGAAGGCCTTACATTGGTCAAGATTGCTACAGTACTAACCAAGAAGAAAAATGATCCTGGGTGAAATGTTGGAAACTGTTTTTATTTGTTACCTTTGTGCACTTACCACTGTCTGACTCCTAATTACTCACTCTACTTGTTCCTCTCTATTCTCACGTTGTTTTTTTCTCCTGCGTATGTAGATATGGAGAAGGTTACTACTCCCTGTGCACTACAAAGCAGGTCTTTTGTTCTTCATGTAGTGTGGCTACAGTCGTTTTTCAGCTTTATGTTCATTTCAATTTTACGTTGATTGTTGTCATAGATGAAAATGAAAAAAGAATAATAATAATAATTCTCACGCTTTAAGACGAAAAGAAAATCCAAAGACTAAACACTTTCACCATTGGTGCATAAAGATAAGAAAAGAGGCTTCTTTATACTTGAGAATTTGTTGCTGTTTTTAGAGGAAAGGAAACAAAGTTTTAAAATAAAGGAGTGCGCATCAGAGTTGCCGTTTTTGCTTCTGTGCAAGCAGACAGGTGGCTTTTTTACGTATAATACCAAGAATACCAAAAACCAAAAAAGGGCCCATGTCCTTGCATTGTGGAGTAGCACCGTAACAGAGCCATTGCAGTTTGTAAGATAGAGGTTATAAGTCTTTGTTTAACTTTTCTGTCACACTCAAAAGTCAATTTTTTTAAGAAAATGTATAAGGTCTGGTCTTCGAGGACATACGTTTTGCTGCTAATGTAGAATTTTCAAAAAAAAAAAAAGAATACCTACAGTAGATGCATGCTCATTTTGCTTTTTGGCTAAGCTTTAACTAAAACAAACAATAAACCATTTTCCTGCCTCTGCGACATCTTTTTTTTTTGTTGTTGTTGCAAAAACGGAACTTTGAAGACTGTGAATATATGTTCCAAAGGACATTTTGCCGATTTTGTTTTTGAACAGACCAATGTTTAAAGCCAATGATCTATAAAGTTTGTAAAGAACAGTGCATTCCAAAATATCACAACTGAGTTTTTTTTTTTTAAGCAAGGACTGATTCTATTTAATTTTTATTGATCATTTATCATTATCTTTGTTTCCGGTTTCTAAGGTGACTGTAAGCTGTTGTGTAAATTTAGTATCATGAGTTGCTTAACAAAATGGCTTAGATCTGTCATTTTGGGCTGGCATGGAAAGTTGACAAGAATCCCTCCATCCAGTTAAGGGTGTTGCTCACTTGTTCAGCAAGTAACAGTGGTTAAGTAATAGTGGTTTTACCAAAAATGTATATAATACATCTGGTACTGACACGTCTCATAGGTTTAGTGTCATCATGCCTCTCAACATATAACAAGTCTCAGAAGGAAATAATGGCTGTTTTGCTGAGTCTGGAGTGGCTGCCTCCCCTTCCTGGGAAATCCAGTAGTGACTTGCCCCAGGTCTCTGCAGGATGTTCAGCCATGTTAATGCACGATGTTGATTACAGGTTTCTAAGGGACATCTTCATTCCAAAGCATTATAAGTCTGGAAAAAGCAGGAGGTTTTTTGAAGATGTCCCTTGCTTTCGGATAGTTAAGAGGTATGTCATGCATTCATGTCCAAAGAGGTCACTCGCTCCAACTTATTGCAATGGAAATGGATGTGCTTAAGTATCCCCCCTCCCCCTCTCACAGAAGAAAACCTAAACTGAAATGTCATTTCCTTATACCAAAACCAAGACATATTTAAATTTGTGAATAACTGCTTTTTTGGCCCCTAGTGTATAGCAAGTGTATTTGCCCTAATAGACACAAATGCCGCCATCTCGGAAGTGTGTTTAAAGTGTTACGTCTTGCAGAGCAATGTGATTTGGTGTTAATACTTCCGCATGCTGTTGAAATTCGGTTCATTTGATCTGCAAGTTTGCCACTCCTCTAAAGTCCTGTTATCTAGAATATTGTTCATATAATTATTTTTTGAGAATTCTAATGTTGTACAGTTTATTCTTGAATGCATTTGCTTTATTTTGGTTTTCAGATAATGTCAGACATTTATTATTATTTTCATATAAGTGTATGTTATTTTAGTTCCTGTATATTACTTTTACTCATATAAATTAATGTTAACACTAGCTTTAATTTGAATCGCTGAAAAATCTTTATTCTATGACCTGGCCACTTTATGGTGTAATAATGTTCTTATATTTGTTTGTCTTTTTGACACTGTTTGATCTCTTATTTCCAAAGTGTAATCATTTTTTGGCTCTTTTGTGGAAGACAAAGTCAGTTCTTCACAACAGATTCAGCCAGCATGGACTGTGTGTGGGAGTTTGTATGTTTCTGTGTGTGTGCATTTTCATAAGAGCCAGCTTCAGTTTGAGTTTTTATACATTTTATTTTATACTGTAACTTTATTTACACACCAAAACATACTGAACCGCAAAGCTGGATAATTAATAAAGTGGTGAAGAAATTTTAAATTTTAAAGGTAACAATAATCAACACGAGGAGGACGATGATACCGAAGCACTGAGCAGTTTTTATTTGATTGAATATATGAATGTGGCCAAAGCTTTATGCAGTTGAAAACAAAAAGGAAAATTACAATTTGTGCCCCTGATAAGTGTATATTTTATTGTGGCACGATACAGCAGACACATGAGATCCTTTGACTCGCATTGGGATACTTGATTTTGATGGACATTTACAAAGAAAGAAAAAGACAAGGTTTTGCTGTAGAGGTCATCTTTTGCCCACTGTGAAAATTAACATGTATACAGATATAGATATATTTAAACAAGACATCAACTTTTTTTCTTTGAAATGATAAAGAAGGAATGGAAAGAAGAAATGAACTCTGGGAAACTTTGGAGATCTTGTTGAGAGGACAGGGGACGCTGTGGGCTCACCAAAACTGGGCTTGGAAGCCAAAGACAGGCTCACAACTGCTTTAATATCACCTCCTTGTCTGACTAGTGACAACTCTGTGGTGGGGATGGACTCTGGAACCACTGGACACGAGCGACACAGAGAGGAAAAACCTTAGATGAAGCTGAACTTAAGTGGCTCCAGCTGCCCTTCTTCCCTCTGTCTCTGTCTCTCTCTCTCTCTCTTTCTCCAGCTCTGCCTCTGCTTCTGCTCTTTGATGGACATTTTCCGCACTTCTGGACGGGATGGACAGAGTTGCTTGCCTCATTTCTCCCGGTTCACGTTGTTGCTACCTGTTTCATTTCCTCCTACTTGTCCAGCGGACTGACAAGTAAAAGCTCTCTAGTGTGATGGCGGCTCGCCCCTCTCTCTCTCTGTTCATCAAACCATCGGGAGAGAGAACTGAATCAGAGAGAAAGGGGGAGGGTTCTCTAGACTGTCATTCCTTAAGAGGCAGTTACACACAAAAAAAAGCGAATCAACCAAAATTAACAACCAAACTAACAAACAACCAAACAAACCATTTGCTCCAACTTCAAAGATGAACTGTTACTTGGAGCTCTCTCTGTTCCTTTTGTGACTCCTGGTGCCACAATATTTTTTTTTGATGCATTTTGTTTTCCTTTTTTGTTTCCTTGACTTATTCCTCCTCCGAGCCTCACAAGCATGGCTCAGTGGCTCCAGGCAGCCCACCCGAGGGTAGAAAAAACAGCCTTGCAATGTACAAAAAAGAGCAAGTTAAACCAAAAATGTTGTTCTTGATGTCTTTTCTATACTGTAGTCTTGTTAGCTTTTTTGTTACTGTAATTATATGATGAAGATTTCCAAACTGTACCAAATTACATGGAAACTAACATACATAAACCACATGGAACTTCAGACTTTTAAAGAAACTTTTGTCACAAAAACCTTGTTGTCCTAGTTAAGTTGATTGTAGATGGTAATTGAATATACTCCTTTGAAAATATTTCATCAAGTATGTTTCTTGCTCATTGTGATACATTAAAAAAGTATGAGCATAAAATGCATCCATTTTGTCTCGTCCTTGTGTGTTTTCTCATGGAAAAGTATGTGTTGAGAGGATAAGTGAATTATACTTCAGTAGAACCTTTCATACTGAAGGTCTGTGTCTCCTCCTCTTGATGATAACATAATACAACTGCACTTTCTACATAGCGACTGTAATATTGAACCAATCGCATGCACAACACAACCTTAGCATTATGTTTATTATAGCTGCAGTGTTATTTTCAAGACCTTTACGTCCCTTTTGTATCTCTTTAAGGCCAATTAGAGTTTTAACATTTTAATGAAACCTCATTGTTTTAATTAATGCACGGAAAGTGTG
The DNA here is from genome assembly GCF_038355195.1 of Osmerus mordax. NCBI lineage: Eukaryota > Metazoa > Chordata > Actinopteri > Osmeriformes > Osmeridae > Osmerus > Osmerus mordax. The sequence goes on from NC_090062.1 coordinate 2,714,870, forward strand.
ATCTTGTCAGAGCCCTTCAGCTTCTTCTGAAATCTTTGTGCCCTGAGATACATCAGCCTCCATCGCTTTGTCTGCTAGGGCAGCTCCGTGGAATATTAAAAAACAATATTAATTAAACATATTAAGCTACAAATGTGGGCGAGCGCTTAATTAGAAGTGGCTGTTTGTGACTAATTCAAGTTGATTAACGCAGAGAAAATGTTTAACTCCAAGTGAAGTATAACGGCCATGGTTTGTAATCCATCTTGACTGATGTTGAAACTCAAGTGAATTGTACAGTAGCACTGTTCTCCTTTGAGATTAAGTCATTCAGAAGTTGAAAGGGAAACTGTCGCTGCCTCTCGTACAGGGAAGTGCATGTGCGTGCCATTCTCGCTGGGATGTGACACACTGCGACCTCTAAGAGAGGGCGTTCTGCTGCTTCCCAATATTCCTGTATCAACCCCTTTACCTCCTCTCAGCCATGTATTCCTGGTCCACCAAAAAGCTGAGGTATAGTGCTGTTCTGCACATCATAGCCTGTAGCTACACACACACACACACACACACACACACACACACACACACACACACACACACACACACACACACACACACACACACCAACTTTTTGAGAATTTACATTTACATTTAGTCATTTAGCAGACGCTCTTATCCAGAGCGACTTACAGTAAGTACAGGGACATTCCCCCGAGGCAAGTAGGGTGAAGTGCCTTGCCCAAGGACACAACGTCAGTTGGCATGACCGGGAATCGAACTGGCAACCTTCGGATTACTAGCCCGATTCCCTCACCGCTCAGCCAACTGACTCCCTGGACACAGTACTTCAGACTTCAGGTATCAGACTTCTGTATCCAATTTGCACTGAATTGCATTTCAAATGCAAACGGGAAAGTTAATAATACTGTAAACTGCTCTAAGGACTGTGCAAGGTAAAAAATAAATGAAAGGTTTCGCAGTATTACCACCAAAGGGTACACAACAGTACACCAGGGTACTTGGAAGCAAAGTTTCATTCACCAATACAACAAAACACTTGGAATCATAGGAAGGTGGGTTATAAACATGAGGGCTCTTTGACTTTTATCAATAACTCATTTGAAATATAAATTTCAAAGATGTTTCTCATGTTTTCATTTCAAGATTTACTTGCTCCGGCAAGTAAACGTGGCATCCCATTGGGTTGAAAGTAATGCAGAAGGACTACTTATGAAATAATACGGTATGCTCTTACTGATGAATCAAACTGGAATAACAAGCAAGGGCCTTGGTTCCATTCAGGAACAGTGTGACACACAAGGGCATAAGCTCCCCTTTTGAAGTTTCCTTTTAATAAAGGCATGTGCTGTTATTATTGCCTTGTGACCTTTAGCGAGCTGCAGTCTTAGTCAGAAGATTTGATTGAATTGCTTTCAGTTTTATTATAAATATGGACGAAGGGGTGAGTCCTTGTGAGCCTTGCGAAAACCTTGCAAGTCTATAAATGATTTTCTTTGAAATATGATTTGAACTTGAGCATAATGAAAGGAAAATGTGTGCGTGCGTGCGTACGCGCGGGTTCAAAAATGCTGCATTAACAACAGAAGGCTCTGAAACAGAGGGGGGGGAGCAAGAGGGGCGATGAAGAGCACCACATCCCCACGGAGAGAGAGTTTGAAGGAGGGGGCCATCCTGTCTAGAGCAAGGAGCCTGATTCATCGGCCATGTTGAGCCAATTAACACGCAAGGGTACATCCCGAATGAATTAAAAGCACCCTAATCGGATCAGTGTGAAAAGCCAGGCCGCTTCCTCTGTCAGCTTCAGACCAGATGGCACCCCACACTCTCATGCAGCACTGCAACAGACTCGGCCCAAGTCGCAGAGTGTGAAATTAGGTTAGCGCCTGAGTCTAACACTGGCCACGGGGCAAGGCTAGCTCCATGGCTCTCCCTGGCCTGAAGATACAGGGGCCACCCTAAAGACATAAAAGCCCATATTGAATTATCATCCACGCTGCCCCTCACTCCCTCTGTGGTGGGCCACAGTAGAGAGAGAGGGGGGGGGGGGGGTTCTGTCTGATTGACAGCTCCACAGCGTCCTCTGCCCCCCAACCTTCAGCCTTCTCATTTTCCATTTCCTCAGAATGGCTCCTGGCGTATCTGAACATACTCCCTCCCAGGCCCTGCAGCCCTGCAGATCAGCTGGATGAAATATCAGGGGCTCGGCTTGACTGGGTGACTCTAGCTGGGTGGTGATGCCATGTGGAGGTTTGGGGCCTAGCCCAGGTCTCACTAATGGCTCTGTGGGGTTTCCTAAGCTCTTGGGGATCCGCTTTCAACATTTGCTGTGAATTAAGGATACAAATATCGGACAACTGAAGCCAAAGTGACTACAAAAAACACGGTCGTACAAAGCATGTCTATGTAATGGTGGGCATTGTCTCAAACTCGAAACATGGCTCTCCAATAGTTGTTTTGCTTGAAGTTGGCGCTGGCACTTGAGACTGCAAAGGCAGAAAATGAAGAGCAGAAGCTGGAGGGGAAACCACACAACCACACATGCCAGAAAGCTTTTTCAATCCCAGGCTGCACTGGTCAGGGTTGTCGTGCTGCCAGCCCACTCAACTGGAGAGCCTCACCTCCGTCACATTAACACAAAGTCCTAAAGACTTCCTCCTCCCAACCACTCTACACTGTACAGCATGTTTCTTCTCTCTCTCAATCACACACATCCAGATGAGGTCATGCAGCATTGATTTGATGAGAATTACAATTTGGATCTTTCGCTAGGGCTGTCATGGCTATCAAACCTTTGGAGATTCAGGGAAATGTGTCGAATTTGGAGTTGTGTGTGCTCTCTTCTGGGCTTCATCAATGAAACAAATGATGGTGTTTCACCAGCAAAGACTGTGAACATGCTGCATGCATTTGCAGCCTAGCCATTGAAAGGCTTTGGCTGAGCAGGGCTGCTTCACACATGAACACGTTTCTCTACTGGAGATGACTATCCTCTGACAGGCAGTCTGGTGCAATAACACAGTCCTCCATAAGAACGGGCTTCTCCTCCACAGGCCTGAATAAAACAGGAAAACTCTCCCCACATCCCACCCCAGAATGATAACGCCCTCCATATTCCTCCTTCCTGTCCTTCTCTAGTTTCCTACTTTCCTCATCCTCCTCTCCTCCCATCCTTCCTCTTTAGGCTGATTTTTCTACCTCCATCTTCTTCCTCATGTCCCCCCCCCCACCTCCCCTCTGCACCTCGACAATGTCTTCCTCCCCTATCAATGTCAAAGCCAAATTACAGCGGAGCCGCGAGGACAGGTCAAACTAATTCAATCTCATCTGTCAAGAGAAATGATGGGTGAGGGGGATCCGAGGGAAAGCGAATGGGATAAAAATTGAAATGGGGAAGGCGAGCGGTTCCTGTTTTGGATGGGAGACCGGTTGGAAATAGACCTCCCACCTCCAGGAAAGTGGGCGATGGAGACCGACGTGTCACAGGAGGGTAGCGGAGTTATCTGACCCTGAATATCCCAGATAACAGAGCCAGATCATGTGACCTAGGCCACAGAGAGACAGAGAGCCAAGCAGACAGACTGGGCCAGGGGTGCAGCTTTGGGAAACGGGGACTTGCAACAATCCTCTTTTACTGAACAAGACATAACCCATACTGACAGCACATTCTTGTGCTGCATCTTATAGACATATATTCAAGTGCGGACGCAATGTTTCTTTCTCATGCAAACTGTGTTCACCCCACATGCATTTACAATTGACTGTACACATCTCAAGTCTGTTTATCCCTCTTACCCCCCAGGCTCCCCAGGGTAAACCATTGGCCCCCGACACCCAACACCCCACCCCTGTGACCCTCCTCCCTAACACCCCACCCCTGTGACCCTCCTCCCCCCCCCTGTGTGAGGAGACGAGGGAAGGAAGGTGTGGAGTGTGTCTTGGCAGGCACTGGGCCTTGCCGGAGCATTTCCCGTCTCCTGGACACAGGATCAGGTGTCGCCATTTTCACAGCACCTTCTGGTTCTGTTTAACAGGAAATGAGGTCCATCAGAAGAACTCGGACTAAAACGGAGTCAAAATGGGCCCTGACAGGCAGGAATATTAGCCTGTGACGGCAGCCAATAATTGAGTGATCGGCTCCCCTCTCTCTCATAATGAGGAGAATATGTGCTGGGAATGTGTTTGTCCTGCTTTTCTCCTTCTCCTGCCCTCTACTCCTCTCTCCTTCTCTTCTTTCCCCTATATCTAATAAATCATTTCTGGGGAAAAAAGGATGATCTTACTTCACTTCAAAGTTCTTCTCGAGGTGTCATAACTCTTACCTCAAAGTAATGTTATGCATGGGCTTTGGGGAACCTTTGCCCCTGAAACACATCTCTGGGTCGGTGGTAGGAGTCGTGAGAGTGAATTGGAGTACATGAGAGATCAATTATCACACCTCGTATTGTTCTCATATGCAAATGATAATGGGTAGACCATGTAGGACCTCAACTGTCTGCTGGTGTGTACTTTCTCCATAAATGTGTTTTGCAGGTTCTGGTCTGCTGGTGTCTGCTAAAGTACTTTTACAGATGAAAAAAAAAGTTCAAGAGAGAAACCTGGCTTCACCTAGTTCCAAGTGTCTCCAGTCGACGCTCAGCAGAAGGATTTAAGAGGGATAGACCAACAGAATAACCAGAATAAATCTAGCACTCAGCATCTTGAAACATCTCTGGAAAACGCGATTTTGCATGCGCTTTTTAATAATCTAGCCGTGTAGTGTGTGTGTGTGTATGCATGGGTGTGGGTATGTGTGTGTTTTTCTGTATGGAACAGATTGTGTTGTAAAAGTGCAGCTCTATTTATTGGAGGGGAGGGTGTGTGTCAGCAGGTCCTGTTTAGTGCAGGGCGAGGGTGGGGGTGAGGGCGTGGGTAGCGGCGTGGTGGGGGCTCTCTCTCCCGGTCTTTGAGGCGCAGCCTCAGGTTTCACACAGCTCTGGGAGAAGATTATTGTATCCTTCATACAATAATTGTTCTAAGACTTGTTCTTATTCATATTCCTCTGACTCCAGCCTTCTTCTCGTTTTCTCCTTCTTTTTCATCCACCTTTTTTCTTTAACCAAAGTCAGTTGTTGTCTGTTGCTGCTGGAATGCCTGTCGGACTGGGCCCTGACCCTGGGCAGGCTGCTCTAATGATGGGAAGATGAAAGAGCCAGGCCCATTCCCAGGCCGCCCTGTTAGGGGGTGCAGTCCTGTGAAATGGGGAGATAATAGAGACCAGGTGTTCAGCGGAGGCTGAGACCGTCCTCAGTCCTCCGTCTGAGAGCTGCACTCACGGAGAGGCCGGGCACATTGCTGCTGCCACGGCTGACGGGACGGGCTGAAACACACACACACACACTCACTCACAAACACACACACACCTGCACGCACACGAGGTAAAAGGTCAACAGCAACATATTTCCCTCACTTGTACACAAAATGGTGTCTATTACATCTACGATTCGCTTATTTGGATTTCAATAACGTATTTCAACACTTGGGAAAAGTTAGTGTGAGAAATGTGTGCTGTCTGTGTTTCTGCATGTGGGTGCGTATGTGTGTCTGTGTGCGTGTGTGCGTGTGCGCGTGTGTGTGTGTGGGAACGTCTTCATAAAGACGAGCGTTTGTATTATCTTTCATCCAGAACAACTCTATTTGTTGACCATTTACCCCTTGTAGCTGCTGTTAATGTGAAGTAGTGAAGTTTTAAAGGAAAGGTCAGGGGGATTGCCCTCAAAAGTGTTTCTAATCAGAGCAGACAGGCTTGCAAAGCTCCGCTGTAATTACGATCTAATTAGCAGGCAGCAGACAGAATCAAGCATGCCATTTAACATCAATAATTTAACCCTTAGGAGGCTCTCTGTGAAGAACGTCTCCAAAGCCCTGGCAGATGCTGAAACAAAACACCCAAATGTGTTTTGCCCACAGCAGGTCAGCAAATGTAAATTGGAGAGACTTGAGATGGTTAAAGAGGGACTCAACTGACTGAGTGGTCATTAAGGCCTTCCATATAAGAGCCCATTCCATATCCAATGATAAATATTAAACACTGATTACATGTAAATACGAAACTCTGACTGTTACTCGGACCATCATCACTGGATATTGTCTTTGCCAGATTATATCATAATTCATTCTAATAGGGGAACATCTTGGGTCTTAACAGCAGCTGAGGGAAATTCTGATTAATCCTGAAGGAGAAGGAGCAATCAGAATGTTGAGTTTATAGACAAGGGTCTGACAGATGCAAAAGTAATCATCTCAGAAGAATATGGGAATATAGCAGAGAAGCAGATTTCTATTTGATTTACTCAGTCTGGCTATTGAAAAGGCTGTCGCTCAAGATGGCTTATCTTGTGAGGTAAAATGTAATTCCACTTCTGACATGTTGGGTTTCAAACCATATAAATCAAATATAGGCGTCATGTTTACTGTAGAATTATAGACAGAAGGGAAACATGGTTCTTCTCCAAATGAGATTTTTTTCCCCACTCCAGAACAGTGGGAAATTAAAGGGATATGTGTAAAAGAGAGAGAGAGGTAGACAGAAAGAAAAGGGGGGGGGGAGAAAGGTAAAGGAGAGAGAAAAATAGAGAGATAGAATTGGCTTGGTTTGTCAGTTGGTGCTTCTCTGTTTTAATGAAAGATTACTGTCACCATGCGAACAGACCCACTCCTGAATAAGCCAACTGCACAGTGTCATCTTGACATGAAATTGTTTACAGATATTTGGAGTTATTCTTGCAAAAAGCACTTTTGGCAGAGGTAAGCGTGATGAGAACTTGAACCCAGGGAAATGGGATTTCAGAGACAGATCCCTATTACTTTGTGAATCAGGTTGTTTGCTGCAGAAAAGTGAGCTGTTCTCTTAGCCAATTGACTGGCTCATATTATAATTTTTTTTGTGTCCCTTTCTGCCGAGCTGCAGGTGCACCTGACTGGTCCTGATAGAATAAATATTGACTGGTGCTGGCGGATTAGGAGGCCGAGGTCTGGCTGTGTGCAGGCTGGAGCGAGGACCTCGTCAGAGGCCAGCCTGGGTCTCTGGGTCCCTGTCTCTGTCTCGCTGTCTCTCTGTCCTTTCTCAGAAACACTGTGTGTATCAGTGTGGTTTGTGCGGCACACTGGCCTGCTCTCTACCGTGAGAGGACAACCACTCCCCGTGCAGGTCAAACACTAAACAACTATGGGACCCTTTTCAGAACTCGTAATATCATGATATACAGTCTACATGATCATCTATACATGACCACCACCAAGATGCAATACATCCATGCACAAAGACACATACACACACAAACACACACACACACACAAGCAATAAAATCCAGCCAAGGTCATCGTACATTAATTTAACTTTGTTATGTAGCTACCGTTTAAAATTAATATGGCCACCTTTTTAAATGCCGAGGTTATCAGACTCATAATAAATGCAGGGCAATACCCCCCACCCATCGCCCTCCTACCCTGATATATTCATTTTTGACCAAACGTCCCCGCTTGACTACTGTAACGAGGTATGATGTATTGAGCCTCAGCTGTTGCCATGGAGACGGCAGTCCCCTGTTACTTGTCATTAGAGCACAAACAAGCGCTGGCATCTAATGTCATCCCAGTCAACACGAGGGAGAGCGATGAGAAGGAGATATTGTGTTGTGTGTGTGTACATATGTGTTAGATGGGAGCGCATGTATGTGTATGTGAGTGCATTTGTGTGTGTGTGAGTGTCGATATTTTGATTCTTTAGATCCACCAGGCAGACATACCCCTGCCGGGGTGCCTGGGCTGGGGGGGTAGGGGGGCTTATATGAAGGGGAGGGGGGGGGCAGCCTTCCCGGTTTCTCCATAACCTTTCACTGATTCAAGGTGGGACTGCAGATGACAAAATGGAGTCAGGATATCTCGAGATAATTGCCTGCGCCCGTAATTCTCACAGCTCCCTCTCTTCCCTTTCTTCTCTCCCTCCCCTCCGTCGCTGTCTGGAACAATGGGGTCGTGCTGTAAATGGTCAGTGAAATCAAGATGCACCTTTAAACACAAACACAAACGCGATGGCATTTCCCTCTGGTTTATGTTTTAAAAACAATTCTGTGTTCAGTTCTGCATACACCGTAGCATGCAATTATACTTCAAAGTGTGAGGTGGAGTTTACGTAATGTGTGACTATTTTTGGTTGGTATTGATTTGTATTGAATATGTGCACTATTGTTTGCCTAGAATCACTCTAGTCCTAGATTTATCTAATGACAATTCTCTGTGGTGCTTCATGTGTGTTGACATTTGGTTGCAGTTTATAGCAAAATACTGTAAAGTTCTCATCAAAATTGAGAAAGTAGTATGTTGTATGTTTAGCACTGATCTTATTTTGTGCAACAGAAAGCTAACAACACCGGAACACCATTGCAACAGAAGCTTTCAGGTCTGCTCTGTACTTTAGATTTCGGTTTAATCAGGCACGACTCTCCAGTCGCCTTGTCTCGGGATGAAAGTGTGCAGCTTTTTTCAGATGTTCTCTTTCCCCTCGTTTCAGTTTTAATCAACCACTGCTTTCTAGTCCTGTTGTCTTGAGGTGAAAGTGTAGCAGCATTCCTCCCTGTCTTCTCCCTGAACATAATCTCTTCCTCACACAGAACATTAATCCTACCTTATTTCTCTCTGTGGCGCTCCTTTATTACTTCCAGGTGTTAAGGCCCTGTCTCGCTTACAGGCAGATGTGTTAGGGAAAAAAGCACGAGCCTTTGTTTGGAGTTGTGCTGTGTTTCTAAAGGAAATATTCGCTTGGCTCTAGTCTCTGAAGACATGAAAAGACAGGAAACCAAAACGAGGATTGGATGAATGAATGGGTGAGAGAGACAGAGAGAGAGAGAGAGAGAGAGAGACAGAGAGAGAGAGAGAGAGAGAGAGAGAGAGAGAGAGAGAGAGAGAGAGAGAGAGAGAGAGAGAGAGAGAGAGACAGAGAGAGAGAGAGAGAGAGAGAGAGAGAGAGAGAGAGAGAGAGAGAGAGAGAGAGAGAGAGAGAGAGAGAGAGAGAGAGAGAGAGAGAGAGAGAGAGAGAGAGAGAGAGAGAGAGAAGGTAAAACCATTTTGCCTTAAGGCCAGGCCATTGGTATTGGTGTGTGTACTGTATGTTAGTTTTGGACAGGTCATCAATGAGGTGGTTGCCTTGGCAGTGTCTGTGCTAGGGCTATGTATGGGTTTCAGCACATGTTGTATTAACTTCAGCAAGGCAAGACCGCTAATGAGGACAATACTCCAGAGGTTCTGCCTGACACAGGGGTTCACTGTAAAGGATATACATTTAGGCATATCTGTTTAATGTGAAATAATGGATTCAATTCATAATGCATTTCCTGACATGGCAGGCAAATCTTCAATTATCATGCATAAACTAGAATGACATTGTAGGTGTCAATAAAGCCCTCTGTCTAAATAAAGGATACAAATGGGTCGTATTGTATTTGCATCGTCATTTGTTAGAGAAACAGAGAAGCTGCAGCAGACAGAATGAGGACCCTCTAAATCCTTCTCACATCTCCCCTTTGGACTTTCTTCGTTTTCCTGTAAGCAGCTAAACTGAGATCCCATGTACTAGCAATGAAAAGTGACAGGAAATTGACTAAAACATTGGAAATCAATGGAAAGTAAATGCGCTCCTTAAGTACAAGTGAACAGCTGAGAGCTGCCTTCTACCCCCGTCTCCTCTACCTTTCTCTCTCTCACTCTCTTCCTTTCTCTTTTTTACCTTTTCCTCTCCCCCTCCATCTCTTTCCCAGTTCCTATCTCTCTCCCTCCATCTCTGTCTCAGACTAAGTCAATACCTGTAGACAGTCGAGAAAAGATAGCTGATACTGCTTGTTAGTGGCTGTGTGTGTGTGTGTGCGTGTGTGTGCGTGCGTGTGTGTGTGTGTGTGTGCGTGTGTGTGTGTGCGTGCGTGCGTGTGTGTGTGTGTGTGTGTGTGTGTGTGTGTGTGTGTGTGTGTGTGTGTGAATGTAGCAGTAAAAACAACCGTTTCCCCAGGGTGGGGGCCAGATCATTGTACAGGATGCAGAGGAAGTGCCCAGGGAGCACTTCCAGGTCTTCCTGGCCTCTTGTTGTTCTGATTGGGTAGTACATTGAGTGAGGGTTCTGACTTTGATTTGATTATGCAATAATCCCATAAAAATCAGTTTTACAGTCCTTCTCAGTATTTTCAAACTGCTTCAAAAAGCTAAAATACAGAGTTGTCTACACAGACATTACTCCTTCACTAATGAAAATTTTGGAAACCTTGATGTTGGTTTCATCCAAAACACAATAAGAAAATCTATTGTATTGTATGTATGATGACTTAGACATGGGTGCATTTATATCTTACCTTAATTTTTTTTTTACATTTACATTAAGTCATTTAGCAGACGCTCTTATCCAGAGCGACTTACAGTAAGTACAGGGACATTCCCCCCGAGGCAAGTAGGGTGAAGTGCCTTGCCCAAGGACACAACGTCAGTTGGCATGACCGGGAATCGAACTAGCAACCTTCGGATTACTAGCCCGATTCCCTCACCGCTCAGCCACCTGACTCTTTTTTGGCTGACACTTTTATCATGAGGGACATAAGAATTGTGTACATTGAAGTGCAGGATATCAAGGATAATATGTACCGGTACATCCTTTTTCCATGGTCAAGGAATGGTCTGTTTTTGACCAGCACAGTGCAAATAGACATTTCAGCCACAGTTCAACAATAAAAATGTCTCATTTGAAGTGCAACAATCTAATCCACAGTAATACATAGCACAGTGCAACAAAATACAGCATAATGCTATAGTGCTACAACTGGAACTCAAATACAAGCATAAAATTGACAAATTCGCAGGTGGGTGATTAAAGTTATTATGGGAAAATTGCCACGATTAAATTATCTTTTTCTGACAATCAAATTGTAGATTTGATGGTCCATGAAAGAAGAATACACTCTACCAGTGAATGCGAGGAATTATGACACTGGACCCAGTTCAGCTCAACCTTGGGACTGTCCGTGGTCTCTCAATGCAGGGTCCCAGATGGTTAACAGTCTAGGAGTCCCTAATGACGTTTAACCCTTTGATCCCAGGACGTCCTAGCCTCAGGCACAGGGAGCCTGTACTTGACATCTGCTCTGATGGAGCTTATTGTGGAAGCTCCTGTCACATTTTTGGCTAGATAATTTATACAACCACTCACAAGAACCATCAAAACACAGATTTAATTGGATAGAAAACTGTGGCTTAGAAGAGATTGGACCAAAACAGAATAGAGCACAATTGAATAGAATAGAATAATAGGGATCAAGGAGACCAGTGTTTTTCAGTAAAGTACAATTGCGCTGAATTACCATTTAAAAGCACAATGCATAATATAGCAGCCCGTGATTCAAAATAACCAATGTCTGAGTAGAGCCCTAGAGACTGATTGCATTGGATTTCCTCTCTCCTTCAGACGGAAAGGGCCACAGTTACAGATATCAATTATTTTCAAATGTATCATTTTGAATTTACAGCAAGACAATCAGAAACAAAATGAGAAAAACAAATAAGAGCATGTAGGCAGGAAGTTGACGTGTGGGTGTAGCTCTGACTGTGCCAAGGTGAGGGGAGCATTTGTTCAGGCCAAATCAAAACAATAAAGCTGATTTATACTTCTCCAAATGATGTTCCTGTAATCGAGTCAATTCCCTCCAAATCCATTTACCATGTTTGGAGAATGAGGCCCCGCGAGCGCTTTGATGATGTAATGCCCCATACAGGTTTGGAAGACTTGATTCTTAATCCAGACCTCTGTCATCCCACTGCAGATCAATGGGGGTGGTGATCAATAGCATTACATACAAATCTCTGTCACTTTCCCACCAAACTGTGCTGGCACACAATCTGTCCACCTGCCAACTGCCCAGTGGCCAGGGGAGGCTGGCTGGCTGGCTTGTTGGATGGCTGGCTGGCTGGCTGTGTGGTTCCAATGCCCTCTGTACTTCTACTCTTTGTCAATGAGGCTAAAGGCTAAACAGAAATTTGAAGCCGAAAATAGGCAAAATTCACCCTTCAAAATGAGCTCATCCAGTATTACATGAGAATTGTGGGAAAACGATATACTTAAACAAAATTGTCTGCCCTGTTCTTTTGAGGATTTTTTCTCTCTAAATGAACACAGCACATACTGTATGTCAATGTAAGCTTTTTCACACAGAATAATATATATTTTATGTTATATGAAGAGAAAGGTTAACAGCCCAAATGTGTGGATTGCAGAAAGAGAGCAGGGGGATTGTGGGTAAAAGAGCCCTGAGGATTTGTGTTTTATGGTTTTGTGGCTGAGGCTCCTGGCTGTGCGACTCTGTGTTTCCATGTTCGCTGTGTAATGCCTGCCCTTTCAAGACAGACCGCAGAGGCATCACCATGGCAAATCAGAGTGTAGGTAGAACAGAAATTAGAGAGGAGACATTACTGTCAAAACAAACTTCAGGGAGACACATAAATAAGGATGTATAAAATTGTCATCTTTTCTGTCATCTCCATCATCTGAAATCCCTCTCCCTCCTGCACTGGTTGGTGTAAGGTTGACCATGCAGGGGTTAAATCCATTGCACCATAAAACCAGAGCTGTTCATAAAATGGTGGAATAAGAAGCAGAAATAATATTTCAAGTATGATTAGTTCATCCGCAGGGCACCTTGTGCGATTGAGAAAGGGGGTGCAAGGGGGAGGGGGGCATTGTGCACGGCGAGCAGTAAATTATATCTAGCCTTTGAATGATTCCTGCAGATCCTATTACGACAGTGAGGGGGCTGGGGACTGGGAGGGGTGGTGGAGGGGAGGTGGGGGGGGGGCAGGCGGGGAGAGAAGGGGGCAGTTGGAAGAGAGAAAAGCAGCAGAACGAATCGGATGAATTCTGTTTCCAGCTGTCCGAATAAGGAAGGAGGGAAGGTGGGGGTGTTGAGGAGCAGCAGCAGGGGGGGGTGGGGGGGGGGGGGGCAGGGGAGGGGCTGAGGAGGGACAATAACAAATGCATTAGTTCCTGATTAAAAAATACTGTCATCTTTAACATACAGGAACCAAACAGCTTGCTTTTGTACTCATACCACACTTTTTCTCGTTTGACCACCTCCCTCTCAAACGAAGAAAAGAGAGGTTTACATCTATCTTCTGTCTCATTTTAACACCCCCTCGTTCCACCCCTCCCGTGTCTGCTGCCACAGTGTTCCCTGAATATTTGAGATGCGCTTGTCTCCCATTTGTCACCTTGACTGCTGATATAGTGGCTAACACTGGCTGTGGCATTAACGTGCTGCTGGAGATTGCCTCGACAGAGAGACAGGAGACATGCTGCATATCTTCACCCCTCGTTTCTCCGATTTCAGAGCAGGCCCCACAGTGCTGTTCAGCTTAAGTTCTTCTTCTCTTTGGGACACTAAATCACATGCAAGGAAGTGCGAGTGTAGGGTTGAACGAGTAGGACAATGAGGATACCTTTATAACAATGTTAGACCAAATGTAGTTTGAAATCAGTTGTTTGTCTCGTGGATCCGTTTTTTTTTTTTTTTTATCAAAGCTACAGCCCCATCTCTGGCTAAGCAGATGAAACAACTCTATAACTATTAATCATGTCTAAAATGGCACCCTCCAAAAATAATCCCCTGTTTCATAGTGTGATGAACGTGGAGAGTCTCATAGGAGGAATTTATTGCCACAACTGTTGACATCAGCCACTTGTTCTGCAGCTCAACATTCCTGGAGTATGAGCTGTGTAAACAGGTGAGCTCTGACAGAGATATGGCTGCCATCAGTCACTAGTCTGCCAGCATCACATTACACTGCCTGTCATGTGCCAGTACCAACCCTTAACCAGAACTATCTGCCCAATAACACCAACCCTCCCCCAGTCCACCAAGGCACAACGGGACCCGGGAGATTCCACCCAGTTCAGAGATCAAATATCCCAGAATCACCACCACACATCCCATATATCGTGAGAAACATAGACTTGTCATATACTGTAGGCAACAAAAACAAGGGCTCTAGTTACAGACCTTACTGTGTAAAGCTATGGTGGAAAATAGGACAGTAGTCTCACAGCATGTGTTACACATGTTAGTAGTTTTTGTTATGTCCTCCTCAGACATACAGCATGTCCCTCTGGTCAACTGTGAAAGCTGCTGTACTTACATTAATTTCACCTCATTTAAATACAATGTGTTGATTATACAAAATGGAGACGGGAGAGGGTGCGTGTTTAATTCAGAACATTAATAATAACAGAATGGAGGGAACAGGAGAAAATACAATTGGTGGAATTGCGCAACGCACCTTCTACTTTAATTGCAAATTAAAATTTCTTATAATGGATTCTGACATCTCAAGTCACCAAAATCCATCATTCTGAAGGGTATTATTCCTCAATTAACCTGTCACCCCACAACGTCCCTGAGTCTTTCTGCAACGCCCGCTCAAAAGAAATGAAGAATTCTAATTACCTCCAAATGTAAAGCAGATTGATAATTCACTCTCTGCCCCACACACACAGTTTAGTCTGTTTCAGTTCTGCACCAAACCCTGCTCAGTGAAGGCCCCTGTCTCCATTCATTTAGGTTCTCTGTAGTTGTAACATTGGAATTCTTTCCTTGACCTTGATGATTGAATCTCAGTTCCTTCAGGTGTGGGTTGGGCTGGCGACCGGCAGCATCATCAGAACCAGGCTTCATCCAGCCTGGACAAGCCGTGTACATATGTTTTCAACACAAATAGTTATATGAATGAACTGGAAGTAAGTATAGGAATTATACGTTGTTTTGTCTGAGCTGGACCCAAGGTAATTATTTCCTGGACATTTACTGTTTTATTCTTAAATCTTACAGACTTGTGTTTATCAGCGTGGTCCTGGTCCTCCCCAGTGTTGTCCCAGGGTAGTTTTATTGTGCTGGGTGTGTAAAGGCCGTACCCCTGGGAACTCACGACTTGGCTTTCACACTTGGAAAACAGAAATCAAGATAATTCATGCAGTATGGACCCAGTCATCACAAGAAGTCTTTGTTAAGATGGCCAATCTCTGGTAACATGTATTTTTTCAAAGTAAGTAATCTTAGTGGGGACAATTTCAAGGTACATTTGAAAAGCGTGCACATACACAATATGCATACTTGGACTCACATTGTATGGCTGATTATTTATGAGTTAAACTTCTAGTTGGCACTTCACTTCAAACCTCACACTGAATCTGTCTTAGTATTACATTAGACTTAAGTGCTTCATTTACTTGCATTCACTGCTCATTGAATCTACACTATTTGCCAGCTATATTGTGTACTACTGTGAAAGCCTGTACTCAAATCTGGTAGAGAGAGAGAGAGAGAGAGAGAGAGAGAGAGAGAGAGAGAGAGAGACAGAGAGAGAGAGAGAAAGAGAGAGAGAGAGAGAGAGAGACACAGAGACACAGAGACAGAGAGACAGAGAGACAGAGAGACAGAGAGACAGAGAGAGAGAGAGACAGAGAGAGAGAGAGAGAGAGAGAGAGAGAGAGAGAGAGAGAGAGAGAGAGAGAGAGAGAGAGAGAGAGAGAGAGAGAGAGAGAGAGAGAGAGAGAGACTGTTCAATTCTCTCTACCAGAGACTGTTCTGATTCTGAGAGAGGGAGACAGACAGACAGACAGACAGAGACAGAGACAGAGACAGAGAGAGTAAGAGAGACTGTTCGTTTCTCTCTCCTAAGGACTGTTCGTTTCTCTCTCCTTCAAATCCTCCCCTCATAACAAAGTTTACAGACAAAAGAAGAAATTAATCAGCAAACATTCAAATACAGCCTTGACATTACATGGTGTTCAACATTTCAACATTTCCAACCATTGCAGCAATTACTGTCTTTTTTAGAGTATCAGAATAAAGAGCCATTTGCAAAGGGTTAGTTGTGGAACAAAGCCTAACAAGCTGTGGCTGATGCACTGCAAGGTAATGGGAGAGAAGTACAATTCACAATATGTTGTTTTGCTTGGGAACATCCAAGACTTTCTCAAGGGGTGTAAAAATATAATTCAGATTAAATATCTTGAGTACTGTACCATACACAATCGAAGAAATGACATCAATTAGCACTGGAGCCTTGGTTCTATTGTCATCCGCTGATGACTGTTTTTAGACAAAACAACGTCTGACATTGTACAAAGTATTGTATGGAAAGTCTTTCAAATGTCCTATTTACTGTTTTCTTACAAAAACATCCACAATTGATGGCCCTTAGATGTTCTTGATGGGCAAAGAAGACAGAGGAGAGGAACAAATCGAGAAATATGAACATGGTGAATGACAACAATAATGTGAAGGAGCTGTGGAAGGGACATAAAAAACACGGTGAAATGAAAAAGATAAGGCACCTGCCTGCTGGCGCATTACAAGACTAGCTGGCAGCCATGTAGCTGTTGATTTCTCTTTATTTTTGTAATAATTCAAATTTAATTAAAGGCTGAGGGAGAAAATGGCCTGAGCTGATGGTATAATGAGTTGCCAAGGGACATCTTTTTAATAATCTCAGTTTGTAACAAAGACGTTGCCAAGTCGCGGTCGGCTCATGAGTCACTGGGCCCGTGTGTCCACGTCCACGGCCCAGATAAATGGCACCGGCCCCAAGGACTGCATTCCTTCTCACATAACCTCCTGATTAAACTGATGACTTCATCTCAGCCCTCGGCCCTGATCGACAACAGGAAACTCAGAGTACAGACGATGAAATCCCACTGTTTGCCAATTTCACATTTGCTATGACGTGCATTTTGCTAAGACTAGTAACACTGTCAACTTCAGTCACATAGTTTTGGAATATATAGGAAAGCTACTAGATCCCATGTATACTGTACGTTGCAGATAGTGCGACCTAAACATTATCTAAAGTCAATTAGGGATCATAACATTTGGGAAAGCAACTTGGAAGCATACTGAATTGTATGTCATAGGTTGGCATGTTTGGAATAAAGATATATACTTGTCAGTCTAACCAGTGTTTACCAGTGTTAAAATGTCTATACAGTAATCTATAAGATAATACTGCCAACATAATCTGTTAATCTATCCAATAGAAACATTATCTGTACATGCATGAAGTTAATTAGCATGGGATTGAAGGGATTCCATTTGAAATAAAGCACAGGCAAGCTAAAAGGTGTGTGTAAAAGCATTATTTAAGATTTTTCACTGTTATGGATAAATGTGATTTGCAGGCATATTTTTATTGGTTTGTGTTGCACTGCATTAGCAAAACAGAGATCTCACAAGCATGCAATATTGTGTTTGTGAGTTAAACTGTTTCCCCTGGGCAAGCAGATTTTAACAATTTGTCCAGTTCCTGTTGTGACGCAGGGTCTTATAAATGTTTATGAGGCTCAGAAAACTCTGCAGTTCACAGCACATTATAAGAAATAATATTGTTAGCAATCAGTTTCAGTATCTCTTATTCATCATCCACCATGATAGCCGTTTTAGGCCATGGAGTTTAAGGCAGGAAACAAATATGCTCATAATAAACAGGAATAGAGGGAAAGCAATTTTCAAGTCAATAATCTAGTAATATAGCAATCATGCGGCTTTCAGCACGCCTTGCCTTATGATTCTCAACAGGAGCTCATTCCAAGCCCACTGAACAGAGAGAAGCATAACCATCAATACTCTTGCTGCCCATTACTTTCTATTCTTCATAAAACAAAGGACCTTTGGAAATTCAATTTCGACAAAGAGTCCTATTTGCAAGGGAAAAAGGTTCCATATAGTCTAGATGAAATCACAGTGCAGGTAGAATATTATGCGAACGCTTACATTTCCATTTTAAGGGACATAGGCCATAGACAGTATAGTGAAGTAAAAAAGAAAAGAGTTTATTGACCCGAAACAAAACTTCCAATAAAAACAGAACTATAACCATATTACCCAAATAAAACAGCTGTGTTTTAATAGTGGAGTAAAGTAAGTTGTCAACACGTTTTAACTTGTTCGAAGGTTTAAATGTTGTTATGGCTATGAATAACGTGGATGAAAATATAGCCTACTGGTGATAGTGCTTTTGGTATTTGCAGTGAACTCGCCAGAAGATGAAATAACTTAAAATTAAAAAAGAACAGGGACATGCATGTAGAATTGGACAGCATTAGACAAATACGACCACGTAAGGTGATGAGGATTTATATTGCTCACATGCACTAGCTGTAACCCATTTCTGCCTGTTTGAATCCACTAACTACCACCTGCAGTGTGTGTCAACATTGCATCACTGCACGGCAAGCAGCAAAGCGACTGTCACCAAGGTTATCGCGATCCACGTTCCCGTCAGTTGGCCACAAATGAAGTGGTGTGCACGCTCATTAGTTGTGTGTGTATGCGGGTTTCCATAGAAATCTGGAACTTTCACTCCCAAAACATTACCATTTCCCGCCCCCTCGTGGCAATGATAACACTGTGATTGGCCATAAAAAACAACGAGGAAGGACAAATAATTTTCTGATTGGCCAATCTCTCTGCTGTCAATGGAATCGACAGGATGTGCCGGTGCCTTGTAGAGGCGGGTGATGGACACTTCCAAGGCGCGTAAAGCCTGGAGAATTACAACTTAACTAGAGATACATGTCACATATGCATTGAATGGAGATACACAGGCAGTTTTTAATCGACATGACATCGAACAAATCTGTACGAGCATCATCTTAAAACCTGTGGCATATTCCAAACCGAAAGACATGATAAGCAGCCGGAGTGCAACAGGTACTAGGGGGTAACCTCCTGATAATATACCTTGAATGAATCGTATGACATTTGATTGTCGTTAAACACATTTTGTTTATCGAAAGGCGTACGTGTAATTGAGGTCTTCTTCAGCATCCTCGTCTCTTAGCATTACTGGTGTGCAAACTGAGCTAGCTACAGTACTATGAAGCACAGCTACATGCATTGTTACCGAGCAGGACTTTGCCCTTGTCAGTTAAATGCCATCAACTTGGCGTAAAAATGTTTTTTGTGATTTAACTCATGCGAATACATTTTCTACACACTAGAGGTTGGCTGGATAGCTAGTGAAGTTATGCAAAACGCTATGATATCACTGGTTAACTAGTCTTTTCAATCTTATTGAAGGCCTAAAGTACCTATAAAGACTTAAAATGTAACCGAAGAGATATTTCAGTGTTTGTATATGTGTGTGTCTGTCTGTATATCTATCTTTCTCTTTCCCCTCTCTCTGGAGAAAATCTAATCGGATCCAGAATATTACTGGTTTTGAGGTGAGATAAGGTAGATGGGGGGCGGTGAAGGTAAACATCTATATGAATTAAATGGACACCAGCACCCCTATCAAGATCATCCGCCAGGTCAAGGCTACCTTGCCGGGAAGATATGATTTACTCTGTGGATCCTTTTTTGGTGCTTATTTTCCTCACGGATTTCACACCATTTTGATGCAGCTCACCTCACTAATGCCAACAAAGCTCAATTGCTTTTCCTCCCAACATATTCTCCTTTGACATGCACTCTCTCTTTATCTGGTGTTATTACAGTATGAGTTATTAGACATAGTTTGAAGGTTTAAAAAATATTATCCGGCCCCCCTTTAGCTTATACCACTCATAATATTACTCGTTCTCCGTTTATAGTAAAGCATTGTTTTTCAAAGTAAAGTGTCTCTGGGTGGGTTTTTGAGACCCATATAATAACACGAAATGTTAAACAGACCTAAGACCATTTACAGTGTAAGTTGGTTCATCTATGGACAGTGAGAGACCATGTGAGAGCAGATGAGCAAAGCAGTCTGTCTCAATTCACATCCTGCATCACATACAGTCATATCAGGGAGGCTGCAGAGTAACTGTCCATATGTTTGCCTGTTTATGAAGATTATAGGTCTGGCTCTGGAGACCAGTGGTACCCCAGAGAGAAGCAGCGACCAGCTGAGATGCAGAAACTCTTGGAGGAATTCAGGACACTCTACCACGAGCGCCTTCAGCGCATTGACCAATCAGGGGACAGCAGTGAGGAATCCCTACAGGTAAGCTGCTAATGGTGGGCGGTCTCTCTCCCCAGATGTCTAGTAGGATGTGGGAAGCATGTTATTTTCACTAATAAACCGATTGTACTGGCCTGATCAGCTTACACAATCACATACGGCAATCCAAGTAAATGACAGGTCAGCCAATCCACATGTGCCCCCTGAGCTTAAATAGTAAGGGAAAAATCACCTCAAGACTGGTGAAAATAATTGCTCTATAATTTGTTGTTGACTGATTGCAAGTGCAACAGTCAAACTGTAGAGTTAGCCTTGGCCCACAATATTTAAATGGACCCCTTATTTGAGTATAAATGATAAAATAGCCACATTATGATGCAGACACATAGTGACAGGCTTTTTATGGGGACAGTATGTGTTGGCAGTGCATGTGGAGTCTGAGAGGAGGCCATTCACTGGGCCTGACAAGGGCAGCCGAGGAAACTGTGTTTTAGAGACTTTTAACTCTATTAGGGCTGCACAAGCTGCTAAAAGGCATTGTGCCATAATAAAAGCATGACAGTTTGATCAATGTTGTTAAGAGAATTAGGGTCTTTACATCAAAAAGCTTTTTGGGTTATTTTTTAACTATCCCATTAAGCGGGTTTTATTGAATATCTTTACATCTCAGGAAAAATGTTCCTTTTAGCCAGTGCTCATCAGTAAAAGTGGAATAAAATATTTGTTATGACATAAAAAGTAATTTTCTTTTACCTGTGCGTGCTCTTAGTGCTTGTAAGTCTATTACTAATTCATTTCTCTCCCCCTCACCATTTAAAGATGTGCTATTTTTCCATATTCATCTCTGCTAAAGAATGATGAAAGTGATGAGGATGAAAAGATCCTGATTCGTCCTCCCTGTGCATGTGACGTCAGTGAGTGTGTGCTGGCGTGGCGTTCGCGGGGGGCTGAACACCTTGAGGACCGTGCTCGATGACGGCTGATGAATGTTTTAGTGCGCCCGGCCTGTCTGTTTGAGTCTTGTCACCGACACAGCCCTAAGTGTGCAGTCCTCCATCGGTAAAGCAGCGGCCATGTTGGTACACAGCACAGCTTCTCAGCTGAACTGCCACTGTCCTTGGTTTGAGGTAATCCGGGTTGATCCTTACATACCCTGACAACTGCACAGGAAACACACAACAACCCCCTTAGAACAAGGACGAGGAGACAAGTATAGCATTGTCTATACATACAAATATAGCACATCTCAGTCGTCATATTAGCATGTCTATCTGAGTATTTTACTGTACCAGGAAATAATGACAAAAAATCCCTTCTGAGTTTGTTTTCTGCGTTGTCTTGCTCAGTACCTCAACACCGGTGTGCATGGATGGATGAATACCTACGACCCAATACCTTTCCCCTCTCAGGCTTCCCTGTGGCATTCGCCAAGCCTGCAGAATGCAGTGGGACCAGTTTAATAGCATTCTGGTGTTTACAAGTGACAGTTTTCCCACCATTTAGGGGATCTAAACAAGTTATCGTGGTCCACATAGTAAAAGACCCCCCCCTCCATTCAACCCCACTCTGCTGTTTGTCTTTTATAGAGTCCAGTCTCTTAACCTGACGAAAGGGCCTAGTAAGGCTCTGGGTGCTAGTACACTGTGGGTGCACAGGCAATATGAGGGTCCTTTTGCATCAGCAGGGCCCACGGCTTGATGGGTGTATTGAAAAACTCAGACGCTAGCGTCGAGCCAAATCCTTAGATGATGTTCTTTACAGTTGAATGACAGTTTAAGCATGAAAACACACCGTTTGAGGTATTGGCTTTTCACTTGAGCTTTGTGAAAAGGGGTCTCCCACTTTTTAGTGAGAGAAAGGACAAAATGGAGTATCACTTTCTCTTACTAGTGCTGTTATGATCCAGTGGAGGTGAGTGATGTCGTCCTTCATTTTCGCTTCCCGGGGAAGGTCTTACAAAGACACAATGTAAGTGAAAGCCTTGACAAGTGTGCTTAATCTAAGGCCAAAGTCTCAGTCAATCCTCCTCCAATCCTCCGAGTCCTGGATCCTAGATGCTCCCAAACATGTGTGTGGGTGTATTTCTGCCCCAAAACGATTATGTGGGCACACTTTGTGTACTCTGGGTGTGTGTGTGTGTGCGTAGCAATAGAAGGGATGTGTGAGGGAAGGGTGAGATGGGGAGCTGTCTGTTTGTGGTTGGGTGATGTGGCAGACTGCTTCCTTTGGGTGATACTCGATAAGATGTTAATGTGCCACTGCGTGTGTGTGTGTGTGTGTGTAAGAGAGGGAAAGAGGGTGGGAGAGATGGACGGAGTAAGCGGAGAGAGGGAAAGAGGGGGGAGATGGGCAGATAATCCTCGTCTGCCTGATGAGATTGAAGGCTGGGATTGATTGATCGCCTAATCATAGGAGGAAATGGGCCTGAAAATGAATGGGCCTCTGCCCTTGGCTTGCTGTGAAGCTGTGAGGCTGGGTTGCAGGGGATGTTAGCAGCAGAAAGACATGGCCTTAATGTGCACGGGACCCCATTTCATTTGTGTCTGATATACAGTTATACGATCCCAGCTAAATGATCAAATAAAAGAAAAGGAACAGGGGGAGCATGTAAAGGGGGTGTAAATCAAGCTTTATTGCGGGAAAATTACTTTTTCATACCGCCTGAAATGGATGCTTTGAGAAAGGTGCAAGAATATATATATATATTTAAAAAAAAGAATTGGAATTGGAGGAGCTGTGTGGAGGCAGAGATAGCCGGTGTCCAGCACGTGGAGGCAAGGTGGCTGGATATGGGTGTTGTTGGATTATTATTTGTGTCATTATGAGGTTTGCATTATCTTTCTCTCAGACAAGAGATTTGTTTTGCAAAATTGCTCACAGCTGCGAGGCAGGATTACACATTTAAAAGGCCCAGACGATAGTAGACTCCCTCTACTTCTTATTTCCTCTGTGTAGCCCCAGCCCTCTTATTTCCCCTCCCTTCCAACTCCCCCTCCTTCCTCCGTCACCCCCTCTCCCTCTCCTCAGCCCTCCTCCTCCGCTCCCTCCTTTCAGACAGGGCAGAATTACTTAAAAGTGGGAAGCTTTGATGTTCCCAGCACCCATGTTGGTACTCTAAAAGAGCCTAATGCCATTTCTCTCATCTCCCAGGCACAATACGGACTCCCACCTGCCTGTCTTGGGGGGGAGGGGGGAGGGGCACCATACACAGCCAGCGTGCTGCCAGAGTCCATCAAGACGGGCTGATTGAGCTGGGGAGGGGGGGGGGGGGGAGGCGGGGGGGGGGGGCATCATCAAACCCACCTGTTTGTCTCGTGTTTAAGTGAGGCGCGGCGCTTGTCACGTTCGCTTTGCCTCCGTGTCGCAGTCTTCTGAAGGGAGCTTTTGAAAAGCGAACCCCCTTCGTCGTCTGATGGACCATTTATCTTTATTTCTACCTCGTGTCCGACAGAGCGCCTATAATTCCTATGTGTCCATCCATTTTAAATTATAATCTGGTCCCCGAAAGGCCGGATGACACACATCCCAGCCCTGCATGGGAATGAGCTGTGGAGGACCCAGATGTGAGCTGGGAGAGCTGGAAGAGAGGGTGCTGTTTGCGTGCAGATCAGAAGGTGGCTTTAGACTAACGACTTCTCCTCTCTAGCTGTGCTGGAGGCCAATGAAGACCTTAGTTATGACGCCTTTGGGCCTCCATAGGGGTGTGTTTGTCATGGGTCCAGGGTCTGAGCCCTGCCCTGAGAGGGTTGGCTAGCTGGCAGGGGTACAGGAGCAGGAAGGGGACCTGACACTGTACTGGCTGCCTGGTCACAGCAGGCAGGCATGGACAAGCTGTCTCTCCCTCCAAACATCATGGCCCTTTTCCCTTCTGTGGATGAAACCTGTTGTTACCAAATGTGAACTATGCACTTTGTCACTTGATATATGTTCTCTTTTTTCTGTCCCAACGAGTAAATGATTTCTTTTTTTACCTTCATAACACTCTGTAGCGGTCAGTTATAGTTAATGGGTAGGAGTTGACCGAAGCCACTCATGCAGACATTAACCAGAGGTCGTGTGCTGCCACCCTCCCCTCTGTCTCCCTCTAGAGCAAGGTGGGCGTGCTGCAGGCGTTCGTGCGGGACCTGAGCGAGCAGAACGAGGTTCTGATCCGGGCGCTGGACGAGCGAGGCCCGCCGGCCGACGGGAGAGAGACGAGCCCACACAAAGAGCCTGAGGTGGGGAACTGATCGATGCCATTGATCAGCCAGTCAATCCGGCAGTCCATATCCCTCTGTGTTTACACTCTCCCAGCGCACGGCACTGTGCTAAACTGAGCGTGCTCTAAGCGCCCACACCCCTGGGACCCTCTAAAAGCCGGTCTCACACCCGCCATTGATTGACACGTCGATTAGCCGGGGAGCTGTTGACAGTGCGCTTGTTAGCCGTCTTAAGCATTCGTGATGATGGGGGGGTATGGTGGACGCTAAGTCCAGGGTTACTCAGGGGGGGGGGAAGTTTCCGGTTCCGTTCGTAGCCGTAGACGCGGCTGTATGGATTTAGGAGGGGAGGATGAGGCTGGGAGCCAGGCTGCATGTGAGCGGCAGCTCTGGCCGGCAGGTAAGTCACCAGGAGGTGGTAGGAGGCAGGCTCGTCTGAGTCTGGGACGGGGGAACAGTTAATCAATAAAAGATTGATTTACTCTCAGGGCCACGCATTGTTCAACTTGGTCCTGTGCTGAACGATTGTTGAGATTTCCACTAATGTTATTAGCTCGCTTTTCATGCAAAATCAGTGGCGTTCACTGGAGGGTCAGCCCTCAAGCTGAACAGCACATGGTCTTCATTAGGGATAATTGTCATGAAGACATCTGTATAGCAGCGTATGAATCTGTTTTTATGCTGCAAAAACTTAATTTGAGACTTTTTAGGGCTTTGGGTTTGGCTCCCATGTACAACATAATGAGAGAAGCAATTTAGTGAAAGTAACGGAAGGTTGTTTTTGTAGAATTTGGTGTTTCATTCCGCCAAAGAACATGTTCAGTTCCGTAAAGAAAACCGACAGTAATTGAGTATCAATGAGCTATGAGCTAAGACACTTGCAAAAATGAGTGTTTTTGTAATGGATTTGTTCAAATAAACCCAAAGTTTGGGATCATGTGAGGCACTGGCCAGCCACATTTCCCATCAGTGTGTGTCTGCTTGTTGCTGACTATCCAGGCCCTCTGGTGATTTCACCCTCATAGACATGGAATGAGGTTGACCTTTAACAGACAGCATTTATTATGAAACCCAATCCTAATCAGCTTGCTCATTCATTAAAGCCGTCACACAAATGATGGGAACACACATACAGACACGCACATTTTTTGGTGGATTTGACATTTGGACATTGTAGAAGACCAGTGTCATTACACAATAGTAAATGAAGCATACTCTTCATTCTCCTGTTAAGTGTGAACTTGCAGTGCTTTCCGAGCAAGGATGTAATTGGTTCCAGGTTTGAGGTCGTTGCTTTTTCTTCGTCCTCTTCCCAGTAGACAACGTCTGCCATGAGCATATCTCCATTTTGTCTGTTTTCAGGTGTTCATGACTTGTGGTTCTGTGTCATGGGTGCTGGGAACTATTAACAGATCAGGAGTGTGTGTGTGTGTGTGTTTCAGAGATAATTGTGTGAAGTGTGTACACACCACCACATGCCCCAGCCCCCAGCCCCCATCCCCAACCTCAAAACCTGTTTCCTCTTTTATGCGTCATTTACTGCTTGTAAACAGTTTGTGTAAAGCAGTTTATAGATGATTTATAAGTTCCCCCAGCTCCCCCAAATGTGTTCTGGAGTTAAACAAACTCCTACCTACAAAATCCTTCACACAGAGGCAGTTATGGTGAGGCAGGGTCTGTCTCTGGACTGGGGGGGGGGGGGGGTAGGGATACCGTTAGAGAGAGTTCCAAGCTACCGATAGACCATCTGCCTAACTCCAGAGACGTAGAGCGTGGCCCTAACTATTTGTCATCAGTTTGACTGAGTGTGTGTTCATGCCCTCCTCGGCTCGGTTTCCTGTCTTGGTTGGTTCAGCGTGTTCAGACTTGTGGTTCCTCTCCACGAGATTGGCTTTAATCTTTTGCCTCTTCCATGTCACCTCGAAACGTGTGGAGGCTGATATGATAATGATGTGGACCTGTCCAGGGTATTAGAGTTAAGCTGGCTGATTAGGCTGCACATCGATTAGCCTATCACTCAGCACTGTGCTGTGGCCCAGACCTGGCAGCTGGCAGGGAGGATACACTGCTGCACTGAAGGACAGGGGCTCAGCGCGCCGGACACACACACGTGACGCCACACACACACACCTCCCACACACACCTCCCACGCACACACGCAACACACAACACACATGCGCTCATTCACGCAGACGTGCTCACGCTCACATGCACACACACACGCACAGACACACGCACAGACACACGCACAGACCCATGCACAGACACATGCAGAGACACAAACGATCACTCATACACACACACACACAGACGCATAAACACAGATATATACACACACAGCCTTCAACAAAACAAGCACACTCCTCAGAGTGGATAAGTGAATAGTTGTTTGGATTCATAATTACCCTGTCTACATTCTTCTTTACTTTGGCTAATGTTGCACAGTAGATTTGTGTTAGTTTACCAATATTTTTCTAACTGTAGCCCCGGTGAACATTTTTGTGTAGGCCATACATTGCAAATCGGAGGACAAATGTCTTATGTCTTTTGTTGCAGTTATTTGACTATTCTCAGCAGTTTGTTTGGCTATTGTGGTTGGAATAGCGCCTTTAACCTTGTACGTTCGATCGAGACACTGTGCTGAGAAATTATAAGGCCGGATCAATGTTCCCGTGTTTATTCTTGTTCAGAAAACGGTAGTTGTAGTATTGTCAGAGTGCTTAGCAGCCTCTGGTCAAATGTGTTCACCTTTGCTGAGTGTTTCTTTGTCCCTAAGTTCACCTCTGTCAGAAAGGACCGGATCGTGGTTGATGTTGCACAGACCTGAAAGGGAGAGACAGCCGCAGAGGGATAAAAGCAGCAAGAAATGTCGAGAAATTATACAGAATTGATACACCCCTAGCACGCTAACCATTCTCAGAGCAATTACCGAGACTGGAACTTTAAAGAGAAAGCCTTTTATTGTCGAAACGCCTTTCTGTGTGGAAACAATGGCGTGTTTACAGGAACTGTCTGGAGTGACCGTGTACATGAGGCCAGAATGTTCATCAATACGGGGAAAGGAGGGCGAGGAGGAGGAGAGGGGGAGGTGAAAAAAAAAAGAAAGAATAAAACACATGGTTAATGTACAGAGAAGAAGACGGGGGAAAAAAAGAGGATGGGAGAAGAAGCAGGAGGGAGGCCGGAGAGGGGGAGTGAGAGAAAGGAGGGGGAGTGAGAGAAAGGAGGGGCCGCTCAGAGACGGAGAGAGAGAGTGTACCCTGCTAAAGGTTAGGACCCTCGCCTCGCCTGAACAGTCTGAAGGCTTTTAATCCAGGAACAAAGTCATTAAGGTTCACAGCTACAGAAAAGGCCAATTAATGCTGAGCGTAGGCCCGCGTCTGGAGAGAGCCGGCGTTTGCTGCAGGAGCCGAGGCCTTTTATCAGCCCTCCCTCTCCCCATCCCTTCCTTTCTCCCACCCACCCCTTCTCCATCCTTCCCTCCGGGCCTACACTCTGCCCTCCCTCCCTCCTCCACCAGGGGAATCGCAGAGCGCCTGCCTGCCTGCTCCAGAATCCCTCCGTATGGTCCAGATGATGCTACCTCACCCAGGACCAGCTAATGGGCCTTCTGACGTGCTCTCCATCCAGATACAGACTCACCATGAAGATACAGGCTGTTTAAACGAGACAAAACCATTTCATTAAGCCTTACATGTTCTTACAATGTGTCTAACTATCTCTGTGAGCCTCCCTGACCACAGAGCTGCTACTACAGACAGACCAGTCTGTTGACTTAATCTCTGAGCTCCATCTATTTATTTGTTCCCAACTTCTCTGGTTTCACCGACGGCCATGCCCTTCTCCTGCTGGGCATTCTCCCTAGGTATAGCCCAGCCCAGCCCTGACTATACAACCTAGTCTGCTGTAGCCCAGCCCAGCCCTGACTATACAACCTAGTCTGCTGTATCCCTTATAAGTCCAGACCAGCCTGTCCTAGTCCAGGTTTGGATCACGTAGCGTCTAGGCCAGGCTCTTCCCTAGCCCTCATCCTGGCTATGTGGTAATACACACTGATGAGTGTTGCAGCTAATTGGAGTCAAATGAGTCTCTGTGAGGGATAATTGAGGATTTCCCCAGTCTGTGTGGGGTCCTGTCTGTAGGAGAACTTCACCGAGCTAGCTAGAGGTCGGGGAAGGTCACGGCTGGTTGCCTTTTTCATCCTAGTTTAGCAGAAGTGAGATCATGATGAGGTACTATATCCCTATTCAGTATTGCACGTGTGTGTGTTGGTGTGCGTATTGGTGTGTGTATCGGTCTGTGTGTTGGCGTGTGTGTTGGTGTGTGAGGGACGTGGGGATGATAGCTGACTTGTTCTGTCGGCTGTAGGCCAAGTGGTCGTCTTTGACAGAAATGTGACCAACATGCTGTTGTATAAAGTAGCCTACATTATATAATAGTATACTTTTTGTTATTACACATCGTCATGGTGTATCTCCTTGTGGTAAAACAGTTGGCATGTTCAACAAAAGCATGAATTTGTTTTCAATCAAATTGGATTTTTGTCTTCCTAACCTCTTGCAGGCTTTGAAGCACATGACTGTCAGTCTGTCAGTGGTCATGGATAATTCTCAGACTTTTCCCACAAAAAACACCATGGTAGACATTCTGTTGCATGTACACAGTGCAAAACCTAATCTAACTATCCCATTGAACTGAGCATGATAATCTTGTTTTTAGATTGTAAATCTAGTTTTTACTTCAAACTACTTACTAGTATAAATGGCTTATCTGGTGATTTAATTCTTAATAAGAAATCTTGTCAGGTGAAAATGTCTTACTTTATTGGCAGCCAGCATACTTGTTTTAAGCACAAGCAAGTTCATAACTAATATTTCTGTACTAAACTATGATTGGGCGTTTTTTGGAGTGCAGCGTAGAGGAGCATAAGTACAGAACAGACTCTCGGTCCCTACTTGAGTACCTCCTCAGTTCTTGCCCCCTCCCCAGAATCCATGTAGAGACCTGGAGAAGAGGCCTTACAGCTGCTATCGCTGTGAGAAAAATACACTTTACTGGAGGAAAATGAATAGGTAAAGACAGTGTGTGTTTCAGTGGGCTACGGTAGAGAATAGCTGGAGCAGGATCACAGGCGGGTAAAAAAAACGGAAGCTGGCCGTGTTTCCTTACTAGGCGAGGCGAGGCAGCAGAGCAGGCCTCCTGAGCACCACGAATAATGCAAAGCTTGACTGGTCTGTACAGATTTCACATGCCATCAAAATGGCTTTCTAAGTTGATGTTAGACCTCCTACCTGTCTGCTAGGCTTACATGGGCCCGGGCATTTGAGTAGGGCCTCCATGGGAACCCTCCCTCATGTTTTTTACAGAGCTCTGCGGTAACCGCAGGAAACGGCTGCTTGTTCTGTGTGTGAGGAGATGAGGTGAGGCCCTGTTAGCCTCGCGGAGCTGGCCGAGAGGACAGCCGTCCGAGCAGAGAGACCCCTACAGGGCCCGGAATGTTCCTGCAGCTTCCAAGCTCACTGAGGAGTTGAGTTTGAGGAGTTGGCAACGAGGGGCTGTCAGTTTAGCTGCTTGCGTGTCCGTGGTGGGGGTAGGCTGTGGCACGTCAAGGCAGAAGGCCTCTCTGTCTCCATGTCAGAATGATATGAGATAAGCTCAACCTCCACATGCATTACACATGGAGAGAAAGGTGAAGTGGCTGAATAATTTATATATGAACATCCCGTTGACTGAGGGACTGTGGGCTGAGGAAGGTTCCGGAGTATTCCTCCCAGGTTACTTGCAGCCAGCCCTGCCAGCCTGTCTAGTCCCACCATTACATATCACCCAACGAGACCCATCACACTGCCCTGCCTGCCACTGTCACCAGCACTGATGGATAGCTCCTTCTATTCTCTCTTTCTCTCTCTGTCTCTCGCTCGCTCTCTCGCATGCGCTCTCTCTTTCTCTCTCACTCAAATCAGCCTCTCTCTCTGTCTTTCTCTATGTCATCCTCTGTCCATCTCACACTCACACGCACTTTTCCGCCTCTTTATTTACCTCGTCTTTTTGCTCCCCTCCCTCTCTTTCTACTCTCTCCTTCTCTCTCCCTCCCTCCCTCTCTTTCTATTCTCTCTCTCTCTCTCCCTCTCCCTCCCTCCCTCCCTCCCTCTCTCTCTCTCTCTCTCTCTCTCTCTCTCTCTCTCTCTCTCTCCCTCTCCCTCTCCCTCTCCCTCTCCCTCTCCCTCTCCCTCTCCCTCCCTCTCTTTCTACTCTCTCTCTCTGTCTCTCTTTCTTTCCCTTTCTCCCTCTCAGTGGACTGTGAGCTGATATCCTCCTTTGAAAAGGTAATGATCCTGGTGTGTTGAGATTATGTATGTGCGCCGCACAGTGTAATGGCCAGGCTTTTTATTGCCTGCCGCATACTAATCCCACAACTGAAGGAATGAGATGACACCTGCAGGGAGCTGTGTGCGAGCCACAGCCCCACATGAAAGAGCCGCCATTAAAAATGATCAAAGAAATTACTGCACTCTGCCGCACAACACTGCTCCCGCGCCTCGCTAGGTGTACACCCCTCCGCCCGCACCCGCCGTGCCCAGCGCACACGCACACACGCGCACCCACACACACACACTTACTCATGCACCAATTAGTATCTCCCTCTGATGGATGTTTTCCAATAGATCCTCTGTGGTTGCCCTGACTCTTCTGTTGCCCTAGGCTTTCTGCACACCCCGGTGCGCCCACACCTTCACAGAGGAAATGATGGACATGCTCCGGCAAGGAAAGTGGGTGAACCACACCTCGGACACAAATTATTCATGCAACGTTATTTGAACTGCTTTTCCCATTTTCGATTCCTAGATATTCTTCACACTGTGGTTGTGTTATTATCAACAGTTGATGCCTGATAATGAATGGACTGAGGTATAGGGAGAGCTGAGGAATGTTTTGAAGCACCACTGCTACTCAGCATAGTTGAGATGAGCGTTGCAGATCCTGGGTTAGTGCGGTTCTCCCCGACCTCGCACAGCGAGTGTTCGGCCAGTGCAGACCTGCGGTAGACGAGCACACAGCTCTCAGTGGGCTCTGCCGCTAACTGACACCTACCCTGCCTTCCTCCTGGTTGTCTTGACTCTCAGTCTCTCCCCTTCCTTTCTGTCCCTCCTGTGCAAGTCTGCATCACTCCTGTAGACGGACAGACGGACAGACGGACAGACAGACAGACAGACAGACAGACACACAGATAGACAGACAGAAAGACAAGCATGCAAACAGACAGACATATGACAGTCTCTGTCTACTTCGTGGGCCGACACAGAGGGAAGCAGGTTGCTGGTTGCCAGGGTGATAAATGCAATTTCATTTCCTATAGAGCTCAGTATAATGCTCTTTTGCTTTGTTAAATGGCCGTTCTGAAATGGCAACTACTCCTTAATGTGCAGGCTGAATCAACACAGGGCAGAAATGATCCAATCGACGGCAAAAGGAGCAATGGCCACGGAGGGCAGAATGCAGGACGACTGGGTTCTCATTGTCATTGTAAATGATTATTGCAGAATATTATTTTATTTTGTTTCTGTCTTGAATGAACATTGGCTCTCGGGCGCTAAGAGACGAGGGTTATCACGGGGGGCCATTTTAGCAACAGATTCCTCCTGTCCCCCTCTCCCCCTCCCTCTGCCCTCAGTGGTTCGTTTTAGAGCCAAGCGGGCGCATGGTTTGGTGGATAATTTCACTGCCTTTTCATGTGTCGGAGGGCGAGAAGTCCTACTCCATTAGGTAGTGGCTCCGTGTGATGTATGATGTATGCGCAGAAAGGCAATCTGATGTTTATTCATGAATTTCAAGGCAATGCCTCAGCCGAGGCTTCTGATTTCCTTTTAAGGAACAAAACTACACGAGATTGAGACTTCAGCTTGAAGGCACACAGACCCCTCCTGCAACGCTCCTCCTCCTCTCCCTCCCTCTCTCTCTCCCTCCCTCTCTCCCTGTATCTCTCCCTGTCTCTCTCCCTCCCTCTCTCTCTGCCTCCCTCTCTCCCTCTCTCTCTCCCTCCCTCTCTCCCTCTTATTCATCCCTCTTTTTTCTATCTTCCTTTTAAATTCTCCCCCGATATTCTTTCTGTCAGCTTTAATTTACTTGACCCTTGGTAAAAAAAAAAGAGATCACATGCGGTTATTTCCTTCAGATTGGTCCGCTTGCTCCCCATCTCTCCTCTCGGCTTTGATGAAGAGATGGATTTGGACCGTTTTTCTAGGAGGGCTGCATGTTAATGAAGCACCAAGCACGGTGAGACTAAATGGCCTTCTCTGGTCACACACACAAGGACAGGGTGTCCCCGGGTGTTTGGAAACCTGCCTCATCCTCTACCCTCCTGCATGAACCCACCCACCCAACAAGCCAGTCAACCACGACCCATCCCAGCCAACCAACCAACCAGCCGCAACCAAAACCCAGCCCAGCTCAATAACTCCTGCCCTGGCCAGTCCATCTAATCCCACCTGGCCCAACTTGGCCCTGATTTACCCAGACCGTCCCACCTGCTCAGCCTGGTCTGATCCTCATGGAGGCAGTGGGGCTGCAGTACTACAGTGATCAGTAATCACCATGGCATGCTAACGGCCTGTTGTTCACGCTGTCTCTAAACCCAAATGTGCAATAAAGAAACCATAATTTGAAAAACGACGCCCTATTTGTCTTGTAAATGACTTTTTAATGCTAATCAAGCAGCACCCATCCATCAGGCCAGCACCAGTCCTCACTGCTCTTTGATGGGACTCCTCCTATGAACAAATGGCGTCTATTTATAATCCCAACCACCAAGCTGCAACAAAGCGTGCCTTTACAACAATATGCATCATAATGGCATGGGAGTAGCTTCACCGAATAGAAGCTTATGGAAAGCAGGCAGCTGTGTGTGTACGCGTGTCAGCGCGTCAGCAGATTGAACGCGCCTTGCGACCGGAGCGCCACCTGTCAACCCTAGCAGGACTTGGGCGTTCGATGATTCCGCTCTCTTGTACCCAAACTAAAACAGCAGATGACAACAGACTGGCAGAACTCCACTTTCATGCCCACACAGCAACAACCCCCTAACACAGTCTTTTGGAAATCCCAGCATTTAATAGTGCTTCTCATAGTCAATGTAGGGGTGAGGTGGGTGGGGGGGGGACATGAACATGAGCCCCCTCTCCATTTTTCCCGGGCGACCATCGTAGAGGTGCATTAGGGCACGAGAGAGGCAAACGACTCCCTTTTATTCTTAACATATGTAATGCCGCACTAATCAGCACGCGCCCTGGCCTTGAGCCGCCGCACACTCCACGCTGATATGATAAATAATGCAAATGCCTGCGACCCGCCACAAATGCCAAAGAGAGCAGGGGAGGGGGGGGGGGGGGGGGGGGGGGGGCGAGGAGGAGGGCCGGAGCGCCAAGGAGCAGGGAGAGAGTGAGAGCTGGTGGAACTGTCTGATTGTTGTGCTGTCAAGCGGATTTGCATGAGAAAGGGTGGCCTAATTGCGACACTTAGCTGCGGCGTCCTGATAATGCAGAACAGGATTACTAAAGGACACAGAGGGGCCTTTTATGAACGGCCAGGATTTCCTGGGGGGGGTGGGGGGGGGGGTTGGTAGAGAGAAGCGCTGCGGAACCTTCTGCCTCTGTTGGAGCCCCCTCGCAGCTGCTCGCCTGTCCTCCTCGTAGGAGGGCCGGCTGATCCGTCACGCACGGGGGCACGCGTACGGGGGCACGTGTACGGGAGCACGGGGGCATGCGTACGGGGGCACGGGGGGGCACGGGCGCGCACACGCGCGTCTCAGCGGGCAGCGGTGTTCGCCGGTCAAACATGCGCCCCGTATTTGTGTCGTGCCGCCGACCCGCTCGGCGGAGATGGAGAAAGTAAAGTTAACGGCACCAGAGGGCTAAGAGTGTGTGTGTGTGTGTGAGGGGGGGGGGGGGGGGGGGTTGAGGGGTGGGGTGGTGGGGGGGGGGGGCTGCTGGAGCTGCCCAAGGCAACCCTTCTCTTTCTTCCCTTCCTTTAATAATAAATGATGGATGTTTCAAATTAGAAAACAGTGCTGAGAAAATCCAATTTAGACTAGGGCTTTGGAGGGGGGGGTATAAAGAATAAGAAGTGCAGGCCTTTGTTTAGCTTTAATGCTCGCAAAGGGGCCGCTGGTGTGTATGATTTAAGGTGCCTCGTGAAAATGGGCTCTATTATGTACTATTAACAAATCAACCAGGCCACGCCTCGAACTGCATCCCTGCCTCCCAACTAGCTGTGGGTGGCCTTTCCTCGCCAAGCGCTGATTTATAGACCCTGTCCATAATCACATTGGTTTGGAGGATGAGGGGCTCTCTATATGTGTGTGTGCCTGCATGTTCTGATTGTCTGAGAATGGACTGTGCGGAGGGCATCGTTGTTGTTTTGTTTTGTCGTTTTTTTCCAAAATGGCCTTGATTTGGTCATTTGCCGTTCTTTATCTCCCCTCGAACTCCCCGTCTCCTGGAGTGAAATCCAGTTGATTTCCCTCATTCTCCTCGCTCCATCTCTTCATGTTCAATTAGCAACCTCCTCTGCCTCTCCATCAGTCACACAGCCATCCCATCACTCAGTAACCCTCCAACGCGCAGCTCCCTCCCCCCCCCCCTCTCTCTCCTTCCACCACCGTCATTCCACCCCAGGATCCCGGTGTCCCCTCCAAACCCCCTCTCCCCCTCCCCCCTCCCCAGCCTCCTCACCCGTTTTCATTATCTCCCTTCATCCATCCCCCCCTCTCCCTGTTCTCCCCCTATCTCCAAGCAGTCCTCCTGCAGTCCTCTCCCTGCTCGTGTCCGAGGGCTGGTGTATGGAGGTCTAACGAAGACCATGGTGACTAGGGTACTGCGGAGGCCAAAAGGAAGTCTGGCTTTTCACTTTCGACAGATATTGGCTGATAGCCCTGTCCACCACCACATTAAACAATAAAAGGAGGAGTAGACATTCCACTTTAATGAAGCCTTTCCTCCAAGCTGCAGTGCGAAGGAGGCCGATCCATAAAGCGGGAGAACTAAAAGGCTGGCTGTAAAAAGCACATTTCCTCTTTCTGTTCGGCCTGTGATTGACGTAATTCTCCAGATTTGCAGTGAAAACACGGCTAATGTCTTTGGCCTGTGGGGACAGGGTCTCAAGGTCCCGAACAAGGTCTCCTTTGTCAAAATCATTCTCAAACATGGCATTCATCATTTTCCAATCTGTCCCCCCCTCGCCCCCCCTCTCTCTCACACACACACACACACGGGACCGTCACAGGGACGTGCGAGAGGATCTGGTTGGTTTGGTTGGCAGTTGGTTTGGCGGGCACACTCTCCTGGCCAGCTGAGCTGAGCAGCCAGTTATCCAGGAGCTAAACCTGGGAGGTACTCCAACGACATCTGACCAAAGAAGGAGCAATCTCTCTCTCTCTCTCTCTCTCTCACTCTCTCTCTCTCTCTCTCTCTCTCTCTCTCTCTCTCTCTTTTTGTCTCACACACACTACGCATAAAGACGTAGTGTGTGAAGACGATGGTATGGCTTCTCTGGGGTGTGGGAGTGTTCTTACACAGCTAGTCTGACCATGGCCACAGCTGGGTGGGGTGGGGGGGGGGGGGGCGGGGGGACACTGCGCTAAGTGTGTCTTTGAGTTTTCCCTGGGACATTTGGCTGCGTTGAGGAATTTGACATTGGTGTGCTGTTTCGCGTACAATCGTGGCCTAAAAAGACTTGGCTCGGACAGCA
Source organism: Osmerus mordax (assembly GCF_038355195.1). Taxonomy (NCBI): domain Eukaryota; kingdom Metazoa; phylum Chordata; class Actinopteri; order Osmeriformes; family Osmeridae; genus Osmerus; species Osmerus mordax. Next base: position 2,750,809 of record NC_090062.1, read on the forward strand.
CCGAGCTGTTAGTTTGTCTTGCGTCGAGGCCTTGTGCTGTATCGATGATGAGAGCTGTGCTCAGGCAGGCGTCGTGCGTATCCTTCTTAAGCAGCTACAGATGCAGCTGTGCTCGCCTCACACGACCCGTGTTTTAGTTGGCCGGCTCTTTTGAGCGGTTCCTATAACCTCAGCCCTGGGATTTGCCCAAAGGTCCTGGAGAAATGTCTCTTTCGAAACAATTAGGTCTGTCACAGGCCTTTAGCGGAAAAGTGTGGAGGCAGCACATTCTTGTTCTCAGCCAGCAGAGGTCATATTCCTGGGTGTCTGCAGCCTCCTGGTCTGCTGTTGTGAACGCCTCCCTCTCTCACCTTGTTCACAGGCTGGCTAGGCCGCTGGACCGAGCTGGGCCCTTCTGGACCAGGGTTTTCCTGATAGCCCAGTACATGGCTTGGAACACGTAACTTGAGAGCTTCCTTGTGTTGGGGTGTGATGAGTGTTTAAGCAGACCTCCAGTGTTATTAGAGCAGGTCTGCTGTGAGGTCACCTCAGGGAACAGTTCAGGTTGGCCAACAGGCTGCCTGTCTCTGGCTGCCTGTCTCTGGCTGCCTGTCTCTGGCTGCCTTCTCTGACTGCCTGTCTCTGGCTGCCTGTCTTAGGCTGCCTGTCTATGGCTGCCTGTCTTAGGCTGCCTGTCTTAGGCTGCCTGTCTGTGGCTGCCTGTCTCTGGCTGCCTGTCTCTGGCTGCCTGTCTCTGACTGCCTGTCTCTGGCTGCCTGTCTTAGCTGCCTGTCTGTGGCTGCCTGTCTTAGGCTGCCTGTCTTAGACTGCCTGTCTCTGACTGCCTGTCTCTGGCTGCCTGTCTTAGGCTGCCTGTCTGTGGCTGCCTGTCTTAGACTGCCTGTCTCTGACTGCCTGTCTCTGGCTGCCTGTCTCTGGCTGCCTGTCTCTGACTGCCTGTCTGTGGCTGCCTGTCTTAGGCTGCCTGTCTCTGGCTGCCTGTTTGTGGCCAACACACTGAGAGGACCCAGCACGGTGGAATCAGCACTCACTGACACAGATCAGATCTGAGGGGTGGGGGCTGGGGGCGGGGCAGGTGTGCGTGCAGATAGGAGAGGAGAAAGAAGCGGAGCTCTCAGGTTAGGGGTGGGTTGGCGGTGGTATCCACGTACAGATGGTGTGCAGAGGGGCCAGGGTGGTGGTGGTGGTGGTGGTGGGGGAGGGGGGGGGGGGGGGGGGGGGGAGGGCGTGGGGAGATTCCAGGCAGCCTGCTGCTGTAATGAGAGTGAGCTGTCAGAGACTTGCATGTAACGGCTCGCCTGCCAGCCGCCCCGGTTCAAGACCTGGGAGACAGAACAGACTCACTCTCTCCCTCTCTGTCTCTCTCCGTCTCCCTCTCTCCCTCTCTGTCTCTCGCCCTCTCTGTCTCTCTCTCTCTCCCTCTCTCTCTGTCTCTCTCTCTGTCTCTCGCACTTGTTCTCTCTCCCTCATTCTATCAGTCCTCTCTCTCCACCACTTTTTCTCTCAATTTCTCTCTACTCTCTAAGGTCTGATCAGGCTTCTCATATTGTCCCAGTTGCTAAGCTTCATTCTCTCATTTTCTCTCTCTCTTTCTCTTAGTGTCACACACACACGCAGACATCCACACACACACGCAGACATCCATGCGCACCCACAGTGACACCTTCTCGCAGGGCGCAGGGCTCAAGGGAGCACATTTAGCTCCTGAATCTTTCCGGGCATCTCTCTCCCTCCTCCCCTTCACTCAGTGCTGCAGCGTTCTCCAGACAGTGCTGCTCTACCGGGCCAGCCAGTCGACACACATCAGACAGCAGGCCCCCCTCCACATGGGAGCCAGGCCGTCCAGCCAGGACGGGGGTGTCATGTCTCTATCCCTCTACCAGGCCGTAAGCACCGCTGGGCCGCCGGGGGGGCGCGGTCACGCTCAGCCGACTGGCGGACACGCCCCGTCAGGCCCAAGGACACCTCCACCTCCCTCTCTCTGTGTCTCATTGGGGGCCTGAGACGAGGCAGCGCAGGGTGCCTCGTCTCTGCAGCGGGCGCAGTTATGACGGTCATTGGCTCAGCCATTTCTGCTGCCGTTAATAACATCCTTTCCCAGGCTTTAAAGGCCTATTATCATATTGTGCCAGATGATTGACAGTTGACCTTCACGCTGGTTTATAAAAAGCCGGTGAGACAGTGAGGGTCACCTCGCTCGCCTCGGCGACAGCGTATTAATACTAATCTGATAGAATTACCAGGAACCAATTAATGTGCTGGGCTGGACCGGGCAGCGGTTAAAGAGATAGTGTTACCCCCAACCCAGGCCCCCACACACAGGGCTGCAGGATTTACCAGTAGCCCCCCCCCCCCCCCCCCCCACCCCCCCCCCCCCACCAGCAGCTGGGAGAGTGTGAGGGGTCACGAGGTGAGGGAGAGCTGTGGAGATGCCCAGGTGAGGTTACACTGCCTCTGCTTGGCCTTGCCCTACCTCATTAGGAGACAGAAGAGAGGAGATAGTTGGTAAACTTGGGGGGGGGGGGTAGATATTTTTTGCGTCTCCATGACGTCATGATAAACACGGTAGCTGGTTGAGATGTAGCCGACGGGAGATGTAGCTGTCGTGCTTATCAGTGTGTTTGTTGTCCCTATGCATTCTGCCTCGTTGCTCATGCTAATTAGCATGTTGCTAATTAGCATGAGCAACATGCTAATAACATGCAGAGTTATGCAGGGCAACTTTGTTCCAATGATCCATGGGTATAATGTAGGATCAGGGGTGAGAAAGCTACAGGTTGTGCATGTGGTGTGGGGGTGGGGGGGTGGAATCCCATGTAGATGTAACAGTATATCCCGCTAAAACCTAGTAGCCGCTCTCTACTTTCCTATATCAGAGGCCCAGAATACCACAACAGACAGTCATACCAGCGGTGGATAATGTCAGAGTGTGATGCTCCTGAAATAACAAGGCCTTGAGCCTGAGAGAGAGCCTGTCACACGACAAGGCCTCAGTGTCTGACTGAAGTCATCGGTCACAGACGGGGTATAGTCACATCGTCACCTCAGCTCTGGAATGGACAGCAGGGACAAGTGACAAGAGTTCCAGGCCTGTGGGTCGTAGACCTCGGTGACCAGGCCTCACAGGGAGATTAGCCACTAGGTGACCTGTCCTGTTGGGGATGTTGTTTAAACCACAGCAGGGATTGAAATCCCTGTCTGGGACCTAACACACAAATAGCTCCTGTGCTCCCTGGGTTGGTTCCTGCCTAAGAGACTGTTGACTGTGGGCCATTGGGGAGAGGCAGAATGGCTAGCTAGGAGCTAGGGTGTGTGGGCATAGATCGTGTCCTGTGTGAAATGACCCTTGTTCTCAAGGTCGGGCACGGGCAAGGGCTGTCTGAAAGCAGCCAGCTGCTGGCGTTGCTCCCTCACCCTCGCTCCCCATGCCAGCGGTGGGGCGATCAGCCCCCACTTCTAACCACAGATGGGAGTGAGCAGCGCAGACAGCTGATGACTTAGTTACAGTAGTCCTGGTCATGTTTGTGTCATGTTTTGGGATGTGCACGCCGCCCTCCTGTTCCAAAACTCTTTTCTTGTCTTCAGACTGTCTGTCATGGGGTTATTGCTCCATATTTCATCCGAGTCCCGAGAGCCTGCTTGGTTTGTTTTGTTTGATGTCATGTGCCAGGGAAACGGCTCCGTGAAATGTGGACCGTACCACCTCCCAGATGTGGGGGTGGGTTTCCAGCTTGACTCCCTGTCACACCAGAGAATTGGGAGGGACTGGCAAGGTGATGTGTGTGTGTGGGGTGGCGGTGGGGGAGTTTGTGTGTGTGGTTTCGAGTGAGGGGAGGGGGGGGGGGGGGGGCTAGTAAAGGAACATGCCAGTGAACCAATGATGCCATGGAACTTACCACCTGAGTTCCTCTTTTGTTCCCTTTTCAAATGGAGCACCAGGGACGCGAGTGATAATTAAACATTTTGAGAGGAGAGCGGAGGAAACGAGTGGCCGTGTTTGTTCAGAGAGAGATAACATTCCCAGACAGTAACCGGAGCACGGCTGCACAGCCCAGCTATATTACCCCCGCGCCGGGCTGCATAATAAAGAGGCCCCTTATGCATATTAATATGAGCACTCTGCATAATGCCTGCACCATGTGATACGCTTAGCAGCACACAGACACCCCTGTCGGCTAAGTCTTTACCTTTCACTACAATTATTTACGTCCACATTCCTCCATACAGAGACTGAGCCCACCCCCTCCCTCGTCCTTCCACCTCCTCCCACCTGCCCGGCTCCACCCTCGCCCATCTCAGCTCCGCCCCCCCCCCTCCACCCCCGGGTGCCAGCGTCCTTCCTCCAGGCCCCCACCCTTGCGCTGTCTCACGGCTCCTTAGAAACACACACGGCAGAGGTGTGTGCCACGCCAAACGAGCTCCTCGTTACCTCCTCTCCTCCCTCCTCCCTCTTCGTTACCTCCCCTCCTCCCTCGTCGGCTGGCTGGCTGCTTGGTGGAAGCTTTTGGAAGAACTACAGCGACATCTGCATGTGCCGTGGCTGCAAAGCGCCAGGCTGATACCCGCTGCGATGGGTTCCCCCTGCCTGCCTGCCAGCCAGCCTGCCTCCCCCGCCCCCGCCTGCCCCTCCGCCCAGTTGCCCCTCCGGCTCACATTACTCAAATTACTAAACACGGCTAATTGCGCGGCGCGTGAAGCCTCGCTTCATTTGAATATTCCGTGCCTCGCCTTGGGGGGGTTTAGACCTAGACAGGAAGTCTGGAAATTTGGGTTTTAGCAATTAAACAAGTCAGACTGGTGCGGTGCTTCGTTTACCTGGAAACACAGCATAGATTTTTCGTTCTTTTTTTTATTGAACTCAACAATAATATCATTAATTTGGATTACATTTATAAAATAGTTTTTATTGATCTTTCAAAGTTTAATTAAAGTACTGTAGTACGTTATTAGAATTTATTTTTAGATTTTCAGGAAGACAATAATATTTGAAATATTTTTGGATGGCGTTGCAGTTGTTTTAATTCAGAATGAAGCGGGCATTGAAGAAATACAGATATGGCCCATTGGGACTTTAACTAGCTCTACAGTGTAGAAGCTGTACCCCACTATAAATGTGTGTGTGTGTGATTAAGAGAGAGTGTGTGTCTTGGGAGCCAACAATGCACCCCTTATGTCCCTTACAAAAGGACAGTGAGCCAGACGGTGTGTGTGTGTGTGTGTGTGTGTGTTTGTGGTGGGGTTGGGAATCAGAAACAATGAGTTGATCGCCTCTGATGATTTAATACAGGCAATCAGAGTTCAGTGAAGCGAAATCATTTCACGCATAAATTACACTGGATTTGTTTTAAGGCCAGGGGGGGGGGGGGGGGGGGGGGGGGGTGGTGGTGGTGGTGGTGGTGTTTGAGGGTGGGGGGCGGGCAGGGTTGGCAGTTGGGTTTGTTTTGTCTATTGTGGAAGTCATGGCTGTGGGCTGGGACCGAATGCCCCCAGCGATTCCCACGCTTCCATCCGTGCCCTGGGTGGGCAGCCTCCAGCGCCCTCTCTTCCAGCGCCCCTCTCCTCCAGCGCCCTCTCCTCCAGCGCCCTCTCCTCCAGGCTCCTCAGCTGGACCGGGTCCCGCTCGTGCCCGCTGCCGACATGCAGGCTGCCACCCTCCGCTCCCGCAAATGCGCCCGTGTTAAACCATTACAGCAGGTCAAACACAATTAAGCGCCAACAACGTCTGTTTCCCCACCTCGTCAACATGATTTTCCGTATTAATTAAATCCATCGGTTACACCAAAAACATCATCGCCGTTCGCTTGCAGCAAATTCGACGGAGGGAAAAGGAAACGCGTCTTCATATCTGTAAAGAGGTTTTGTAATTAGAAATATATCTTTTTTTCTCCTTCCAGATTATCCCATAATAATAAACCACAAAGCGAATTGCAGGGATCCTCATGTTGTAGATAGACAACCATGCACACTGACAGCACATGTGATGAGTCCCTCCTGCTCAGATTGGGAGACGCTCAATTAATCCGCGTCTGAAAGGCTGAGCGCCCCCACTTTCTTTTTTAATTAACGCTGAATTAAAACGAATTGGCAGGTTGCCGGAAAGCAGGCGCACAGCTTTGAAGATTGCCATCGCATAATGAGTCGCTCTTTCCTTTTTTTTCACGTTTTTTTTTGTGACACTTTGTGCTCCTTCGTTTCCACTCCCCGCTCTCCGCTGCCAGTTGCCAGTGTGCCTTAGCGATTTAATGATATGCAAATGAAATATGCATAAAACCATTCTGCTGTACGATGATTAAGCACAGAGCACATTAGCCAGTGCCCGCCACAGTGTCTGTTGTCTTCTCTCCCATTCCGCTTCGCCCGGCGCCAACGACAGCCCTCTAACAAAGCTCAATACTAATAATATGAGAACGCTGATCATTTGAATATCAGCAATAATATCCAACAGAGGGAAATTAGATTCCAGGCAGGATTATTTCGTCTCCAGGTTTGTAAGATCCACAGGCAGACAGGGAAGGAAGGAGTCCTGAGAGAGGGCTGCTGCTGTAGAGCAGGCAGCCTGGAGGGAGAGCCCAGGTTTTCCAGGAGAGCACTTGGACAGACTAGCATTGCCAAGCATTGCATGAGCTTTTTTCTGCTTGTTTTGCGAGTACTGTGGCATTATTTGAATGCTGGCTTATACAGAAGGAAGGCAAATATCCCCTTTACTCTGTCTCAAGCTGTCTCTCCCCCCCTCCCTCCCCCATCCCTCCCTCCTTCTCTCTCATGCTCTTTTTTTTTGTAATCCGTTTGTGTAATGAAGACGTGGCACAATTAACATCCCCCGTGGAATTAAACGAAAGGCCGATCATCCAAACCTCATTAGCTCCAAAAGATTAGAATATCCACACGCGTTCCGCCGCGGAAGGTTTTTAACCCCCCAACCGAAAAACGACAAAAAACTGCGAAAAAAAAGACAAACGCTAATTACGAATCAAAAGCGTTAATTGTGTGTGCTTCGATCGCCTTTGAAGCGACCATGGTGCAGATGCCCAGAAAGATGCCACCCTCCAGCAGCCCATCCTGCCTGCTGGCAGAGGCTGGCTCGGGCATCTTGGTGGTGTATGCCAAAGCTGGGTAGGAAGCACAAAGATCTTATAATCCCTCCCTTTGGATGACTTCTTCAATTATTCATATTCCATAACCATGCCCCCGTTGTTCAACAAAAATCCAGGGGGGGTGGGGGGGGGGTGGGGGGGTGGGTGATGGTGGTGGGGGGGGGGTACTTTTGGATATCCAGTTGTAAAACACCAATGGCTGATGGCTTTTCTCCCGCGCTAATTACTGTGTTAATTCCCCCCCCCCGCCCCCCCTCCCCGTTGCATCTTAACTAATGAAAACGAAAATGAAAGAAATCCTCCATTCTCTGTCCGCAGCGGCGCCCGTCCTTGGCTCTGTGCCCGATGCCAACGGACCTCGCGGGAACCACGGCAACGTTCCTCCGGACCCGGTAAGTTCCCCGACCCGTAACCCGTACCAGTTGGTACTCCAGTGTTGCATCTGGTCCTCCAGTGTTGCATCTGGTCCTCGTAGCTTACCCTGGAGCTCGCGCGGAGAAAAACAAACCAGACAGGGTGGAGTTTGCTAGTTTCTCTGGTTGGCTGGCAAGGAGGGGGCAGACAAAAAGAGCGGGGGGGGGGGGGGGGGTGCCGAATGTGTTCCCACGGCCCCCCTGCCCCTGCTTGGCTGAGTTGCAGGCCGGCAGGTTAGGTACCTCCTCTCCATGCCGCTGTTTGTGGCCATCTGGGTCTGGGGCTACGCTCCTGTCCCCCTGCCTCCTGTGCCCCCTTCCAGTGACTTCCAGCATGTCTGTTGTGTGAGTGCCATCCCCCTCGCCTGCCTCCATACTGGGGGATGCTGTGTAGAGCCTACAGCCTCTCCCAGCCATTCATCTCCCTGGTGATTGCTGTGAATGTAGATAAATCGCAGACACACACGCCTGCCTGCCTGCCTGCCTCTCTGGCATAGCTTAGCTTGCTGCTGAACTAGAATTTCATGCTTTCTGTTTTTTCTGTTTTTCCTTTACCCTCTCCAAGAAGTTGATCATGTCACGCAGAAAATGCCCACACACTTGGACGAAACCTTGATTCGTTTCCTTTTCGAAAGCCCCCCCCCAAAAAAAGAAACCAAAAATAAAATGGAAGCGGCGAAAGAAGAAAAAAGTCAATTAATTCCTTTATGCCCGCTGATTATAATTTGTTTGGGCAGTTCATTAGTATGCGTCCTCGTGTTTGCAGTTTTTTTTTCTCTCTTTTTGTGTGTGTGTGTGTCTTTGTAAACAGCTGCTGTTGAGCCCTTGGCACCATCCCTCAGGTCCTTTATGCAGCCCTCCTCTTGTCGCAGACGGCCAGGCGGTTGGCAGGTTGGCAGCGCGTGCGTCTCCGGTGCCCATGTACACATTCCTCACCTCTGGCTGCCAGGCTGCGTGAGGCGAGATGGCAGCTTGTGTTCTCTCAGGAAAACAGTGTGGTACGGGGGGAAAGGGGGTTGGCACAAAAAAAGAGGCACCCGTCCACTCCCCCTCCCCTCCCCGTAGAACAGCCCGGCGCTTTTGTTTTTCTTTCGTTTTTATGTTTTTTTTTTCCGGTCCTCCTCCTCCCCACCCTGCCACCCCCCCTCTTTGTATAGTTTGTAATCTGTCCCATTCCTTTCACCCGGTACAGTCGCGCTAATTAACAGAGCAAACTTTTGTTGTTTTAATTAGCCATTTGAAGCGCCGTATCTTTGTTTGCTCTTGGCTCTCTTTATCTCCGTCAACCGATCCGCGACGGGCGCCCAATCGTGTTGATTTGATCGCCATCGTTGTGTACTATCCTCCACGTTTTTAGTTTTTTTTTTCGCGACAGATGCCAGCGCCTTCCCGTTGGCATAGCTCTCGACACTTAGCGGGCACTGAATGGCTGTCCCCGAGGCACCGGCACCCAAAAGGTTCCGTTCCCGCATATCTGTGAACGCAACATCCAAGATGGCGATGGTAGGGGTTTTTCAGCGCCCGCGTCTTCCCTGGGTGTGCCCCCGACTGCCAATGAGTTTGTTGGCATGGCGTCCTCTGGCTGGCACAGAGAGCTGTGCCTCGGATGGCAGAGCGAGAGAGAGAGAGGGGGAGGCGCTTCCTCTAGCTCCTCCCCTTCCCCCTCGCCCCCCCCCCCGCACCCTAGTTATCTCTAGGACAACACCGTAGGCGTAAGTTCCTCTCTCTCTTGGTTGTTGGAGGTTTTTGGACCCCCCCCCCCTCCTGTCCCCCGTGACAGAGCACATCCCCCCCGCTCGCCCGCCTGCCCAGACCGTGTTGCCCAACCCCGCCATCCTGCTCCATCTCTGGAGACCAAACCCCCCCAAATCCCCCCCCCCCCAAAAAAAATAAGTCTTGTTTGTCCTTGCGCCTGAAGTGTCCCCTCTCCATGCCACCTGGCGATGCCAGCCAGCCCAGGCAGACACCACGGCGTCTCCCGGGCTCCTGTTGCGGTGCGCGTCGTGTCCCCGGCTCCTCTGGTTCCCCTCTCAGTTCCCCGGCGGTGGTGACTTGAGGGTGACTGTTGTCTCTCCAAACCCCCATCCACGCTCCAACTTCTGTTTGAGAGCAGCCTAGTCCCCCGAGCCTTGGCCCCTCCTGGCGCGGCGCCGGCTGCTACACCTAAGCGGGGGCTTCCTTCCGTCTCCCTGGCTACCTCCGACTGCGTACCCCCCGAGAGCGGACGCGAGTCCGCCTTGGCGCTGCCATTGAATGGATGGCACTGTGCCAGCTTCTCCCTACCATCATCCGCATTCGCTGCTTGTTTCTCTGGCTCGCCCACCCCCTCTCTCTCTCTCTCTCCTCCTCCCTCCCCTCCTCCTCTCTCAGCTTTCCTTCCACACCCCCGACCCCCCCCCCCCCCCCCCCCCCCCGCGCCCGCGCCCCACCTCACCCCCGCCCCACCCCCCTTCAACCACCCCTTTTGTTCTATAGGCTTGACATTAATTAACATACGGGCTAATTGATTCTAAAAGCTGATGAATCGCTCCTAGCATCTCCCATAGGCTGGCAAGCTATGTCGCGCCCGGACGAACCCCCTCTCTGCCTGGCACTGCCTCTGCCTTGCCCTGTCCTCCTCATTGGCGCTGGTAGGAAGAGAGCCCAGCTCTGGAGCCAGCCAGCAGCTGTGGTGAGCTGGTGATGTGGACCTGAGTGAGCTGTGCCCCTACCCCACTGTACACTGGGAAGGATCTCAGGCTGCTTATTGGACTATAGCTGATCGCAGTTGACGTTTTGCTGTCTGATCCCACTGCAGGATGTTGCAATGGCATTTTGTTATAAATAATCAAAGTCTGAAACCACCTCCCACCCCTTTTTTCTATCTACCCTTCTCTTCCCTTTTTCACCCTCCCTCTCTCTCTCCCTCTCTCTCTCTCTCTCTCTCTCTCTCTCTTTCCCTCCTCCCTCTCATTCTGTCTCTAAACTAAACACACTTTCTCTCCAGCGTACACACAGTCTCCCATTCCCTACCTTGCTTCACTTTATTTTATGGCCATCTGTTTTGTTTTTCCTTCGCTAACGAATTACGTGGATATAGAAGCGTAACGAATCAAAACTAAATAAATTGCCATGTTTTTCGACGTTTTTCAGTACGGTAATTATAGATTTTTCTCTCGTCATTAGCGATTTCGGGAAACCTTGCAGAGAATTAGCCCGAATTAGCTATGTCTGTCATATTTGATTAAGTAATTATCTTGGCCAGAACACTCCTGTCTTTCTTTTTTTTACGTCGTTTGGAACAGAGCTGATGAGGTTAAAAGCGAACGATAGAGATGGTTTTAATTATTTAATAAACCCCCTCCCCCTCTCCACAGAGGTCTGCTTACTGCCGTTAATTAGCGAGGCTGCTTCTCGCATTAATGGCCAAGGTACAACACACTCATTAAGAGAGAGAAACACACACACTCGCGATTAGTGCAAATGCAGCTCTCGCTCTAGTGTTCCGTGTTCCGCAAAATCCACCGCTTTCTCCTTCTCTCTCTCTGTCGGTATTCAGATTTGATTCGGGTCTGTCTAATTGCTGATGTGTCTTAATGCGGATGGTTTCCGGAGGTTTCTGGTGTCTGTCTGTGGCGAGTTCTCTCTCACCGTGTGGTGCTGGGGGGTCTGGGGAGCGGGTGGTGAGACACGAGGCTGGCACAACGCTCCCATCCCGGGGCTCAGACACACCGTTCTCCTCCTTTCACACCCTTTTGTTTTTTTTTCATTATCGAATAAAAAAGGAGCATGAGGCGACTGAGGCAACAAGAGGAATTCATTATGCAAATTTGCTGCTATTTGCATAATGTCTTATGCCAGGAATATGTAAATGAAGCGTATAATTTATGAGTGCCTGCGTCTGTCTCAGAGTGTTCCCATAACTTACAAAGGGGAGATTTTTTTCCCCCCTCTGTTCTCCTCGACTCCAAAGTGGCACAGACGACACACACACTCCCCCCCCCCCCCCCCCCCACACACACACACATCATACCCATACAAAACAAGCACACACTGTAGTGTCACAAAGGGGCTGGTGGCTGTGTACCATAGCTGGGTGGGAAAACTTGTCTGGCAGACGGGGAGGTGAGGAGGCAGTAGAGAGGTTGGGACTGTTGGAACTGGAGGTGTGTGGAGAAGGACGCACAAACCTCTTACAAAGGAAAAGTAGCAGGCGCTCTTAAAAAAAAAAAAGAACGCCCAAACTAAACAAATGAAGAGACAAAAACAAAGGTGGGCCAAGTAGGGTGGGGGCCCGCGGGGCGACGACTGCCTTTTGACTTCTTCTTTTTGTCTTGGAGCGAGAACATGACTCCGCGCTCGTTCGCTCTCTTTTCTCCTTGATTCCTGTAGGTTGAGATGGTTGCCCGTCACTGGAGCTGGCAGCTTTTCCTCGGGTGGAAGATTTCCTCAGGAGTCACAGAGATGAAGGCAGCTCTGCGGAGCCCAGGGTGGGAACCTGCCGGGAGGAAGACTGAGGGGGCAGGGAGGGGCATGTGTTTGCCCTCCTCACCATGCTACCACACCAGGAGGTGCCAGCGTTCATCCGGGTACTGGATCACGGACCCGCCCAGTTTGGCACAGCAGAACACAGAGCACCTCGGACCAGCCCTGCATGGCCCAGGCCGGCCTGGCTTAGGCCAGCCCAGCCCTGGACTGCTTCAGAACCAGGACTGACAGAAAAATCTGGCTGTATCCTGTATCTTAATATCTACCAAACGGACCGCAACTCGTTTGTTGTGTTTCTCTGCTGAGGTCTGGGGCCGTTTTTGGGGGGCCCGTCTCGGCTTCTTGTAATCACCGGCCTACTTTGCATACTTGATCTGTGGCGGGTGTCTGAAGTGGGGACGGCGCCACATTGTCGCCACAGAGACGAGCGCCACAGTGGAACGTGTCTTGGAGTGAAGTGCCTACTTTTGTACCACAGTTTAGTGTGGAGTCGGATGGGAACCGACTAACATCCTGGAGTCAACATGGGAGCGTGGGTAGCTCATCCTCAGGGCCTCTACTGCCTGCTACTACCAGAAGTTTGGGAGAAGAATTTGTCTTCATTTGTTTGGCTCTTGTCCTTGTTTTTTGCCACGCCATGGCTTTTCCTCCCCGCTCACGTTCGCAGGCTGTTGAGGTTGTGTGTGTCGAGCGTGCACCAGGACCTCCCTGTCACACACACGCCACCAGCGTGCCTCTGCCTCCTGCTGAAACCCAGGGACTTGTCACCGCGTCCGCCCGGTTGCAGCTAGGCACAGCGCGGGGCGACACAGAACGATCTGGAAGCATGGCTTTTGAAACAATTAGCCTGAGAGAGGGAGGGAGAGTCTGTATGGACTCTCTCCCATCTCAGACACGTACGCACAGGGTGTGTCACCGCGACAATGCTGAGTTGCCTGTGTGTTCAGGACTGTGGAAGACGAGGCATCCAGAAGACTTGTCCATGGGAATACTGGCTCTGTTCCTCTGCAGCTGCTCTCTCTGGTCTGGTGTCTGTGCTTGGTTCGGGCTCGGACTGTGGACGGCGGCTCGCTGTACGACTCAACTACAGCGCTTCGGAATTGTGCTCCAGACAATGTCAATGAAACCACTCTAACCATCATCCGCAGCATTTCATTCAACCAAGCTCTCTGTTGTTTTTCTGAGCGCTGATTTGCGTTTGTTTGCTTTGTGTAGTTGTAATTGCGACGCACGTTATTTCGGTCTCTGTCGTTTGAACACGCTCGCAATTATGAAAGGAATTGTTGGAATGGCCGTGGGCTTAATTAGACCGGTCAGCTTGTTCATTATTTACGCGCATGCTAATGAGGTGTGCATGCCAATGAGATATGTTGAATATTCACGCTGTCGCGTTTGAAATGGAATCTGGGCTGATGAACATAAATACGAAGCGATGTAAATAACAGGGTTTAATTTCAATGAAGTACCTACTGTATGGACCGTTATAATGCATGGTTTCTGTAATTAGCAAACGCTGTGGTGCTTAACCCTTGTGTTATCTTCGGGTCATTCTGACCCATCAGTCATTGTGACCCACCGTCGTATTGCGACAACTTTAACGCATACAAAAACAAAGTTAAGCATTTTCTTTTAACCGTTGGGCTGTCTAAGACCCCCCACATTGCGAATGTTAAAATAAATAAAAAAATATTTGTTTTTGTATTGGGTAAAATTGGTTAAACACAACGATGGTTCGTTATGAACCTTTGGGTCATGTGACCCACGAGGGTTAAATCCCTGAATATCACGGACGACATCAGCAGCATCAAGGACAGAGGAGCAGCAGGTTTGTGTTCGAGACAGATTGTTCAGTTCACTCTGTTTGTCTTGGTTTTCACACATACTGTCAGTCCTCATTAGATCCTTTGGCACTTTATCGTGGCCTAGCTTCGGCCCGTGTAATTGATGTTGCTCTTATATTTGTGATGAACTGGAGTTGGGGGCTATTTTAGTGTTTCTCAGGAGCTGCGGAGGAAAATTGTACCAACCTTCACACTCCCGTGGTCTCATCTAAGAGGGATAGAATTTCATTTTATTCCCAGAAAAAAAAAGGCAAAGAAAAGCAATCTAAAGTCTGATTTAACTTTGGTTTGAAGTTGTATTGGGGCCTTCATCACTTGTGCATCCAGAGTTCAGAATTCAAATCTCCAGGCCCTGAGGAAGGCTAAGCAAACTGCCTTTTAAAGGGAAATTGGTCAGTGGCAGAGACACTAAGACATGACATTGGACTCTTCCCTCAGTAGAAAATAGCTTTTCTGCACAGTGGTTTAGGAGACTTTTATTGCCAAGTCTAATCTGAATATCAATTAAGGATTGCAAACGTAACATGTTTTATTATGGTTTGTCCAGTTCATTTCGATCAGCTGCTACCTTTGTGTTTAAAGCTAAAGTGTACTGTTTATTATACCGTATGTTATGATGATATTGAACTAAAATTGCCAAAGAAAAAGCTGCTTTGTTAATCATTTTCAGTGATGCAGCATACAGTTTCAAAGTTTTACGGGATATTCTAATCTAGTGTAGGTTACATTCAAGGTTATGCTTGATCAGTTATGATACATCATCAAACTCTACAGACCTCTGTCCAACATGTCAATAATGGTTGCATCTTGTACAGCTTTTTGTACAGCACTGTATAATAACACCAAACTAATATTCTCAGGTTTGAATGTACTTTAGGTCTGTGTGTTTGAAAATGTCCGTTCTCCCTAGACCAATAAAGCTGCCTGTCGACACCACTGTTGTTTTGTACTTGGATTGTCGTTTCTTTATGTGACATACATTTTATGTACTTATGGTCATGTGCTGTTTCGTGATGGAGTTAAGAACATGGATCTTTCGTTCCCAAGTACAGTATCTCCATAATATTGAGTTAAGAAGCTCTTACCAGTCTGCAAGAAGAGGTCACAACTACTGTGTTTGCTGCTAGCACAACACTCTAACTAAACTCACTAATGAAACAATGAATGCAGCTCCTTAAATGATAAGTTGGGCCATTCAGGTCTCCAGAGTGTCTCAATAGACTATTACGCCATCAGTTCATTTGTTCAGTTAATTAGATTCTCGCCAGTATAGATTCCATGCCATTCGATCTTTTAAGTCAATCAGCGTTTTATCTCAAAGCTGTTTTCGTCCCTCCCGGCGTAGCAGGTCTTGAGATATTTGATCGGAGCGACAATTAGTGGCTTCTTCACAAGTAGGCGTTAGTCTGACAAGTGTGTGTGTGTGTGCGTTTGGGTGGTGCTTGTCATGATGGTGGATGATGGTTTGAACTCTGTCGCTGGAGCATATGCTAAATGATGACATTGTAGAGTTGTGTTTATTCCATTGAGAAACAGTTCGACTGTTGTGTTAGACAAAATTCTTAAGCAGTCATGTAGATATTATTATATTCTCACGGTTAACTCCCAAAGGGTTTTCTTTTGTATTTGGCTGAAAATATATTGATTACTCTTGCCAGGGTAGCTTGTGATGACCACACTCACATGCAACCAGCACGTGTTGCTACACATCATAGCCCAGAAAGTACCTGGAGCACGTTGAAAGTGCATGTCTAGGTGTTTGCCTCTGCACCGGGCATACAGAATAACATCATCACATGAGCAATTCCAGCCTATTGTTGTTGCTATATAATAATTCTGATTACTGGGTGTTGCAGACCAGTGGTTTTCACATATTTGTAGATAAACCTCCGACTGGTAAATGGGGCAAGGAGAGGTATCCCTGATTGCAGGAAAATAAGGTTATAAGTGGGTGGGGGGGTGGGGGGTGTAATGGGTGGGTATGAATGGGGACGTGAGACTAGATTGCTGCCATATTTGGAAGGCTCTTCACGTTCATAGCGCCCATTTGACCTCCAGGGTCCACATCAGTTGGCCAGCGTTTATTTCAAAACAAGTTGTTCTCTCACAAGAGTGGCAATCTTGCGCCAAAAGAATGAAGGTTTTAGCGCACTGAGCAACACCACCAGAGAGAGAGAGAGAGCACATAGGATGCTTTCTCTCTCTCTCTCTCTCTCTCTCTCTCTCTCTCTCTCTCTCTCTCTCTCTCTCTCTCTCTCTCTCTCTCTCTCTCTCTCTCCGTAATTGTATAATTGCCCAGCTTCCTTTTCCAGTAAACATCCACCTTTTCTATTAAACGTAGTATTCTCTGATAGGAAATTAAAAGTGTGTGTGTGTGTGTCATGTCGACCTACGTGAGGGCTGCTCTCGCTGGCCTGCTTTGTCGTGGAGCGCTCCACCTGTGGCGGTGTCTGGATCTACAGCTTTGCGTTTGAGGATTCCAACGTAGCCACGCCGGCATCTGGCCTTGGCCCGCTCTGATAAAGCCCGTGCTTATCACACATGATTGATTTGTTTACCTCTTTGAGGACAGCCAACTCATCATGCGTTCCATCCCTGACCTGGGGTGCTGATGTGCTCTCTCTCTCTCTCTCTCTCTCTCTCTCTCTCTCTCTCTCTCTCTCTCTCTCTCTCTCTCTCTCTCTCTCTCTCGCTGTCTCTCTCTCTCTCTCTCTCTCTCTCTCTGACACATACACACACAATCTCTCCCTCTCTCTATATAAACTCAACTTGCTAAATAGCCAAGATATGATATGAGCGTGTCTATGACACCCACACTGTAAAGTAACAGTGGAGAGGAGGGCCATCATTCTCCGAGCCAGCGGGAGGCTTGATGCTGGGGTTGATATGCTGATAGGGTCCCTGTCCTTGGAGAGCACCATCCCTCATTTCCAGCAGAGAGACCATGTTTGTTATTGTGCTTGATAAGGGTGCCAGGGCTGTAGGTCCCAGCTAAAGGGCCCCAGTTAAACGGATGGAGAAAAACACCATCTGCCAGGGCCTGTGACTGGCCCGGCTCTGCCAGGGCCTGTGACTGGCCCGGCTCCGGGAACGCCCGTATCCATTAAGCTCCATTGAGTCTTTTCCTACTCCACCAGCTTGATCTAGGTTTTAGGAGACATACGTGTATGTTGTCAGTGTCATTGTGATGTTCTTCTGCTATTGTACTGCCATGTACTGTACTTTTAGTATTACTGAATACCACTCTTATACAAAACAAATGCAATTGATGTTATCGAACAGCAGATCCTTTTGTACTCCCCCCCCAGAGAGTACTGATCACCATATTGATTGCGTGGGCAGTGTAAGAGCCGTTCCCTTCTGTTCCTGTGTGGTTCCACAGTGCAGATGAGCTCCCAGACCCACCATCGCCCCGGCCGGCCCACCACGCCCTCGTGAAGCAGCTCCGAGACGCCTCTCTCTCTCTGAAGGAGGCCCAGGCTAAAGTAAGTGTCCCTCGCCCTCACCGGACCTCCCCGCGCCCGCCAACGCGTGACAGGAAGCCCGCACACTCTCATGCCCGACGAACCAGGCAGGAGAGCCAGGGGCGGAACATGTCCACTGTCACGTGCCTGCTCGCCCTGAATAGCTGCACCTAGCATGAAGCACCTGCCTGGTGCTGCCTGGTGCTGATTCACTGGTGGATAGTGAATACCTTTACGCACGCACGCACCCACACTCACTCTCACACAGGCACACACGCACACGCGCAAACAGGAACACATGCACACAAACACACACACAACACACACAAACACACATCATTGCCTACACGCATACGCATCTCTAATGAGCAGGGAGCTGAAACGCACACCAGCCCTGAGGCAGCTCAGCGGACTGTTAAGCAGTTATGTTAAGCATTGCATGCGATCCTGACTAACACGCTCCTAAACAGAGAACTGCATTATTCAGACTGGCTGGCTAGGCAGCGCTAGTGTAGGGGATGGCCGGGGTAATTAAGACAGCCTTGTATCCCTTGTATAATTCATCTGCGTTAAAGGCCTGGCTGCTGTTGCCGGGGTAAACAGACCTGGCACATGACGTGCTAGGAGATGAGGCAACATGACAGGCTCTGCCCAGAATGGCCCCTGCTCTCTCGTGTAGCCTGTGGGCAGGTGGGGGAGGGGGTGGGGGAGGGGGAGGGAGGGAGGGAGGGAGGTGAGAGGGGGGCGAGAGATGAGAGATGATCCAGTTCACCTGGTCTGGCAACCTCTACCCTCCCTCCCCCACACACACACACACTACCATCGTCTCTTCTCCAGCCTGCCTCCATCATCTCATTCCACACGGTGCACCAGACAGGAGTCGGACAAGTTGAGAACTGTTCATTGAAACGATCCCGACCCTTCATACAGCTCGGTGTTCACAGGTGTGACTGTGAGGGGGTTTTCCTCCGGGATGAAATGGTCATTTGGGTAAAGAGTCTTAATTGGGGCGTGATGGATCTCGAGGGCTCCTCGTTGGAGCGCAGGGTCGGTGGATGATGGGAGAGCTTTATCGAGGAGGGTATCGATCGCGCATACTTAAAAACTCTCCCGCCCAAACTAAACGCGAGGCTTGAAAGTGCACGGCTAATTAGTCACATGTCAGTAATTGACACTAAGATGTATGTTCTGATGCTGAGGGGAGAGGAGAGGAGATTTGGAGGCATCAGTATAGATCTGCTCCCACTTCCCCACCCCACTATTCAGACAAATGGAACGACTAATTGAGCTCTTTAAACGACTCTGTGTCTGGACATGATGTCATCAGTGTCCAAGTTTGTGTTAGTCCCTTCAGGAAGACACCATACACACAAGCACACACACACACACACTCACACACATGATCAGTGTGTGTGATGTGTTGCCTATGAAGCTTCTTGAGTAATGAGCACAGCTCACAATCAGTCACATTGAATTGTATTGAATTTAAATGAAATACACACACACTGACACACGCACATACACACACACAACAGTGTGGTAAGGTTGGATTCTCAACTATTCTATTTGTAAGGTTTCTGAATAGTCTGCATGTTTCTCTGTGTGAGGCTGGTGTGTGCATGTGCTTTTTGTTGTCCCTCACCCCCTGCCCCCCCCTTCCCTGCCCCCCCCCCCTTCCCTGCCTCCCCCCCACCCCCCTTCCCTGCATATCCCAAGTCCCAAGACTCAGGAAGTCATCCCAGGGGTCAGGGGTCGTGCGTCATCCAGCCCTGTTATTTGATTGGCAAAACTAGAAAGCTGTGTGTGCCAGGCCAAGTTCTGTAAAGAGCTTATCTGAATAGGAGATGGTATGGGCCTCTTCCCAGGGGCGTGTGTGTGTGAACCAGGGGTTCACACACACACACACACACACACACACAAGCACACACACACACACACACACACACACACACACACACACACACACACACACACACACCACACACATACTCTCAGTAGGTCCCTTTGCAACAGAGGTGTGTGTATGTATTTTAGAGAGCTGTCTGGTCTTTACGGCCACTCACTGCAGCTTTATGTTCAAGTGGGTCTGACAGCATCCTGTCATGATATGCATAATGGTCTGGCTAGCTAGTTAGGCTCATGTAGAGGTTCTTGGTGTAATAAGGCACCTTGAGAGATGTGTGTGTGTGTAGTGTGCATTGGTTCATGTTGTTAAGATCATTATATTACCAGTCTGGTGTGAGGGTGTGTTATGCGGTGACCTCAGCTGGGATAGGAGGCCACTCTGGTGGGTCATTCATACTGTATGCCACCCCCCCCCAACCCCCCAGGTCCCCCCCCCCCCCCCCCCAGGCCCCCCCTCCCGCCACCAGCTCCCCCTCCCTCCACCGGCCCCCTCCTAAGCCCACCGTCTTGTGTGCAGCGTGCTCTGCCGGCTAAAGGCGCTCGTTAAAGGCCATAACTTACCTCACGTTTGAAGCTAATGGGAGGAATACTGGCCGCAGTGAAAAATAAATTACATTTTTCCCCCCCTCTCTCTCGCTGCCCTCCTAACCTGCAGTGTAATATAGCAGCGGTGAGAGTATGCATTACCGATCCCGGGCATTAGAATTTATTTGTGCTGCACGACGCTGACTGATGCATTCGAAAATAATGTAGTGGAGCCCGAGCATTACAGAGACCCTGTAACTAATGGACAGCTCTCTCCCCTGGTCACCCCTCTATATCACTCAACTGGACTACCTCATCAGTCCCACAGTCCCCTGCAGGCCCAGAGCTCCCCAGCCCAGACTAGCCCAGAGTGGCTCAGCCTAGCCCAGCCCAGCCCAGACTAGCTCAGAGTGGCTCAGCCTAGCCCAGCCCAGACTAGCTCAGCCTAGCACAGACTAGCTTAACCCAGGCCAGTCTAGCACAGTCCAGCTCAACCTAGCCCAGCCAAACCCAACCCAACCCAGTCTTACCCAGCATGTCCCTCCACGCTCTTTCTCCCTCTCTTTCAAATCCACTCCCCCGTCCCCTGTGCAGCACCCGCTCTGACTCAATCATTATATCCGTTCCCAGAGAGAGGTGTATTAACAAGCACTCAGGTTTAGGCAGGGCGTCCTCATGTGAAATACACATACTCATCTATCCGGTCTACTAGGGGCCACTGTCCCTGCAGGCTCATTATGGAAGAGAGACGCCCTGCTAGCCTAGCATGCTGCTAAGGATATGGGCTATTTTGGGCTGGCTGTGGGGACGATTTGCAGATGTTCCCTGTTTCATCTTCCTCCGGTAATTTACCGTGACTTCCTGACTTCCCAACTCCATATTCGGAGTCAGCCTCTGAGATGCCGTGGCCAATCAGTGAGCAGATTGCGAAACTGTTGCAGTGCGCCTGTAGCGGCCAACAAAACAACATTAAAGATGTACAGACTGGACCCCATTTAGATATACAGGATTATCAGTCAAAGCAGGGTAAAAAATAGACCCTGCTCATCGTCGTTCCTTTGTACTTAGACCATCTCCACTTCTTCCAGACAGCGCTCTCCCTATCCTCACCCTCTGCCCATTTTTATTTCATGGTGTTTACGTTTAATCACGGGATCAGACAGTAGCGAGTGCTCACCTTTTTAAAGCCAATCAAGGTAAAGTTCGGAGAGGCCAAATGAATTCCATCCACAGAGAGGTCAGGGAAACAGGAAGTGCATAGCAATGCGTGGCGGCCAGCAGGCGGTGGAGACGGGGCTGTAATGAGATCATCAGAGGAGAGGAGAGGCTGGGCCCCCGGGAGCAGCACAAGCAGCTGGAGAACATTTTTTCAAAGAAAACCTGTCTGAAAAAATAATGACGGTCTGCTTTGAGATGCATTAATAATCGCAGGTGGACTGTTTTGTTCTAGGATATGAAGGAGGATTGATATTTCCAAATCATGTAGGGTGGTGGGTGTGTGGGTGGGGGCAGACTGTGGAAGGAGAAATAGCCCGGTGTGAAATGAGGAGGCACACTCTCTTCCTCACGTCTTGGCGTTCACAGACCCCCCCACCCTCCACCCCCTTTGGTCTGGCCCGCATCTCCTTCCAGGTGAACAGGCTAAGGGGGGAGGGAAGGAGGGGAGGCGGGGGGTGGGGGGGGGGGCGGGAGAAGAGGAGGCAGAGGGCTCTCATTATTTCTCGTTTCCGCTTCCTCTTAATGGAACGCTGCGGACGGCAGCGTTTGATTGCTGGCGTCTCCCACGCGCCTCTCTGCCTGATAACACGGTGCATGTCTGCCTGACTCAGAGGAGCGGCACCAGAGCAGCAACACTGGAGCAGGGCCCGTGTCAGACCATCTCACAGACATGATGAAAGACTCCAACGCTTTGTCTTCCTCCACCTCTGCTAAGCTAATTGGAAATGCATAGAATACCTAATGATATGAGGCACGCTGTTTAAAAAAAATATATATCACACCGACTGATTTAGCTTTGTGCTGAGTTTATAGCACTGCAGAATCCTTAAGTGGATGAAATCTCTATTATTCAAGTGTAATGCAATTATAATACAATCTAATTGGAAATGGCCAGTTGGTGTATTGTCAAGGCCGGGGGAGGGAGGTGTGCGGTGGTCAAGTGCAATCTTAAGCCGTTTTCTTGCCCCTGTGGATGAGGGAAGGTGTCCCGTCAGCAGTCCAGCAGCTTAGTGTCTGGATGTGGCCTGTTTACGGCACTCCACCTCTGGGGTGTACTCCCATACTGAAGAGCTGGCCTAGACACTGTCAGGGGAAATACCTGCATCCCATCCAAACTCATTAAGCTTCATTCATTTTTGGTTTATTCGATTACTTTTTGATTAGCCCTTATTTGATCTTTTATTTCTTTTTTCTCCATATCCTAATTGCAGAAATTCTTTTTCACTCTCAATGATATTTTAATGCATATTCCATTGATGGGATCCAAGCATCTAGGCCACTTGATATGATTATGGATTTTTTTTTAAATCCCTGCTCAGTTAGGCTGACTGGCTGATGGACCTATCAGGACAGACTGACCCATCCATGTTCCAAGGGCCACTAAGACCCTGGGGTCGTCCTGTCTTACTGAGCATGTGCAGCATGTCTTGTGACAGGCCAAGGGGGGGGGGGGTGTATTGGATGAGGGCGGCCAGGCCTATGTTCTGTCTGACTGGCTCTGTGGAGATGGGCCCCCCAGCCCTGGGGAGAGCGCAGGTCAAGGCTGGGCCACCGACCACCCCAGCCCTGGGGAGGGAGGCTCTATCAGCCCCATCTCGCTGGCTGGGGACCCGGGCTGCCTCAGTCAGTCACAGCCCCATCACCTGGAGGTCCTCTACAGCAGTAGAAACGACAGCCTGGCTGTAAAAACCCTGTGCTCACTGCCGACACTCACACTAAGCAAACAGTGGATGAGGTCTACATCGTCTGTCTCCCAGGCCAGGCCTGTTTCATATGAGCCAGGCTGTTGTAATGGACCTGTGTGAAAAGGGTTACTGAGAATGCTTGGGGGGGAGAGCTCTGAAGAGGCTTGGCAGACAGACAGATATCACCTAGCCTACCGTTAAAAGGTTGACTGTGACCTCGCTGGAACGGGCTCACCCATGCTGCCTGCTAGTCAGGCGTATTTTAGCAGATCTACGCAAAGGTCTGATTGTCTACTGAAGTGTGCATTACCAGAACACATTCATCAGGCCTGTTCTAGAGGGTTTTATTCGATTTTTAAAAATTTCCGTCCGATTCACTGTGTTGTTGTTTTTTATCCCCTCCCGAGCATGATGGCTATCATTTATAATTTGCCAAACTACCGCACCTAATCTATGCTGGCTTGATTTGGACTGGCCTCGTCATTCCAGCAAAGTGTCCCCTTGTGTTGGGATGGTTGCAGACAGAGCCTGTCTCAATGTCAGGGCATTATCCAAATTGAAAACGGTGGGCCTGAATTTGAGGCTTATTTTTGCACGTGATGTGTGGATGTATGCCTCTTGAGTCTGGATGAGTTATCCCAAAGTCCCTCCCCTCCCCTCAGCACCTTTTGTTGTAGCCTATGTGCACTGCCAAATATAATTTTGAATAAGCAGTCATTAGTATTTTACTTTCTTGCTGAATGGGAAGAGTGCTGGTGCTGATGGATGCAGTGTTGTGGTGCTGGTGGTGCTGGTGGATTTAGTGTTGTGGTGCTGGTGGTGCTGGTGGATGCAGGGTTGTGGTGCTGGTGGTGCTGGTGGATGCAGGGTTGTGGTGGTGCTGGTGCTGGTGGATGCATTGTTGTGGTGCTGGTGGTGCTGGTGGATGCAGGGTTGTGGTGCTGGTGGTGCTGGTGGATTTAGTGTTGTGGTGCTGGTGGTGCTGGTGGATGCAGGGTTGTGGTGGTGCTGGTGCTGGTGGATGCAGGGTTGTGGTGCTGAGGGATGCAGGGTTGTGGTGCTGGTGGTGCTGGTGGATGCAGGGTTGTGGTGTTGGTGGGTTGTTCTGTTTACAATTCCACTCTTGTTCTGTTCATATAACTATCAACCCTAGATCTTTTGTGAGCTTGGCTTTCTTACTGCATTGAGAAGGCAGTTTATTTGAGTGCAAATATTTCCAAAGGAATCATTTCTAAAAGCCCATTATATATGTATGAAGTGTTAACTGCGAAATAATCCAAGGCTTCTAATAACAAGTCCAATGTGTACAGGTTCAAGTGTAGCTCCGACTCTGTGCTGACTGTGGGCAAGGGCGGCGGTAGTATGGACAAGCGGTGTGTGCGTATGTGTGCGTTGGTGGGGAGACTTATTGTACGACTCACCTGCGATGAATAACTGTGTTAGGGAGCAGGTAGCTGGACTGGCCTTGGTCGTGTGTGGGAGGTTCTGGTTAGCTGTCTGGGGTAGCAGCTGTATAGCAGCTGCCTGCTAGTCAGGCGTATTTTAGCAGATCTATGCAAAGGTCTGATTGTCTACTGAAGTGTGCATTACCAGAGCACATTCATCAGGCCTGTTCTAGAGGGTTTTATTCGATTTTTTAAAATTTCCGTCCGATTCACTGTGTTGTTGTTTTTTATCCCCTCCCGAGCATGATGGCTATCATTTATAATTTGCCAAACTACCGCACCTAATCTATGCTGGCTTGATTTGGACTGGCCTCGTCATTCCAGCAAAGTGTCCCCTTGTGTTGGGATGGTTGCAGACAGAGCCTGTCTCAATGTCAGGGCATTATCCAAATTGAAAACGGTGGGCCTGAATTTGAGGCTTATTTTTGCACGTGATGTGTGGATGTATGCCTCTTGAGTCTGGATGAGTTATCCCAAAGTCCCTCCCCTCCCCTCAGCACCTTTTGTTGTAGCCTATGTGCACTGCCAAATATAATTTTGAATAAGCAGTCATTAGTATTTTACTTTCTTGCTGAATGGGAAGAGTGCTGGTGCTGATGGATGCAGTGTTGTGGTGCTGGTGGTGCTGGTGGATTTAGTGTTGTGGTGCTGGTGGTGCTGGTGGATGCAGGGTTGTGGTGCTGGTGGTGCTGGTGGATGCAGGGTTGTGGTGCTGGTGGATGCAGGGTTGTGGTGCTGGTGGTACTGGTGGATGCAGGGTTGTGGTGGTGCTGGTGCTGATGGATGCAGTGTTGTGGTGCTGGTGGTGCTGGTGGATGCAGTGTTGTGGTGCTGGTGGTGCTGGTGGATGCAGGGTTGTGGTGCTGGTGGTGCTGGTGGATGCAGGGTTGTGGTGCTGGTGGTGCTGGTGGATGCAGGGTTGTGGTGCTGGTGGTGCTGGTGGATGCAGGATTGTGGTGCTGGTGGTGCTGGTGGATGCAGGGTTGTGGTGCTGGTGGATGCAGGGTTGTGGTGCTGGTGGTACTGGTGGATGCAGGGTTGTGGTGGTGCTGGTGCTGATGGATGCAGTGTTGTGGTGCTGGTGGTGCTGGTGGATGCAGTGTTGTGGTGCTGGTGGTGCTGGTGGATGCAGGGTTGTGGTGCTGGTGGTGCTGGTGGATGCAGGGTGTTGGTGGTGCTGGTGGATGCAGGGTTGTGGTGCTGGTGGTGCTGATGGATGCAGTGTTGTGGTGCTGGTGGTGCTGGTGGATGCAGGGTTGTGGTGCTGAGGGATGCAGGGTTGTGGTGCTGGTGGTGCTGGTGGATGCAGGGTTGTGGTGTTGGTGGGTTGTTCTGTTTACAATTCCACTCTTGTTCTGTTCATATAACTATCAACCCTAGTTCTTTTGTGAGCTTGGCTTTCTTACTGCATTGAGAAGGCAGTTTATTTGAGTGCAAATATCTCCAAAGGAATCATTTCTAAAAGCCCATTATATATGTATGAAGTGTTAACTGCGAAAGAATACAAGGCTTCTAAGAACACAGCGACAAAGTCCAATGTGTACAGGTTCAAGTGTAGCTCCGACTCTGTGCTGACTGTGGGCAAGGGCGGCGGTAGTATGGACAAGCGGTGTGTGCGTATGTGTGCGTTGGTGGGGGAGACTTATTGTACGACTCACCTGCGAGGAATAACTGTGTTAGGGAGCAGGTAGCTGGACTGGCCTTGGTTGTGTGTGGGAGGTTCTGGTTAGCTGTCTGGGGTAGCAGCTGTTCTCGTCCGCACAAGGCCTCTCTAATTTGGATGAGCTCACCATGGTCCCCACCTTGCAGGAGGCCACATTCTGAAGATGTAATATAATTCTGGACACAGAAAAGCCTATTTTTTACCACGCAGGCAGAGTCCCAGGGCCCAGACAGGACAAAGGGCTCCCAGCACGCCGCTTTCTTTAATATGCTACTGGAGACGAGGTCGCAATTAGCATGCTAATGATGGATTTGAAAGCACTAAAGATCAAGACAATGGGGGCCCTTTCTGGGTGCCTGAAGATAACAAATAACCTTTTAACAGAAATTACTCGATGAGATGTGCTGCATTTATCTTGTGAAATCCTAATTTTGAGCATAATTTGTGAAACGCTTGCGTTAATCTTTTTTTATTTTTTTTGTGCTTTCGAGCCCCATGCTTGCCTCAAGCTCATTGTGCTTAATTATATTGAGGACACTTTACACTCCTTCTCCTGTCAAATGTGTGGATGCTTATCTCCATATATTTTCCACAGCCCTACTTGATGTAGGTGCGTGCTGGCTCGATGGTGAGGGGCTCATTGAGGAAGCATGCTGATGCTGCTTTGTGAGGATGCTGGGAGATCAAAGACCCTGTTAATGTTGACATTCATGGACGGGGGGAGGGGGGGGGGGGCGGGAAGGCAGGCAGGCAGAACAACCTGACTGTTCTGGCCCTGTCTTACTGTTTGCTTGTCTGGATGTCTATCTGTTTTTCTGCCTGCCTGTCTGGATGTATATGTGTCTGTCTGGATGTTTATCAGTCTGTCTGCCTGTCTGTCTGGATGTCTGTCTGTCTGCCTGTCTGTCTGGATGTCTATCAGTCTGCCTGTCTATCTGGATGTCTATCAGTGTGTCTGTCTGGATGTCTATCAGTCTGTCTGTCTGGATGTCTATCAGTCTGTCTGCCTGTCTGTCTGGATGTCTATCAGTCTGTCTGCCTGTCTATCTGGATGTCTATCAGTCTGTCTGCCTGTCTGTCTGGATGTCTATCAGTCTGTCTGCCTGTCTGTCTGGATGTCTGTCTGCCTTCCTGCTGTTTGTCAATTTGTCTGTC
This sequence comes from Osmerus mordax, assembly GCF_038355195.1. NCBI lineage: Eukaryota > Metazoa > Chordata > Actinopteri > Osmeriformes > Osmeridae > Osmerus > Osmerus mordax. The sequence continues at coordinate 2,777,684 of NC_090062.1, forward strand.
TTGCCTGCCTGCCTGCCTGCCTGCCTGTCTGTCTGTCTGTCTGTCTGTCTGTCTGTCAGTTCAGAGATAATAAGCAGTGCATGACACCTGCTTCATGCACCTTTTGGCATTCTAGACTGGGAAACAGCTTGACTAGGTACAGAGCTGGGCTAGGCTGGGCTAGACTGGAATATGCTAGGCTAAGCGATGTTGAGCAGAGCTGGTCTAGGCTAGGTGGGCTAGGTTGGTCTCCCTCAGGTCAGCAGTAGAGCTGGAGGTGAGGAGACAAGCAGCAAGGCCATGGCATGGAGGGTGGAAGGATACAAATAGTTTGAGGTTCAGTCGTAGCAGAGGGCAGGTTAGAGCAGGGCAGTGCTTTGTGTGTGTTCACGATGCAACGAGGGATGGTCTCTACCGGGGACCCCTCAAGCATGCTTCAGTTGGTAGGGTTTAAACAGAGGCATCCTAAAACACACACACATGCTCAGACATACACATTCACACAACATATACAGGACATGCTGTTCTTTCTGAGAAACTCTTTCATCACCTCATTTGTGCAGTCTCTCCCTGTCTGAAACTCACACGCACACGTTTGATGCAAACATTCACACACACACGCACACACACACACACACACACGTACGCACACAGGTTGTGCCCTGCTGTGCTACAATCAGCAGCCTCAGTATTTGGGGAAGGAGCTCAGCCGGTCCCAGACGATTCCCTGCAGCGGGAGCAACACCCTGCCTCTCTCCCCGCTCTGCCCCAGGCCAGGGCTCCAGACAACCCCTGCCTCGCCCGCCTCCGCTCATCCAGCCCTCTCTGTATCCTCTCTCTTTATCTCTCTCTCTCTCACTGTCTGTCTCTCGATCACTCTTGGTCTATCTCTCTCACTGTCTCTGTATCTATCTCTTTCTGGCTCTCTCTCTCACACACTGTCTCTTCCCCTCTCTCTCTCTCTCTCTCTCTCTCTCTCTCTCTCTCTCTCTCTCTCTCTCTCTCTCTCTTGTCTCTGTCTGACTCTCTTTCTCGCTCAGTCTGTCGGTCTCTCTCTCCATGTCTCTATCTCTGTCTTTCTCTGTCTCTATCTGTCTGGTATTATCTTTCTGTCGCTCTCTCCTCTCACTGTTTCACTCTCTCTCTGTTAAGTACTGTATTATTTATTTCTCCTACTTTTAAGACACCTTTTAATGACTTATACAGCTAGAACATATTTCACTAGATTGTACATATCCGGATATTGACCTACATCTCGACCTACATCTCGTGTAGGTGATTCTACGTTTTCAGACAATTTCTCTTTTATAACTCTGAACTCTGTGAGGAGAAGAAGACTGGGGTTGGTTGTGTGTGTGTGTGTGTGTGTGTGTGTGTGTGTGTGTGGGAGGGGGGCTGGGCTCTGTCAGGCATCAGTGCAGTGAGTCGTGTGGCCAGTTCATTAACCAGAGGACAGAACTATTAATGTTAGTGTGCCTTCTGACGCCCCTCTGAAACACTGGCTCCTCTGCTGATGCTGGAGGGATAGAGAGTGTTCTGAATAACAATGGCTGCCAGCCTGGGCTCCAGCAACATCAGTCTGGAAACAGTTGTTTTTGATGTTCACACAGCATCACTGCTGGGATAAAATAGGCATTAAACAAATGCCAGAATCTAAACGAAACAAGAAAACTGAACGGTTCTGGCACAAGGTTTTAATCCAACCGGGTGCACTGAGAGCAGTGCTCTGCATCTCCACATCACTGTGACCATTGCCCACCTGACCAACTAGAAATAGCATTGTGCTAACAGTTTGTTGTTCCACCTGATGCTGCAATCACTTGCAGCCTCTATCAGCTGAGCAGCCATGGAGCATGTGATTGGTTAATACAAGGTCAATTAAATATCCTTTATTTGGTTGACACTAATGAACATTCTGTACCCCTTTCATTGTTCACAGTATGAATAAGGAACAGGCGTATTATCTGGAACATTGTTGTTATCTATCCAGATGGCTGATAAAATGGATTTTTCTTATTAAGAGTTTGTATATAAATGAACATGTTTCCTTTGCTCTATTGTGTCCTTTCTTACTGGTGACGGAATGGTGTTGACATCTTCTTGGTCTTGGTCTTGTTGTGTCGTTGAAGAAGCTATACTTTATCCCTGTGAAATCTGGTCTCATTTTAGAAGCTTTTTCTTTTTGACGGGCCCACTTTTGTCTGTTGAAAAACCGGCTAAGCAGTTTCTGTACAAGTACCCCAGAACAGTGGTTAAGATTTTCTGTGGAATTCATATTTATCTTTTGTTATTTTGAACATAAAATTGAACCATTTCCTTCCTGGAGTACCCTGACACATCACTTACCTGCTCTCGGCTAAGTTGTTTTCTTAGTTTGACTAATTTATATATTTAAACCATGTTTCACCCATTCACCACATCATACTGGTGATGTTCAATAGCTGTATGCTTCAGCTCAGAGCAAACCCATGTTCTATTTGAATAGGACAGATCAGTGATTATCTCAAGAAAAATACATAATGGTCTGTTTTTATATGTTTTCAAAAATAGGACACTTATAACAGTGTGTGGGTGCGTGTGTGTGTGTGGGGGTGCGTGTGTGTGTGTACGCGCCGGGCTAGGTGGAGGAGCGCGAGGCGCTGGTCCAGGACCTGCAGGATACCATCACAGAGCTTCACCAGGAGATCACCAGGAAGGAGCACGACCAGCTGAGCCAGCTCCTGCACATCCAGCGCCTGCAGAGCAGCATGGAGCAGGAGATCACCAGGAAGGAGCAGGACCAGCTGAGCCAGCTCCTGCACATCCAGCGCCTGCAGAGCAGCATGGAGCAGCTGACAGAGCAGGTACACCCCCCCCCCCAGAGAGACACCATGTCCCTCCCCAGAGCACCGTGGCCTGTATGAGCCAGGACTCAGAACAGCCCTGGCTCCTCCTCGTAGTGTGGTATAATATAGGTGGAAGCCATTGTTATGTCGTGATAGTAATGTGTGGTTGTGTGTGTGCCAGAGAGACCCCCGACACCAGAGATGTGAGACCAGGTCAACACACGCCACTCGTAAATCTGCATGCATGTAATTCTGTGTAATCACCTTGTACTTTCTGCTCAAGATCCGATTACAGTGACCTCAGCAGACAGAGAAGGAAGTGGGGAACAAACGTGGGCTCCTGAAGAGGGTTCCGAGACACTTTCGTGTGGGTCTGATGTGGAAATAGTACAAAAATAATGAGACAAGTTCTTGTCACTGCTTACAGGATGTGGGAGGTCAGTCAGGAGGAAGTTGGAGTGTAATTATGGACAGTGCTTAAGACTGGCCTATCAGGATGATGTGGGCATGATGAGGTCCTTTTTCTCTTAAGGGCTTGACTGTGACCTTCACAACCTGGTGAATGTTCCAGAAGCTCAAGACTGAGCCGGTTGATCTGATTGGTCAGACCGGTTGAACAGCCTGGCTTTTTTCCTTCAGTTATTGAAGCAGCCTGAGACGTACAGCATGCGCTAAAACGGAATAGTCCACCCAGTGTTATTCTCAGGCTTCCTATCCCTGACCTCCATCTCTGCAGTCTTTTTCCTCTCCTCCTTCCTCCCTCTCTTCCCCTTCCTCCTCCTCTCGCTCTCTCTCTCTCTCTCTGGTCTCTCCTTCCTTCACTGTGAAGGAAACGCATTGGAAAGGAGAGCCAAAGTCACACAACATTAGTTTGGTGGTGGCGGCTGCTGCAGAAAACCATTACTCTTTCCTGACAGTATCAAAGAGAGCAGCAGTGGCGGGGCGCGCCCGGCCCCTCGCTCTCTCCCGCCATGCTCCACTCGCAGGAAATTGCCTCATACTTCAGCGGGCAGAAGGTGACACGGCGGCGACACCCACGCATGTGTCACTTTCAGGGCCCAGGGCCTGGGTGGGAGCGGGCTCTGGTGTCACACTCAAACGCTGCCTGGGGAGCAGTAGAGGAGCCCGGCCCCGGGGAGCCTGCTGGGGCTGGGGGCTGAAAGAGTCAAGAAGGCTGTGGAGGCTAAGTCTGAGTTAGAGAATGCTGGGGATGGAGTGGGGAGTGTGGAAGAAATTGGGATTTCCGGTGTGCTTACATTATTCACTAATCAATAGAACTAGTCATTGGATACTAGTTAGTACGTTCTCATGTAAGCTTGCTATTAATAAGAGTATATTGTGTCTATGTGTCAGGGTTAATAGATGTTCGGGGTCAGGAGAAAGTACTGGCTAAATGTTCCTTGTCATGACTACAAGTAGAGCTCCAACTATGAACTCTCTAGTCTGAGAGTTGTCATGTGTTGGGAGCAGTGAATCTCTTTCTCTGAGACTGGTGAAACGTCATTACTGCCTGACTGTCACAATCTATGTTTACATTCTTGTGCCCTATAAAAGATGGTCCTCCGGCTTTCGGAGCTGAGAGAGACCTGGTTGAGACCTAAGCTTGGTGTTGTGTTGTCATTTATGGTCAGAAGACTGGTTTTCTCTCCCAATCTGCAGATTGATAAATACGTATTAAAATCCAGAACTTAACTGAACTTAGTCACTCCGTTTATGAAGAGACGGACAAAACACTTTCTTCATCAGGAGGGACCAGCACCAATAACAGAGTAGTTTAACCTCTCTTACCTGCACTAGCTACCTGCTACACCTTGCTTTTACCTCAGACCTCTATCATCATTGAGAGAAAAGTGTGATCGAGTGTGAAGTGCGATACTGAGATCAATCTGTGGGGAGATATAGCAGACACTAGTCAGGTTGGACATCCTGGGTCCCTGTAGCTGGTGTCTCCCCTCTGGCTGCACCCATACACACCCCGTCGTGAACCAAAGAGGGGAGTGAAGTGTGTGTGTGTGTGTGTGTGTGTGGGGGGGGGGTACCCCACTCCCAGAGGCAATGAAAGACACTCACACCCACACACACCTAGCACACACTCCCTACCTGTTGAGAGCATTTGTATCTCTGACCCTGTCCATGAAAGCGAATGAGCTAATGAAATTTTGGTCTAATATTATGTGAAGAGTAGCCTATATTCAGAGTGGGACAAGGGGGGACCCAGCAAGCACATTCAATAGTGGCTCAGTCAATACATTAGACTCTCTGGGTAATTAGGCTCCTGACTAACACTGACTAGGAGTACCCGGGGCTTTGTAATGCACCACTATTATGTGACATTTCGGGCGAGCCACTCAAAGCGGCGGTGTGCAGGGTCAGGCGAAGGCAGCTGCTGGGATACTTGTCATCGGCAGATGAGATGTGTGGACGAGTCGTGTCCTTTGAAAGGGAAGAGAGAAACAAGGGGATGGGGGGGGGGCTTTTTGGGGAGGGCTGGAGGGGGTGGGGGCAGGATGGTGTGGGATGAATCTGTCCCCCCCCCCCAGTACTGCAGTCCTGTTTCTGTGTAGACCTCTGGAGGGGGGCGAGTGGTTATTGCCTTTCTGGAACAGCCTTTGTTGTGATTGTGTACAGCTCTCGGTCCCCTCTCCTTGTTTCCACTCTCCTTTCATTTTGCGCGGGGCTGTGGGGGGGGTTGGTGCAGCATGCCTCGCCTCGCCTCTGCGGCTCCGTGATTAGAGAGAGGCAGAGGCAGAGTGCTTCTCAGCAGGACTCTCTGTTTTATATTCATCAAAAGAGCCTGGCTTTGATTTGCTTCCCCTCTTTGGCGTGTGACAGCGCCGGCCGCGGCACAGCGACGAGGCCGGGGGAATCGTGCACGGCCCCCCCCCCTTTCTCCCCTCACCCCCCCCCCCCCCCCCTCCCTCGCCTCGCCACCACCCACACTCCCCTCGCCCCCACCCTCCCCTCTCTACCCCCCGCCCCCCTCCATCAACCACCACCTCTTCTACCACTCCCCCCTTCCCCAAAACAGACCCCTCCCTCCCCAAGCCCGAACCTTCATGCTACCCTCTCGTCTTATTAATTTCTCTATTATTATTAGCAGAGCTTTTTTTCCCCTCCCTCTCTCATTCAGATAAGCAGACTTTCTCCAAGGTCACAGGGAAGATCTGCTGAGCTGAGAATGTTTCCCCCCTCCTCCTACACCCCCCCCTCCCCCCCTCCTCCCCCCCCCACCCCCTTCCTTCCGCCTCCCTGCATCATGTTTTGCTCAATTCTATGGCTGGGCTATGAAGTAGGACGAAATGGAGAGAGAGGGAAGGAGGACTTTGAATGTTTCCTCGTGATGAGATGCTCATCAAGACTGTCAACGGTTTTCGATTGGGAAACAATGTTGATTGCGCTGTTGAATGGTGCCATTTTCCTGTCGATTGCAGTATGTGACTATTCACAGGGCTGTGTTGGTTATTAGAAAGCTTCCGTCTCGACTGATACTCCTGACCTATACCACTGGGTAGAATTGTGCTTTAAACGTTGATGGTCAGATTTTGGCCAGAGCTCCACCCTGAGGATCCTCTTTAGAAGACTAGTAGGCCTCCTTAAGGAGCTCCACCCTGAGGCTCTACTATAGAAGACTAGTAGGCCTCCTTAAGGAGCTCCACCCTGAGGCTCTTCTATAGAAGACTAGTAGGCCTCCTTAAGGAGCTCCACCCTGAGGATCCTCTATAGAAGACTAGTAGGCCTCCTTAAGGAGCTCCACCCTGAGGCTCTACTATAGAAGACTAGTAGGCCTCCTTAAGGAGCTACACCCTGAGGATCCTCTATAGAAGACTAGTAGGCCTCCTTAAGGAGCTCCACCGTGAGGCTCTTCTATAGAAGACTAGTAGGCCTCCTTAAGGAGCTCCACCCTGAGGCTCTTCTATAGAAGACTAGTAGGCCTCCTTAAGGAGCTCCACCCTGAGGATCCTCTATAGAAGACGAGTAGGCCTCCTTAAGGAGCTACACCCTGAGGATCCTCTATAGAAGACTAGTAGGCCTCCTTAAGGAGCTCCACCCTGAGGCTCCTCCATAGTAAAGCGTCAGGCCAGGGATACAGGGCTTACCATGGATAGGTTGGACCATACAAGCTACTAATGTCCGTGCTGTCCCCGTGCCCTTCAGCTGCGAGTCTGGCTGCTAGGAGGCCTCTGTGGTCTCCACGGCGTTTACACAGCACCACATCCTATTACCACCTTCGACTATCAGATCAGTCAATCCAGCTCAGTCTTTGATGGCTCACACTAAAATCACACACACACTATACTCTCAAACATTGCCACCCGCTGCACTGAAGGCTACACACACGCACACACACACGCACCCACACACACCTGTGTTTGAACAGGACTGCTCTGTGCCGAGGAGACCAGGATGGTTATTAACAGTGTAAATTATTAAAGCAATTTCCAAGTGTGCAAACAGTGGCAGGGAGAGGCCAGCCAATGTAGGAACGTGTGTGCGTGCGAGTGTGCGCGCGTGCGTGCGTGTGATCCATAGGGAGGGACAGACAGACTGAGGCCATTTGCCTTGTGCTTTATCCTTGCAATGGCCCAGCTAACAAGGTCACACACACACACACACAAGGTTAGCTCTGTGGGCGGAGAACGCTTGGGTAATATTTCACCTTCTCCGAGGTTCCACAATCCTCTTACACACTGACACGTGCACGCACGCACACACCTTTGCTCGCGTATGCAGACACTGGACGGAAAATCAAAGATGGGACATTTGCGTTTTGCAGCTGAATGAAATGCAAACTGATGCAGTTTTAGCCGCGGTCTCTGCTCGGAGATCATTGCACTTCAAAGCTTGTGTCGCGTTTGATAGTGACTCCGCCATGCTACCATTTATATAATATACCATATCCACAGGGACGGGGGGCCTGTCTGTCATACGCATGAATGCTTGCTACCTTCTCGGTCCTCGCGGCTAGCAGGAGAGAGTGTGTCTTGAGATGTGAACTTGATCACATTAGCTCACCTCCTTCCGCTCTTTGTGTATGAGCAAAGGTTCTCCTTCAAGAACAAAGCTCTCCAGCTCACTTCACCAAACGGACCAGGCTTTATTTCTCCCGACCGGACACTGTCAAAGGGCCGTCACGCAGAAATCTGAGGCGCCAAATGTATTTGAGTGCTGTGGCGAAATAGTTGGGATCGGAAGTCTTCCGGAATTGCAAGTAGCAGTAGCGTTTTAGCTACCATTTTATCTGGCTAAACAAACATGGATTGTCTGAACATCAGAGCCTTTTTCCAATCGTTGCCACATGAAGGGAAACTCCGCCCACTATTTTCCTATTGTCAAAGTTCAGCCGGATTGACGCCCGGAAGCGCCCCTCGCGCCCTCCTCCGTTCAGACCAATGAGGGGTGCATATCGTTCGCCTTGTTGTGAGCCGTCCCTTCATAACAAGACACCGTGCGGCGACCATCACACATAGTGTCACTACAGATGGCTCACTGGGCAGGAACAAAAACCGCGGGTCATCGCAGTGTGGCTAACGCGAAAGACGCGCCAACGGGGGCCGACGGCAGTTGAAAAGGGGCCGCGTGTCGGCGGCGCCGTGACAGCCCCTCAGTGGCTCCCATCAGGCCGCGTGTCGAGGTGAGCTCCCCCCGGAGCCTCGCGCTCGGCACACACGTGATCAGGATCTCACTGACGGTCCTCCGACAGGCACGCCCTCGCGCGCCTCGCACGCCCGTCTGCCCCGCCGAGCAGGAGCATCGCAGCTCCCCCCTCCCCCCCCCCCCCCCCCGTCCCCGTCCTCTCCCCTCCTGCCCCCTGACAGAAGAACGCAGGAGGAGGACAGATAGAGAGGAAGGAGGGGGGGGAGGGAGGGAGACAAAAAAGGGATATTAAGCCCTGCAAACGCTGCACTTTGCCTCTCGGCTCTGTAGTCTCAGGCGGCGTGGTCCAGGGTGTTGGCGTTAGGGTGGAGGTGGATCTGGACTCTTCTGAAGCCCTGCAGTAGCACCTAAACCCTGTCATCCTGCTGGCCGGGCGCTTAGTTAGTCATGCTTACAGTATGTCGCGGGAGATTGACTGCTCTCTTCTCTGAGGGATGTTTCGTCACCTTACATTTACATTTAGTCATTTAGCAGACGCTCTTATCCAGAGCGACTTACAGTAAGTACAGGGACATTCTCCCCGAGGCAAGTAGGGTGAAGTGCCTTGCCCAAAGACACAACGTCATTTTTTTGCACAGCCGGGAATCGAACCAACAACCTTCTGATTAATAGCCCGACTCCCTAACCGCTCAGCCACCTGACCCCACCTTCCTTGCTGTCTTCCTGTTCCCTGCTGGGGCGGAGGCTTCCCTCCGGCCCAGCAGGGCCCCAGGAGGCTCGGGGTGATCCCAGCGTTTATCCTGCCCCCTCGCGGCAGCTGGGGCTGGGGAGGTAGCAGGGTTAGGCTCCCTGCCTCCCAGGGCCCTAGAGCCTGCTCACCCAGGGCCTGCTTGTTCTATTGTGCTCTTGTCTACGCTCAGCTCGGCTGGCCCAAGAAGGTTCACGTACTGTTGATCTAGTCATGGTCATCTCACTCGCTTGTTTTTTGAAGAACAGACTACAATGGGCTTGTTATGGTAAGGATGGAGTCTAAAGGTGGTCGATGTGTGGAACAAGTCAGCGGCGTGAGTAGACCTCTCCCGTGCATCTTCTCTGCGATACGGCTCCAGTTATTAGTGGAACTACGGCAAACGCAAATCACAAGGAAGGGGCTGCTGGCGGGGTTGGAGGGCTGCGGTGGAGGGGGGGCGGGGGGGCGGGGAGTTTGTTTGCTTGCTTTTAGTGGGGGGCGTGCCGTGTTTTATTCATGGCGCATTCTGTATTATTAAGAGAGGGGGGTTTGTTGTTGCTCCGCCGTCGTGTCACCGCTTCATCTCCGCGTGCACGCCGCATTCTTCAACTCTGCCTCCCCCTTCTTCCTCCTCCCCTCTGAAGTCAGGCTGTGTGATAGGGCTCTTGACACAGCCAAGACTTGGCAGCACTCTGCTTTGTTCTCGTAGGAGAAGCAGCCCGCGGCGCAAAGAAAGCGATACACATGGAAGAAGACCAACAAAAAAAAGAGAACCAAAAAAAGGGTATCAAATTCAATATTTCTTAGCAGATGAAGGGAAACAGGCGTATTTGTGCACCTGGCACGCTGCGAGGCCCTTGGCTCCTGGAAACGAGAGGAGGGGGGGGGGGGGAAGCAAATGTGCGATATTAGCGTTGAAGTAGGGAGTCGCGTCATGTGGCGCACGTCACCTCAACCAGCCTAATCTTATCAGTGACGCCAGCACGTATCAGGGCAGAATCTCCCCGTTTGGCAGAACTGAGCAGATCACGATAAGTCCCGGGGAGAAATCCCCCCCGACACATGAACACCTGTCTCTCTCTCAGGCTGGCTTTGGCACGGGCCAACTTGAGGCAATTATTTCCTGGTGGTCAGCGTTTGGGCTCTCTGCTGGGATTAACTGCCAGGGATGCTGACCTTCGTGCTGTGGTCACACCTGGATGGGGGTTGGGGGGGATGGGGGCTGGATAGGGGTGGGGCTGGGCAGGGGATGTATCAGAGTTTAGGGGGCTGTGGTCACACCTGAATGCATGCTGTGACCTGGTGTCGAGATGGCTGTGATGAACACTATGAAAACCTGGGTGTCTGGCTGGGTCTGTCCTGCCTTTACAAAGAACGCACCATGTGACACCACCACGTTTCTCCTTAAGGGTCAGTATTTAACTCACTAGTGCGACGCATGTTCTGCATTACAGACAGCCTGATGATGTGAGACCAAATATTAGTGCGTGGCTGAAAAGACGTTTTTATGTTAGTGTGTCCGTGTGTGTGTCATTGTGAGAGCATGTGCGTTTGGGAAAGGAGCTAAAAAAGTGTGCGCGTGTAAGAGCGTGCGTCTGGTCTGGCTGTGGACGTGATTGGGTTTTGATGAGGTCTCAGTGGTGCGCCGCGCTCTGGCCTCGTTGAGATGCTCGGCGCCTCGCATCCCCGTCGCTTTCCCAATTTGACAGCTGATGGGATCCCAGATGGAATGTGCGCAAGTGTGAATTGCCGGCGATATACATAACGACCTCATTTCTCTCCTCCCTTCCCTCTCTCTCCTCACCCGTTCCACCCTGCGCCTTAATTCACTTCCCCTCTTGCTCCAGTCCCCGTCCATCTCTTCTCCCTCCCTCCCTGCCTTCTCCCCCTCCCTCCCTCTCCCTCTCTCTCCTCCTCTCTCCTCCGCTCTCCTCCTGTACTGGAGCCCTCCCAGTCCTCTAGTAGGGTTCACAGCCAGTGCCAGTCCCAGCCTCTAATTCACACGGCCGTTTTTCATCTCGGTGGTCCCACGCTGTCTTTCAGTGTGTGTGTGTGCGTGTGTGTGTGTGTGCGTGCAGGGCAGGAGGGCCCCAGACCCACCGTGTTCGAGACAGAGTGAGTAAGCCAGTGAGAGGAGCCGGTGAGAACGCACATGCCTCCAAGCAGTTCATCGCTGCTGCAAAATGGCCGCTGTGTTCAGCAGAGACGGTGCTACGGTAAATGGAGACCGTGTCTCCATCAACCGAGAGCTGCAACAGTACATCCTGCTGGCCCAGACTGGCCGAGGGACAGGAGAGCTATGTCTTTTCAACGGTTCTCTCAGTTACCTTCTCTCTCTCTCTCTCTCTCTCTCTCTCTCTCTCTCTCTCTCTCTCTCTCTCTCTCTCTCTCTCTCTCTCTCTCTCTCTCTCTCTCTTTCTCTCTCTCTCTCTCTGGAGATTGCACCACAAAGTAGAGAACATTGTGATGACTAGTACCATCTATGCTAGAAGCCGTAGCCACAGTATGTGCGTGTGTGTGTGTTTATGCCTGCGTTGTGTGTGCCGCCGGCAGTCGAATGTATAGAGATAGACGGGTGTGGACACAGGGTGAGTTCCCCGACCTGAGGCCTGTGAAGCTGTGCTCCCAGGGTGGTGTGCTGGGCTGGGCTGGTACTGGCCTCCCGCGTGCACCTTGTGGAGGGCTGGGTCTGGAGCCCTCCCTGTGTGGCTGCTACACCCTCAGACACATGCAGTGCTGCCGGAGTGGAGGGGGGGTGGGGGGGGGGGGGGGTGGTTGTGGTGGTGGGGGGGGGGGGTCAGGTAAAGAAGCACCCTTCACTCCGGCGGCCCATCCTGATCCATCTCACCCTTTCCACCCCCCAGACTCCCCCCAGACTCCCCCCCCCCCCCCCCTGCTCCTTGAGGGACATTTCTCATAACAGGGCGCTCACTCATCCTTATCACCGCCCGGCTGGAAACTTTCCAAAACTCGACATGGTGCTCCTCACACGCACGCACACACACACACACACACTGATCCTCATGTGCAGCAACGCTGCTGCCAGCCCCCATGATGCATCACCCATCATTCACTGCACCTATTTACATCCATTTATCGCGCGGCGTCGACGCGGGCCAAGTGTGGAGCCCGTCAGGGTTTATTTGTATGTATTGCTCCCCATATATCACCCGCTTCTGTGTTCTGTGTGGATTTGTATTCATCGGCGTCAGGTTTGGAGCACTAGAAATAACTGTTGCGTTCTACGCATCACAGAATAATGCTGTGCCCTCCCGCCTAAGAGGGGTTCATGCTGTCGACATTTGGTTGTGAGGAAATACATATCATATCGTAGAAGTGCAAGTCGGCTTAAAGGAATCTTGTGCTCCTCTATGTAATTGCCTAACAATTGTACCCTGGCCTTTTGTATGACAGTATGTTGTTTTACATCATGCGACAGTGTACGTTAGGTCAATTATACGATACATAATACAGCTAAAATTACTCTCCTCTGTCTCCGGTTAATAAAGTCCAGTGTAAAATATTGACCATCCCAGAATGACTTTGAAGACAATTACATGAGCAAACGCCATCTGCGCTCCATTCTCTATATTATCGAATGGTCTCCAGGAATGGACACCGTCTAACAATGTTCACGTTAAGGCCTGATTTGCTCCTCCACATCTCCTGGAGCGTGTTGTCGTCTCAGCCGTCTCTACGCTGTGTCCGTCTAGCCTCTGCCTCTCCACACTGACATGATCTGCATGAGTTGTGTGGGTCCACTAAGTGCTTTTTCAAGCCTGTTTACACCACCAGAATCTCTCTTTCTACATTAGCCGCTGTTCTGTGGGAGCGAGCACACCCCGTTCAGGAGAGGCAGTGTGTTTGAGGAAACGTCCGTGCGCGGGCGGGTGGGTGTGTGTGTGTTTTTTACATCAAATTGTGTTTCCCGAGCAAAGCGCTGCTGTTTCATTATTCATCAGCAGACGCCGCGGCAGATTCCCCTGCAGCAGAGGAGTCGCGGTCGCAACAGCGCAGTCAGTCACATGACAGGGCTGGAGGAACACAGCTCCTCCAGCTCTCCCGGGAACTGACGCTGGGTGACAGTGGAATTCATTTCCAAAGAGCTGGAAGAGTGTGCGTGTGTGCGTGTGTGCCTGCGCGTGTTTTGCGCGTGCACCTGTGAGCGTGGGCTTGTTTGTGTGCGTCCCTGTGTTCGTGCGTGTGTGTGTGTGTGTGTGGATGTTTGTGTGTATGTACGTGTGTTTGTTTGTGTGCCTGTGTGTGTGTGTGTGTGGTGACAGGGCCGTGGTAATGAGCCTCAGCAGCATCCAGCGTTAGTATTAAAGGCACATCTCCTTCCCTTTAAAGGCAGTAAAGCATGCAGGGAGCCAGTGAAATGTTTACAGCGCCGGGGCTGGCTCGTGCCGCAGCCTCGGCCGCGGAGGATATTACTGCAGCTCCCCTCTAATCACTCATCCTCGCCCATCAATCAGGGCTCCGCCCCCACCAGCACCACCCCCCCCCTCCCTCCCTCCCCCGGACGGCATCACAAGGACACTTTTAATGCCTCCCCGCCATGCTTATAATGACCATGCGTACCGTAGTTAAGTTCCGTCTCCATAATTCATTGTTTTCATCAGGGGCCCAGAGGAATGCCAAGTCAGTTAGCCCCGGAGGAGTGGGTCTGAGCTGGGCGCCTGCGGGGGAGGGAGATCAGAAGGGAGGGGCAGGAGGGCGGGGAGGGTGGGACCGGCTCCAGTGGGGTCAGGGGTGGGGGGGTGGGGGGGGTCAGTGGGTGTGTCGTTATTCTAACGAAAGGCACTTAACTTCCTTAGACACCCACTGCTCTGCAGACGTCACCTGAATGGCTAAAAGGGATGTAAATTCACTATTCTAGCGGGTAGATAATCTTAAGGCACTTGGCTTTTTTGGGGGGGGACTGACTGCCAGCTTGGTTGCTGGGGTGCAAAAGCTCCTTTCAGGCTGTTTGCCTGCCTTCATCAGAGGCTACTGGTGCTTAGAGGCTGCCAGGCCACAGTGCATGTCAGGTTTCCTAAGCCATCACAGCTGCTGTGCCCAGATTTGGTACTGGACGTTCTGGTGGGAATTGCCGTCACGCACAATCATCGCATTGGATTAAAAATGCCTGTGATTTGAAGGAGTGTACTCCCTTGCCAGAATCAATAAGGCAGGTCAATAGACCCTCTGCTGCTTCTCTGCATCTCTCAGGCAGAAGCCTGTCCGTCCGTCTGTCTGTCTGTCTGTCCGTCTGTCTGTCCCCACAACAGCCAAGCCTCCTGACAGCTTATATGCAGGTCCCTGTGTCCGCATCCAAATACGTTTGATGGACTGAAATTCTTCTTTTTGTTGTTCAGAGGAGTTTGAGTAATTAACAACAACAGCAAAAAGCGTATCATCTGAAACCTAGAGACGCTTCAAGCTCGGGACAGAGAAGATTTCCTTCGGGTCTCATCTTGAAAGCCGTTGCCGATTGAATTTCCTCGGCTTTGCAACATTTGTGTTTGGATGCGTCCGGGCGGCCCTGGAAGGAGATGAGTGGGAGCTGAGGCTCTGTTCCTACCTGTTCGCTCTGGAGACGTCGGCTGGCAGGCTAATTGAGCAGCATTCATTAAAACTTAAAGAAACTCAAGGTTATTCCAGCTACAGGAGAAAAAAAAGACTCACCATTGTGTTTGGAAAAAAGGCTGTCTAATTTTAGACGATCCAATCTGCACCACCGGTGTGTGTGTGTGTGTGTGTGTAGGTGAGTGCGTAGGTAGGCAGCAGGTGATATAACAGTAAACAGGCAGGTAAGAAGTGTTGGTTCAGAGGGAGAGCATGAGTGATAGAGGGGTGGGTGTTTGATAGAGGGGTGGATGAGTAATAGAGGGGTGGGTGTTTGATAGAGGGGTGGGTGAGTGATAGAGGGGTGGGTGTGTGATAGAGGGGTGGGTGAGTGATAGAGGGGTGGGTGTGTGATAGAGGGGTGGGTGAGTGATATAGGGGTGGGTGAGTGATAGAGGGGTGGGTGAGTAATAGAGGGGTGGGTGAGTGATAGAGGGGTGTGTGAGTGATAGAGGGGTGGGTGAGTGATAGAGGGGTGGGTGTGTGATAGAGGGGTGGGTGTGTGATAGAGGGGTGGGTGAGTGATAGAGGGGTGGGTGAGTGATATAGGGGTGGGTGAGTGATAGAGGGGTGGGTGAGTAATAGAGGGGTGGGTGAGTGATAGAGGGGTGGGTGAGTGATATAGGGGTGGGTGAGTGATAGAGGGGTGGGTGAGTGATAGAGGGGTGGGTGAGTGATATAGGGGTGGGTGAGTGATAGAGGGGTGGGTGAGTAATAGAGGGGTGGGTGAGTGATAGAGGGGTGTGTGAGTGATAGAGGAATGGGTGAGTGATAGAGGGGTGGGTGAGTGATAGAGGGGTGGGTGTTTGATAGAGGGGTGGGTGAGTGATAGAGGGGTGGGTGTGTGATAGAGGGGTGGGTGAGTGATAGAGGGGTGGGTGTTTGATAGAGGGGTGGATGAGTAATAGAGGGGTGGGTGAGTGATAGAGGGGTGTGTGAGTGATAGAGGGGTGGGTGAGTGATATAGGGGTGTGTGAGTGATAGAGGGGTGGGTGAGTGATAGAGGGGTGGGTGTGTGATAGAGGGGTGGGTGTGTGATAGAGGGGTGGGTGAGTGATAGAGAGGTGGGTGAGTGATAGAGGGGTGGGTGAGTGATAGAGGGTGGGTGAGTGATAGAGGGGTGGGTGTGTGATAGAGGGGTGGGTGAGTGATAGAGGGTGGGTGAGTGATAGAGAGGTGGGTGAGTGACAGAGGGGTGGGTGTGTGATAGAGGGGTGGGTGAGTGATAGAGGGGTGGGTGAGTGATAGAGGGTGGGTGAGTGATAGAGGGGTGGGTGTGTGATAGAGGGGTGGGTGAGTGATAGAGGGTGGGTGAGTGATAGAGGGTGGGTGAGTGATAGAGGGTGGGTGAGTGATAGAGGGGTGGGTGAGTGATAGAGGGGTGGGTGAGTGATAGAGGGTGGGTGAGTGATAGAGGGTGGGTGAGTGATAGAGGGGTGGGTGTGTGATAGAGGATGGGTGAGTGATAGAGGGTGGGTGAGTAATAGAGGGTGGGTGTGTGATAGAGAGGTGGGTGAGTGATAGAGGGTGGGTGAGTAATAGAGGGGTGGGTGTGTGATAGAGAGGTGGGTGAGTGATAGAGGGGTGGGTGAGTGATAGAGGGTGGGTGAGTGATAGAGGGGGGGGTGAGTGATAGAGGGGTGGGTGAGTGATAGAGGGGTGGGTGAGTGATAGAGGGGTGGGTGAGTGATAGAGGGTGGGTGAGTGATAGAGGGGTGGGTGAGTGATAGAGGGGCGGGTGAGTGATAGAGGGGGGGGTGAGTGATAGAGGGGTGGGTGAGTGATAGAGGGGTGGGTGAGTGAGGCTACACCCGCTCCAGGTCCGTCCAGTTCCACTGTCCCCCTCTCTCTTCCTCGTCTCAGATTGATTTTCAGATTGCTGTTCATTTTCCATGCACTTACAGACACAACACAACAGCCCATTTGACTCCACCAACTAGCAACCACACACACACACACACACACACGCACACACACACACACACACACAGGCCAACGCAGGCGACGGGGAAAGAAATAAGCGACAGCGCTGCATAAGACAGGTGTCAGCACGTCCTCTTCAGCGGTCATAAAAGTTAATTAAAGAATAGGAATTTTTATTGTGCTGTGCTGCAGCGGCGGGGCAGGGCAGTGTAATAGCCTCTGCTGGAGATGCTGTCAAGAGGAGGAGCCTGCCTGAATAATGGCTCCGAGCAGTATGTGGGTTCTAGCCTGTCTTTGTTTGTGTGTGTGTGTGTGTGCTGTGTGTGTGTGCTGTTTGTGTGTGTGCGTCTTCGTGTGTTTCCGCGAATGCACTGTACTCATTCGGCTTGGTTGAAATGTTCGCGTCGAATCTTATTATCTAGGTCCATCTCTTGGTGTTGCAAGTACCGTACATGGATGGTGTGAATATTTGATGCAGCCGTCTCTCTCTCTCTCTCTCACACACACACACACACACACCATTCATTGAATCTCTGTTCCCCTGGTGTAGACTGTGTCCCACACCTTCACCTAACAGCTCTGGAGTTGAGCATGTTCACCACCTTGGACTGGCGACACCGTGTCCCGACTAGTAAGGACCTGTCCTATGCACACAGACACACACTCTTCATCCACCGACACACGCACACCAACACAGTGTCTGCGCTACTGCAGGGTTTACGTGGTAGTCTCTCGTCCCCCTCCCCTCCTGTGCTTGCTTTAATGATAGTTGTTTTGACTCTGCCCCGGGTGTATTTCGGGCTTCTCACGGGGGACGCAGGTTTTAGGGGGATTCGCAGCTTCAGATCAATGCGGCTCATTTTTCTTCTCGCGAACAGCGGTGCCCTCTTTTTTTTGGCACGTTGGAAAGGATAACGTAGGCATATCAAACAGTCCCGCGCCCAAGCACACAAGCCTACACGCTAATGCCCTCACATAGGGTACAAACAAACAACTGCCTCGCCTTGCCTCTCCTCCTACACACCCATACCGCACTGTCAGGGCTATTTTAGGCCCTGCGTACCACGGTAGTACAGTCTAGAGGTGGGTATAATCTGGAGGTTTATGTCTAAGTTCAGCTTTAATTACCAACTCAGCAGCAAATGAAGTGCCGGAGAAGGCGATGAAAAAGGCAGGGAAGGAGGGAGGCAGGGAGGGAAGGAGGGAGGGAGGGAGGGAGGGAGGGAGGGAGGGAGGGAGGGAGGGAGGGAGGGAGGGAGGGAGGGAGGGAGGGAGGGAGGGAGGGAGGGAGGGAGGGAGGGAGGGAGGGAGGGAGGGAGGGAGGGAGCAACTACACAGGCGCGTGTAGTTGGGCAGTAAAGGACGCATTAAGCAATTAAAGTTAGGAAGCGCAAGGAGGAAGTGATGCGATGACTTTTCCAGTAATTGGCTCAGCGATAACTGTAGATCAGTAGGCAGCAGGGGAGGGAACAGGCCGACAGGACCACAATACAGCTCACGTCAGCATGTTGTTCTGATGTGTCCCAGACACTTACAGTCAACACGCACACACACGCACACTGTACAACGCTATACTGCCTCATATACACGCATCAGCAATGTTGCTCCGACGCATCCCATATACACTTACGCTCAACACACACACACACACACACACTACACAACCCAATACAGCCTGATCCAGCACACACCACTGGATCATATTGTAGTGTCTTCAGGAAGGTGCATGGTTTTTTCCTACTTGAACATTGCTGTTGATGGATCCACCTATTATCTGCTCCCACACACATCTCTCTGGGCCCCCACCAAGACACCACCATCTGCATGTTACGCTAGGGTAATTATGTATGCATCAATATTTGATGAACAACACAGAAGTTAGCACCCTGCAGTATTTGTGAGCTTGAATGGCGGGATTATGTTAACAGTGCTCTCACAAGCTCATCTATGATTTATCTGTTGCCGAGGCCCGAGCTGCCGATGTTTCCCTCTTTAAAGCATTTGTCTGGCCTGTCGGAGGCAGATAAGCCAGTGGAAATGGCGGGGCTGGGACCTCGCCGCACAGGGGGGCCAGGCACCCACAGGAATAGGGGGCGGGCTGTCCGAGGAGGAAGGGGGGGGGGGGGGGGGGGGTTAACCTTTTGTTTGTGTGTGCGGTGACAGGTGAGCTGTCTCTGTCTTGCTCTCCCCCCCCCCCCCCACCTCTCCGCACTCTCCCATTCCCCTTTCTTTTTCTCCCTCTCACTTTTTTTTCTCTCTCTCTCTCTCTTTCTGTGCCATCCCTCTGCTTTCTCCACCCATCTCCATCCCTCCGCGGGTCCTGATGAATGCTAATATATGCAGGCTGGGCAGCACAGGGCCGTCTAGGAGGAGGGGGCCTCTCCCATGATGATCAGTACGGGGGAGGAGGAAGAGAGGGGGGGGGGGGGGGGGTGACCTGGACAGACACCTCATTTAATGTAATACATTGAAGCGCGCGGCGGAGGGGAGCGCCCAGAGAGGGAGGGAGATAATCAAGGGGCTGGGCCCTTATAAATGTGCGCTGAGATGACACGGGAGAGATTGGATTTGGAAACGAGGAGCAAAGCAGGGAGCAGAGCCGAGCGGAACGCGATTGATTGATTCCATTCAAGTGATCGCAGCCGCTGATAAGGAATTAGTTTTTTTTTTCTTTAAGCAGGAAAGGAAATCTGATGAGTTTCTTCAAATTTAATACAGTGATTGTGAAATGAGTGTTTTCGTTGCCCTGCATATCCCTTGTTCAGCAAACCCTTGTTTACTGTCACTCATATATATATATAAATATATACAGTATATATATTTCTATAAATATATATCTCATACAGTCGCATACAGAAAAAATAATAGGCTACACAAACCAGAGGTGAACTGAACCGTCTTCGGAGGCTGCGGATGCCTGGATTAGACGCTACACAAGAATGGTGCTTACTCCATTACGCTCGTCTCCATGACACAGCGCATGCACAGCTTCGTGAGTCACTAGAAAACATAGGTGTTGGTGAGTCAGCGTGCTAGCATGCCTTCAACTGGCACTGCGACCACCAGCCACCCTCTCCTCTGTCTCTTCTCCGAGCTTTAAAGGTCAGGCATCCTAGAGCTAGACAAGGCAGAGAGGACCCATCCTAGAGCTAGACAAGGCAGAGAGGACCCATCCTAGAGCTAGACAAGGCAGAGATAAGCCATCCTAGAGCTAGACAAGGCAGCGAGAACCCATCCTAGAGCTAGACAAGGCAGAGAGGACACATCCTAGAGCTAGATAAGGCAGAGAAGACCCATCCTAGAGCTAGACAAGGCAGAGAGGACACATCCTAGAGCTAGATAAGGCAGAGAAGACCCATCCTAGAGCTAGACAAGGCAGAGGGAACCCATCCTAGAGCTAGACAAGGCAGAGAGAACCCACATTATTGGCTCCGGTTCAGCCAGTTCAGGACGCAGCTCTTTGAGGTAAAATGATACCTGGAGCTCCCTCTGGTTCTCTTTAGGATGAGCCCCCGCCACAGGCCCTCTGCCTGTCTGACCCAGACCCCGATGCTCCGCGTCACCGTGACAAATGGCAGGAAGTCAGGAGGCGGCCATGACAGGCAGACGATAACATCCCTCTGTCTCTGCGTGACTCAAGCATGTGTCTGGCCTCGAAATAGTTCAACGCGATTAAAGGCAAACAAACACGCCGTTATTAGATTAGTCTGAAGGGACATGGAGTCTGAAGGGAGGTGGAGTCTGAAGGGAGGTGGAGTCTGAAGGGAGGTGGAGTCTGAAGGGACATGGAGTCTGAAGGGAGGTGGAGTCTGAAGGGAGGTGGAGTCTGAAGGGACATGGAGTCTGAAGGGAGGTGGAGTCTGAAGGGACATGGAGTCTGAAGGGACATGGAGTCTGAAGGGAGGTGGAGTCTGAAGGGAGGTGGAGTCTGAAGGGAGGTGGAGTCTGAAGGGACATGGAGTCTGAAGGGAGGTGGAGTCTGAAGGGAGGTGGAGTCTGAAGGGACATGGAGTCTGAAGGGAGGTGGAGTCTGAAGGGAGGTGGAGTCTGAAGGGAGGTGGAGTCTGAAGGGAGGTGGAGTCTGAAGGGAGGTGGAGTCTGAAGGGACATGGAGTCTGAAGGGAGGTGGAGTCTGAAGGGAGGTGGAGTCTGAAGGGAGGTGGAGTCTGAAGGGACATGGAGTCTGAAGGGAGGTGGAGTCTGAAGGGAGGTGGAGTCTGAAGGGAGGTGGAGTCTGAAGGGACATGGAGTCTGAAGGGACATGGAGTCTGAAGGGAGGTGGAGTCTGAAGGGAGGTGGAGTCTGAAGGGAGGTGGAGTCTGAAGGGACATGGAGTCTGAAGGGAGGTGGAGTCTGAAGGGAGGTGGAGTCTGAAGGGACGTGGAGTCTGAAGGGAGGTGGAGTCTGAAGGGACATGGAGTCTGAAGGGACATGGAGTCTGAAGGGAGGTGGAGTTTGAAGGGAGGTGGAGTCTGAAGGGACATGGAGTCTGAAGGGAGGTGGAGTCTGAAGGGAGGTGGAGTCTGAAGGGAGGTGGAGTCTGAAGGGACATGGAGTCTGAAGGGACATGGAGTCTGAAGGGAGGTGGAGTCTAAAGGGACATGGAGTCTGAAGGGACATGGAGTCTGAAGGGACATGGAGTCTGAAGGGAGGTGGAGTCTGAAGGGAGGTGGAGTCTGAAGGGACATGGAGTCTGAAGGGAGGTGGAGTCTAAAGGGAGGTGGAGTCTAAAGGGAGGTGGAGTCTGGAGGGAGGTGGAGTCTTGAGGGACATGGAGTCTTCGGCACTGATGATCTCTTCCCTCTTAATGAAATGCTGCTTGGAATTAACATAGCTTTTTTTTTGGGGGGGGGGGGGGGGTTCATTGGATTCAGCACTGCCCCGAGAAATGCCAGACAGCTCTGATTGGACGGCAGACCGTTTAAGATCCTTGTCAGGAGCATCGGACCAAACAGGGGTGGGAGATGATCGTTCCATTAGAAGAAGTTCAGGGGGGCTGATTGAGTTCCAGGCGCAGTCCAGTGCAGGACAGCAGACAGGGAGTGAACAGTCAGAGACCAGAGAGAGAGAGATGGGCTCAGAGATGTTGGAGCTGCTCTGAGAGGAGCAGGTGCCTGCAGGGAGGAGCAGGGGGCAGTGGAGAGGGCCTGGGAGAGGAGAGGAGGCCTTCTCCAGACCCACCCCGCGTTCTCCCATCTCCTGGTGCCAAATCACCCAGGAAACAATTGGTCTAAAATGCTGTGTGCTTGGCTGTATTTGGTTTGTATGTTTGTGTTTAGATTGAGTGTGTACTGTGTCTGTGTGTGTGTGGTCCCAGCAGAGCGGAGGGGAGCGGGGCGCACGGTCCTGCTGCTGGGTAATTGGCAATGGGGGCAGCATTGTTGCTGAAAGCCAGCCATCCTCAGACAACTGCTGCGTGTGTGGCTGAGCTGAGTACTGGATTGCTTGCACAGGGCTGGGTCGAAACAAAACACACACGCGTGCCTGTGCTATCGGTTTTCCTTCAACTCACAACAGAGCGCAGTAAAACCCTTTAACCAAAACCCCATTCCTATTCTATTTGGGAGCAGCTTGTTCCTGCTTGGTCCTGTGCTCCCGGAGTCCATTCCTCCGCAGAGAGACTTTGTAGAGAGGCAGCCAGGCAGCCCAGCGTGTGATAGAAACACTGCTCCCTCTCTCACGCCACCCTGCCTCTGAATTACCCTGCTGGCTCCACTCCCCTTTTGATTTTCCTGAATGAAACTTGCAGAAATCCATTTATGGCGGCCTCCGCAGCCTTGGCTGTCAGACCCAGGGACGCTTTAAACCAGAGGTCACCCCCACACTTGTTTAATAGCTACTCAGAGCACCTAAGCAAGTGTGTGTGTGCCCTGACTCGCTATAAATACTGTGGATGGTGGATGGGCTCAGGTTTAGCTGCCTCTCTGCCGGGGGGCTGGTGAAGGGATGCCTGTGGGGCCTCATGCTGTGACTGCCTCAGAGCGACAGCGTCTTCCTCCTCAGTCTTCCTCTGACCCCCCCCCCCCCCCCCGGGAGCCCCCTTTGCGGGGACTGATACGGCACGCTGTTAAACCTGGCCGTGTAAGGGACGGATGTAGTTCAACTGCCGGTCAGTCGGGGGGAGCTGCTGCACTCCCTCTCATGGCCATACGCCGTGGGGTCAGTCTGTCTGGCATTCTGTCTGTCTTACAGCCTGTCTGTCTGTGGCTGTTGGCGAGAAGCCTGCCTGTCTGTTTGCTTGTCTGTCTGTCTGTGTGTCTGTGGCTGGTGGTGGTGAGAAACCTGTCTGTCTGTCTGTGTGTCTGTGGCTGGTGGTGGTGAGAAACCTGTCTGTCTGTCTGTCTGTCTGTCTGTGTGTCCGCGGTTGGTGGTGGTGAGATGCCTGTCTGTGTGTCGAAGCGAACATGACAGCTGCCCCATGTTTCCTGCTGAACCTATGGCTGACCACGTGGAGAATGATGAGCAGACTGTGGAATCAGCCTCGCACAACGGCCCCGGGGGGAAAAGAGAGAGAGAGCACAGGGGGAGAGTCGAGGCAGAAGTTATGAGAGGGAGAATAGACAGGTGGTGGGGGGGGGTGGAGAGATGGTGACTGAGGGGTTGTGTGTGTGTGTGTGTGTGTGAGGGGGGGGGGTTGGGGGGCAGTTATCTCCCTCCACCTGTGAGTGGAGGCAGTAAAGGCCGTCTCCCATCCCAGGCCCATCACTCTCTGCCAGGCCGCCTCTCAGACTGTGTAGTGTGCCACCAGGGAGCAGCCGGCTGGGGCTATAAACTTAATGAAGTTTGACTGAACTCATCAGCTTCTGAGAGCAAGAATCTCCAAGACCGGGAAACCAGATGTGGAGAGACCTGGAGTTTCCGATGCAAGAGGCTCACCCCGAGGTCATTACCCTGGGACAGGAAACCGCAGTGAAAGGGTGGGGTGTATAAGGGGGGCAGATGGGCACCCCACCTGCTAAACTCCCCCACACACGCACGCACACACACACCACTCTGGACCTCTCACAGGCTTGACCCTGCTGGCTCACATGCACACATGTGCACACTCACATATGGCCAAACATGGCCCCTCCATCAACTACCTATATGACTCATATTTACATTTAGTCATTTAGCAGACGCTCTTACCCAGAGCGACTTAAAGTAAGTACAGGGACATTCCCCTGAGGCAAGTAGGGTGAAGTGCCTTGCCCAAGGACACAACGTCATTTGGCATGGCCGGGGAATCGAACCAACAACCTTCTGATTAACATCCCGACTCCCTAACCGCTCAGCCATCTGACCCCCATATACATCGAGTCTTCTAGAACATGTTCGAACCGTGTATCTGCTGGCTGAATCCTTCAATCTCCTTGCCGGTTTCCGCATGCATTACTCCAATGTTGTCTCTGGAGCATGTGTTTATCAGCCTGCACAGTGTGTCTTCGAGCGAACGGACATGGCTGTGTGATTATTGATACGAGCACTCAGCCTCGCTTCTGTGTGGCTCCTTCTCACCTCCGCTTTCATTTCGCCCTCTGAGGCGTGTCCGTCTCTCTCTCCCTCTCCCTCTTTCTTCTCGTTCGCCCCCCTCCTTCCCAGCCTGGTGGCAGGAAGGAACTTGCCATGCGTTTCACGTCGAAGTCAGAGTGTGTTGCTATGGTGGTTGCTAGGGATTTAGCCTCGAGTGACGCGGAGAGAAAAAAGGAAGGCGAGAAGAGAAAAAAAAAAAAATCGGAATATTAAAGGTGTCCTTCTGAAGCCGGTGCTGTTTGAAGCTGCGAGGAATGAGCAATCACCTCCCCGACGCCGTTTTTATCTGGCCGTTCATTCTCATGTCTCTGCCTCTTGAAAGGGCTGAATTGATTTTCAAACACACCGAAGGATGGACGGCGCAACAGAGCACACGACCGCTGCGGAGAGACAAAGAGCGAGCCGGCCTTCCCCGCGTGATTGGCCGTGCGCTCGCTCGCTCTCTCCTCTCGCTCGCCGCATTTCTACGCGTCCGGGGCTGTGCGCTCCGCTCTGTGCACCCAACGCCTTGTACCCCCCCCCCCTGTGTGTGTCCGTCCATCTGGAGATGCACATAGTTGCGCATAAGCCACCGTGCGGGGCGCAGGTCTACCTCATCCCGCCAAGATGGCAAGGCTGCTAATGTGCTTTCCTCACCTCCCTAATGGAACGCTTTCCTCAAGGCTCCGGGCTCGTGATGGTGCGCTGTGAGAATGTCCTTGGCAGTTGGAGGTGGGGAGATAATTGACCATGTGGAGGCGGGGGTGGCGGGGTAGGGGGTGGGGGGTGAGCTGGGTTAAAGGGCCGCAGCATTAGCTAACTGGACTCCACAGATGCTAATACGGAGGGGAAACCCGGTCAGCATAAAGAGCCTATAGGATTATAGCCCAGTGTTCAGTTTTAGTGGTCCTCCGTACTGTATGAACCCCCTTAAGATTCACACCTCTGCATGTCTGTATGTACGTATGTTTGTACGTACATGTGTACCGGATAGGTGTGTTTCCTGCTCCGTGGCAGTCTTGTCTTCAGTGACGTCATCCGTAGACTGTCCCCTGTCCCCTGTGGGGGAGCATCGCCATGACTAATCTCACACTGTGTCTCCCCCTTCTTTCCCCATCACCCTGTCTCATGTTTCAGAGGAGTGCTGACCTGCAGGTGTCCAGTCCAGGCCCCAGTCCTACTGCAGAGAGAGGCAGGGATCTGCTCAAGACTGAGGTGCCCTCCTACACTGTGTTCAGAGACTGGCCTAGCAGGCACACACCTCCAAACACACACCTCGAACTGTACACACACACCTCCCAACACACACCTCGAACTGTACACACACACCTCCCAACACACACCTAGAACTGTACACACACACCTCCCAACACACACCTCGAACTGTACACACACACCTCCCAACACACACCTCGAACTGTACACACACACCTCCCAACACACACCTAGAACTGTACACACACACCTCCCAACACACACCTCGAACTGTACACACACACCTCCAAACACACACCTCGAACTGTACACACACACCTCCAAACACACACCTCGAACTGTACACACACACCTCCCAACACACACCTAGAACTGTACACACACACCTCCCAACACACACCTAGAACTGTACACACACACCTCCCAACACACACCTAGAACAGTACACACACACACACCTCCAAACGCACACCTAGTCTGTTGGCCAACCTCAGAGGTAATCTGAACTTTCCCTGATTCGCTGCGTCATTCAAGTGCAATATGGGCGCCCCTCTCCTGCCATTGCAATAATGCTGTCCAATAAGCCCGAGATGGAAGGTAAAACAGCCAGATGTGGAGAAATGATCAGTCCCATTAGCGGTGAGCCCGTCAGCCTGTGTCTTATGATTGTGTTGTCCGTATGCGCCAGACTCTCCCTCAGATTGGGGTGTGCTGCCGTCTGACTCGGTGTCCTCCAGGCTGATTTGGCTGCGGCGGATCAATAGCAGGCTCGAAATGACCAGTCGACACAGGGGCTGGAGGCCTGCGGAGGCCCTGCCCTGCCTGTCCTCCCCTTCCCTTCCCGCCCCCCCACCACCACCACCACTCCCTCCACCCCCATCCCCATCACCCTCCCCTCCCATGTGTCCCTCCCCTCCTCTCTGGGTGTGCAGGAGCTCGCTACCTCAGGCAGCCCTAGTTAGCCCGGGGAAGAAAGAGCCACAACCTCCGATCAATAACTTTAGACTTGTCTGCCTAATTGCTCAATGGTTGACATTGGCGCCGGGGCTATATGTAAGTGCACGTTCCCTGAGTGATCGGCTTTGCCTCTCTCTCTCTTTCTCTCTCCCTCACGCCTGCTGCTGGGTTCATGCTCTGGCCCTCTCTCCTCTCCTATCCTTCTCCCCCCAACGTTGGTCTGCTCTGTGCGCCGAACCCTGACCCTCCGTATCCTCCCCCCCCCCCCCCCCCCCCAGCTGGCGAATCGGGACGCCACCATCCAGAAGCTCCGGCGAGATGTTCTGCTCTCTCACCAGGCCCGCGACTCCCAGAGTGCTCAGGTAAATATCCGGGATTAGCGACCAACGGGAAGATTAGCCCGTCTCTCAGCGCCGGCAGCCATGCCAACGAGCGGGAGGAAATTAACTGGGCTGGTTTGGGGTTTGTGAGCAGCTTACGATATGGCGGTCCCACGCGGGCGTGTTTGAGGGGAGGTGGAGAGGGACGCTATTGATTGTGCTCATTGTGAATTATGTGAATAGATAAATGCGTGAGAGTGCATATATATTACGCAATTATCCACTCAGGTGGTATGTAAAAAGAAGAAGGAAAAAAACGCTGAATAAATATGAAATATTCCTGTATCAGCGTATAACTTGTGTCTCCTCTGCGTTGGTCATTTGCGATGATAATTGGGCTGCTGTGTTTGCATTGGCTCTGATCAGACGAGGTATTGTGATAGCGCTTCTCAGGCGGCATTTAAATGGGCTATTGATCAGCGAGAGGCTCTGGGGCTGCTAACCCAAACACTGGCTCTTCCTGCCCGCCACTCGCATACATTTGCCGTCTTTGTTTTTAGCGTAATGTTTCCCACCCCCCAAAAAAGAAAAAAAATTTGTTCAAAAAGCAAACGACGCATCTGTCACCCGCACCGCTTAACATACGAAAGACATTCGGCATGCTGCCTCTGTAGTTTCTTTCCAGTTGTAGTGTGCTAATGTCATGATTTAAATGAAGTATTGATCAGTTTAGGAGGGGAGAATAGAGAGAGAGAGGGAGCGATTGTGAGGCAAAGAAAGCAAGACCAGGGTTATCGGTGTGGATCGCACACAGAAAGAGAGAGCTCCAGGAAGAGCCAGGCTTTTTTGGGGAGCATTGTGAGACACGTAGCCCTGCTTCATCTTCTCCTCTCATGGAGGAATTATCAGGGCAGACTCCGCTAGCTCTTCTGAGGGGAACACTGGACGTGGAGGCGGCTCGAATGCTTTTGAAGAAAGACAGAAGGACAGAGATGGCAGGCGGAATGGTCTCGGCGGATTTGGAGATTTTTGGCCGGCCCGTATGCAGATGTGTGATTAATGGTGGGTCTGAACAGCTGTCTGGGCCTCCATCTTGTCTGTTTTTCTTTCGTCCTGCGACAGCGCTTCTGCATCAGAGATTCAGGACTGCAGGCTCTGTCCGACAGGACCAGGACTTGGGCTCTGTCCTCTCTCTCTCTCTCTTTCTCTCTCTCTTTCTGTCCTCTCTATTCCTCTCCTTCTGCTCTCTCCTCCCTCTCTCTCTCTCTTATGATTTATCAGGTGACGGTGTTGTGCTAATTAGAGGCTTGTTTATTATTGTTAGTGTGGCGAGCAGAGCCACTGGCCAGAGAGCCAGAGACAGCACACTGCCTAATAGCAGCAATCACCGTTCCACAGTTTCTTTGGTTCAATGTTTATGGGAAATGCATAGTATAGCTTGAAAGCAATCTCAAACAGTCATTTGGCATGAGTTTTTGTTTTCATATTGTTTAGTTTACGTCATTCAAGTCATTCCTCCATGACAAAGAAACACTTGGTTTTTCAAACTGTCCAATTGTTCCATTTCTTTTTTACATTTGAGCATTTATTTCTAGATTTGGGTTTTCATCAAGCTTAGAAAATGTTCCTCTGAATTTTGTTGATGCAACGCGAGATTAAAGCACTAAAATTGAAGTCGTCGCTAGTAATCAAACTATACCGATATTGGCGTGGTAAAAATTCAACAGTTTATTGAACCACTATTGACTCAACTATTGTGCAGAAGGTCAAAAACAGGCTCTGCGGCCATTAACATGTTGAAATAATGCACAAATAGCAACTATTTCAATCGGATAGGTGTGTTTCGTTGGACTGATTTGTCATGCGTCAATTCATTCTGGTGCTTTCTACTTCGTCAGAAGCACGGATGGACTGGGTCTGGGGGTCTGGGCCAGGGGGTCTGTGGGTTCTCCTCCTGGGGTAGAGTCCTGGGGTGTCCCAGCCTCAGGCTGACAGACAGCCCGGGCAGGCTGAAGGGAGAGCAGAGCCTCTTTGTATGGGATTGATTTTCTCCTCCTCTGCTGCCCTGCCTTCTTTTGTTGCTTGGCTAGCTGGACGTCAACGAGCGGAGGATCTCTCAGCTGCAGACAGAGCTGCAGGAGAGCCAGCTAGAGCTCCAGCGAGGACACGGCCGGGCCAGCCAGCTTCAGAGGGACCTGCAGACACACGCCCGGCAGGCTGAGGAGCTCAGCTCTCAGGTATGGAGATCACCGCGAGGCCCAGGCTTTTTCAGGCCTCGAGCCCCTCTCCCTGCTAGCGAGCCCTGGATCAGACAGGATGCTTAGTTTCTGCATGTGTCTCTCCAGCATGTCTGTTTGGAATACAAGGACAAAGGAAGACCAGGGGAAACAATTATTTAGTTGTAAATACACATTCGTTGAATAAAGTGCTATCACAATGTGCCATCATGTTCATTTGGCTTCCATTCATTTACAATTCATATGGATTCATATGTTGTTGTCCTAAAGCCTATTACTAATACTTTTCACCCTATGCTATAGTAGTGTTTTCAAAACTTTCATGGGCACCTTGTGTCTGTCAGTGCAGGGCAGTGTTTATGTTAGCTACTGTACTCTATGTGAAACAGAGCTACCCTGGGCTCATTTGACCATGGAGTACAGTGGAAGTTTAGTTGATCAGAAAAGACAGTTAGTCAGACAGAAAGACCAGTGTTCACACACACACACAGGCAACCGCACACACATCTACACAAACACATACTCACACACACACACACACACACACACAAAATGCTTTCAGACAGTCAGAAGGATAGATAGATGTGTCAGTGGGCCAGGCAGAGTATCTGCAGCCCAGTGATGATGGTTATTAGAATGAAGATCACTTCAGAATGTTCCCACTGCTGCTGCTCAGGGAGGAACTACTGACCAATCAGGTCGAGACTGCCGGTTGTCAGTACTAGTGTCACCTGTCGCTATGCCTGTGGGCAGATTCTTCCCCGTAAGCTGGGGGGATCCACAGCAGCGAGCTGCTCCACCAAGCTCATTGCGATTGTGATCTCAGTCACTCTTCCTGTCGATACCGTCTCTGTGCAGTGTGACTCACGCCACTGTCCCCCCCCCTCCTCTCTCTCTGTCCTTCTCTCTTTGTATTTCTCTTTGTCTCTCTCTCTCTCTCTCCATCTCGTTGTCTCTCTCTCTAGCTCTCGTTGCCTGTCTTTCTACCCCATCACCTTTTGCTGTTGTTCTGCGCATTCTTGGTTCTCAGACATATTGTGTATGGCATTATTTGTTTTTCTTTAGAATCCATATAGACTTATGTATGAAGTCTCTGGATTCTATCCTTGATCGTCCGACAACAAAAGGGGGCTGTGTGCTGCACAGGAGAACAGGTCCTTATGGATTCTGGGAAAGAGCCGCACGCTGAATTAAACGGGTCAGAGAGGGTTCGGACAATGGAGCCTGTAAGGGAGGCATGCAGGCTACATACGGGAATAGCAGGGTGTGTCCAGGTGATGTGGAGGTGACTGATGCTGGATGTTGGTCTGGCTGCAGTGCCCGGTTGCACCAGTGGGGGCAGTGTGTGTGGACTCTGACACCACGGCCTGTCTTTGTTCCCCCCCCAGCTCGCCCAGGACAGGGGCCGTCTGGTGCAGGCGGAGGGGGAGAATGAGGCCCTGGTGGCGTCCAGGAGGGCGCAAGGAGCCGAGGTGAGATCCTGGGCCCCGCCCGCTTCCCCCCCCCCCCCCCCCCCCGCATCCACCCTGGCCTCCGTCACACACTCACGAGCACAGGGGTCCATCTCTGCAACACACACACACACACTCTGCCATAATACGATCCATCCACCAGTACAACCGACACACACACACACACACATAAACCATAGTTTATCTCTGTTGTCACTGTTCTTATCTAATAGATGTATGCTTGTGTTCTAATCCGGTATACTACTGTAATGCATGCTAATGAAGTCTAAACATAAATTAATTGCTATAGGGAGCCAGGGCTCCATGTCTGTTTAGTGCAACCAGGAGATCATGTAGTTCATCACAACTAACATGGTTTCTCTGTCTGTGGGTGTGCATACTCCGGTTCCTTTTCAACTGCGTGTGCGTGTGTGCGTGTGTGTGTGTGTGTATCGCCTCTTTGTGCGCCTATCTGTTTTTCATGTGCTCTCTCAATGAACCTGGGTAGACAGATCCTCTCAGGAAGATACTGCTCTCTCTCTCCCTCTCTTTCTATATCTCTCTCTCCTTCTCTTCCCCTTTCCCTCTGTTACCCTTTTTCCCTCCCTCCTCTCCTTCATCTCTCCCTTTCTTCCCCTCTTTCCCTCTCCCGCCCCCACCCCCCACCCCCCCCCCCCCTCGCTCTCCCTCTCTTCTCCCTCTCTCCTCCCTCGCTCTGGGGAGTAGAGGAATATGAATCAGTTGAACAGGCCTGGGTGTGTGTCTGGTCTGGGCTGCTGTGGTGTTGGGAGCGAGGGCTAGGAGTGCCCCTCTAACCTGACAGGCATGGATCCCCTCCAGTAGTAGAGAGGTCTCACCATGTGATACCATCAGTGTCCCAGCTAGCAGAGAGAGCTGTACCCCCAATGCTGCAACCGGTGTCTAACACAGCCTGTTTCGTGTGTGTGTGTGTCCACCCCCCAGTTGGAGAGGCTGACGGCGGAGGTGTGCGCTCTGCAGCGCGCCGGGCAGGACCGAGCGGGCGCAGAGAGCGCCCTGGCAGAGCGGAGGTGCGAGGAGCTGGAGGGGCAGCTAGCTGCCACACAGGCCCAGCTCACAGAGAGCCAGGAGCGGGCACAGGAGGACCGGAGGAGGGTGAGAGAGCCACGACCTCCCCCGGCGTGAACCCCCATCTCACCCACATCAGACGGACACTAGAAACAGAGCGGCAGGCTCCGGTCGGGCCTGCTCCAGCCTCGTGTATTCATGTCTCCATTCAAACGGTCAACCCTTTCGACCTCATCAAGCCCTCATGCTCTTTGATCCCCAAACGATGCTACCGCGCCGCTAATGTCCCCGATTCCATCCCGTGGGCGGGCGGTTTCGCTTTTTCCAGAACCCCCCGGGTTCAATAGCCTCCCTCGAACGAAGCGTCTTCTCAGGAGAGAGCGTTCGCATTTTCCCTCTCAGCCTTCTCCGACCCCCGGGATCTTTGTATGTGCACGATTAGTGTCGTGCAGGGTGCCATACTGTAATTCTTATCATTGTCTTGTAACCTTAAGAGCTTTGTGTGGCGCGGGGGCTCCGCGGTCCAGGCATCCGTCTCGCCTCCACAGGGCTGCAGCATTCATCCATCTCCTTCCACGCCGTCCCCCGCTACACGCGTGGAAATGAAACACGGCGTTATTCCCATTGACTGGGAAAGGCAGTTATTTATTATTTGGTGTGTTTGTGTGTTTTTTTTTATCCGTGTTTAAATGTGTGCGTTTCCCTTTTTCGTGTGCGTTTTCGGCGCGCGTGTTTTCCCTGCGCGTGCGTTGTTTGTCCGCTCCCGCTCTCCCTTTCACCTTTGTTGACTTTGTCTCTCGTGTGTGAAGCGGTGATCTCTGCTTTAATGACGCATATATCCTACCTCCAGCCTAATCCCAGCCCTGCAGCCTCAGGAGGGGCGGGGGGGAGGAGAGGAGAAAGAGACGCTTCAGTGAGAGTCTGCTGGGAGACTAAGGAGTCTGACACGTGCAATGCCCTCACATTAACACAGCCCACAGGACGCACGCACACTCAACCCTCCTCAGACATCTCTGATACCTGTACTTGAAAGCGAATGTTGTACAGGGACATACATTCATTTGCTCTTCCACTGTTGTGCTCCTTCAGTAGTAATCTGCCACAGTATCTACAGTAGAGCACAAGGTTCTGTATGGATCAGTGACGACTTGGATTTGACTTGTTTACATTCATTATGTCCCTGTGGTTGTGCAGGCAGAGGAGCAGAGCCAGTTGATGCAGGCAGAGTTATCCACCCTGACAGCCCAGCACAGCTGCCTCATCCAGCAGGTACACCACCACAACACTACCACAACCTTACCTTTGCATTACCTTATATTACCTTACATTCAGTTACTTCTACAGGATTCCTGTCCAAACTGTAGGGGGTTCAATATTGGCCAAACAACCAAAACTAATTCCCCTATGGTTTAAAGGAATATGGGAAACTGAACAGTGTATTAACATTAACCAATGCCAATACACATATAATTATAGTTATTTGACTCTATGGGTTAAATCAGAGCAAGAATGGTCAAAGTAAGGTTAAATGAAATATACATAACATTGCAAATGAATTAAATAAATTACAAGGCAAACATATTACAAAATGAAGGTTAACTCTTACCTACGCTACCATGATTATTGTAAATCAGAGAGTCAGCAAAGGGTGAGCAAAGATAATGACAAGCCAAGGACAAGCCAGAGCTGGGGAGAAGGTCTCAGGAGATGGAGAATCCACAGAACAATGCTTCACCACTACCTTTATACACAAGAACAACCAATCAGACCACTTCTTGACCCTTACTTATCAACATATGACTAGTAATGCAACAGTAGGTTACACAATGGGGTGTGAGAGTCATCAAGTTGAGACCCTGTCGAGCAACTCCATATTTTAGCATATGAGAGGTGGGGGTAGGTTGACACCCAGCCTTACAACACACCAACCACACACCTACACCAACATCCCCACCACACACCAACAGCAACACCACACCAACCACACACCTACACCACACACCACACCAACCACACACCTACACCACACACCACACCAACCACACACCCACACCAACACCCCCACCACACACCAACACCCCCACCACACACCAACCACACACCCACACCAACATCCCCACCACACACCAACACCCCCACCACACACCAACACCCCCACCACACACCAACCACACACCCACACCAACATCCCCACCACACACCAACACCCCCACCACACACCAACACCCCCACCACACACCAACCACACACCCACACCAACACCCCCACCACACACCAACACCCCCACCACACACCAACCACACACCCACACCAACACCCCCACCACACACCAACACCCCCACCACACACCAACAGCAACACCAACACCAGTCTCAATTCAGCTGGTTTGAAACATGAACGGACAGCCGGTGTTACTGTAACAACCCTGCTCCTCACATCCCTACCACACACACACACACACACATACACACACACACACACGCACGCACTCCTTTGGGTCTCTCTCAGCCACTCCTGTGGAGATGACAGAGGTGCGGGGGTCTGAGTGAGCGTGCCCCCCCTCAGCGTCACCATCCGGGGGTTAATTAGCCCCTACCAGACCCCTAGCTCCAGCCAGCCCCAGGTGTAAATAATTGGGAGTCCGAATGGCTTCCCCAGTAGCAGGCCTGTGGAACTGCCTGCTGTCACCACTTGCCCCCCGCCCAGCACCAGACCGTTAGGACTAGGACGGCGAATGATTGCTAATAAAGCATTTGATTGAGAGGGGAACATAGTGAGAACCATAAACAGGCTGGATTCTGCCCTTTAATTTGGCCATCTCCCGAGAATTGGTTTCGCTGTGCCGCCAGAGCGAGTCCCTCACACAAGCAGTTAGTTTGCCCTCGAACTGGAATTTAATTGAGATTCTCTGTGTGTGTGTTTGTGTGTAAATGTGAATTTCTATGTTCGTTGGTGATGGCGTATGTGTGTGTGTGTGTGTGTGTTCCTCTGAGCTGAAAGTTCGGACGATGTTTCCCTGCTCAGTTCTGCTACTACAGATAGGGAAAGTAAAACAATCATTTCATACTGCAGAGAAGATTACCATAGCGCTGCCAAGATGGCCACTGCAGAGTTGTGAATAGTGCATTCCAGCATCCCCGCCAGCCTCTCTTCAGCTTCTCACTTTCCCCTGAGTCACTCAGGCAGGAAGCTCCATGGCACATTACGCCGGCTGGTCGTGGTGAGATAATGTAGGAAGGCTAACATGGAGATGTAGTTTCCCTGCGGAGCTAAGCTGGTGGGTACAAACATGCTATAGGTCGGTTAGACGGTTGGATGTTGCATGGAGGATGTGTGGTGGATGTTAGGGGTGTGTGGTTGGTGTGAAATGGCGACTTGAAGGGACTGAGGACGGGTCGCTCGGCTCTTGTGGAGTTGTGAAGAAGGTAGGGTTGGGTGAGGACGCGACTGATGTCGGAGGACACAGTACGGGAGAGATTGGAATAACGTTGCGTGGGGTGTGCGCCTATTTTTGCCTGTGCGTTCGTTTGGGCGGGCTGTCGGGGTGTGTGGTTGGGATGGAGGTTCGTAGGAGCGCTGCTTTCGGGGCTGTGAGGGTGTGGGGGGGGGGGGGGGGGGGGGGGGGGCAGGTTCCTGATGAAAGCTATGAGCAGGAACATATATCAGCGCTCCAGACCTGCACTAATAAAAGGCCTGCCAAGGTAGAGCTCCTCTCCTTCTGGGAACAGGGACGCTTTTTTACTGCCGTTCTGACAGCAAGATAAAGTACTCGTCCAATTAGAAAAATATTTGGTCACATACCTACCTACACAGTGCTGGCTTGATCAGGAATCCTGGCTATTTATATAGCATGTTTTCCTATCATTGTTTATCTACATTTGACTGTGCACCCAAAGCCTAGTGTTGATGCACCATTTCCAATGCAGTGATGAAGTGCGTGTCTCCCAGGGTGTTTTAATGAAGGCAAGGCTCGGAGGCAGTGAAGTGCTTTAGAACGGGATTGGAGCTCGGATTTTGCATCGAGGTTGAGGCTACATTGTGCTGTTGTGTGTGTGTAGGTGGTGTGTGTTTGTGTTGAAGCGATGCTTGTAAGTCCCTGTCACTCGTCCGT
This sequence comes from Osmerus mordax, assembly GCF_038355195.1. Taxonomy (NCBI): domain Eukaryota; kingdom Metazoa; phylum Chordata; class Actinopteri; order Osmeriformes; family Osmeridae; genus Osmerus; species Osmerus mordax. The sequence continues at coordinate 2,813,172 of NC_090062.1, forward strand.
ACCCTACACAGGGATGGCTATACTTCATTTGTAATCTCCACTCCTTGTCCCCATCTCTGTTTAAGAATACCATATAGATGTTGTTGTGTTTTTGTTGTCCTCCCCCCCCCCCCCCCCCCCCCAAGTGCATTAAAATTAAATTCTCTCTTGTTGTTGTGAAAAGAGGCACACGTAAAAAATAATTGGATGTGGAAGAGAACAAAGGGCTGGTTCCCATTCCCTCCTTGCTCAGCCCAGCCCGGCGCTAATACCAAGCTAGCCGCATTGTTCTGCTGTCTGCAGCCATCCCCCTAGCCAGACACTCAGCTCTGGAGAAGTCACTTTTAATGTCTGATAATCAAGGTGAATTTTCAAAAAGCTGCCATTTTCAAATGATGGTGTATATATTATGTGGAGCTGGGAGTTCAGGAGGGGTGGGGGCCCCGTGCGGCGAGGGAGCGAGCCTCGGCCATGCACAGTGGAAGAGAGACACCTAATGGCCGAGGGAGGGACTGCGGGCACGTTCTGGCTCCGGCTGGTGAGGATGGAGCGGGGAGGCAATTAGCAGGTCTCGGTCGTTCATGTGCTGTTTTAGGGGGTAAATCTGCTTTGTCTGTGCCAGCGTGTGGGCTTTTGTTCTGAAGTGGAGCGTCAGCCGCGCACGTCGAGGTCACTGGTTTTAAGCACCTTGTTTTTCTCCCATGAACCTGGTTGTGTCCCGCCGCGCAGCCCGTCCTCTAACACCGTAGCTGGTGTTCTTGCCTTACGCGGAGCCAGGAGGAATGCATTTCTGTGGTCGCTGGTCAGCCTCTCTTTCGCCCCGGTAAAGATGGAGGCTGCAGGGGTGTGTTGTGGGGAGAGAGACGGAGGGAGCCGGGGAGCCAAGCAGGGGATCTCCATTCCTCTAGCGTGGTCCCCCCCCACCCCTCCCCCCCCCCCCCCCCCCCCCCCGCCCGGAGACGCTCTCAGGTATGATTATTTCTCCTCCGCTCCGCCGCACCATATATCCCGGGTCCGCACTTCCCCTCTCTGCTGTCATCGTTCACGCCGCCTTTCTCCCCGGCTGCAGCACTGCACATTTCCAGCAATGTGTTTAGGAGGTTGAATATATGCAGCGTGTAGAACGTAATAAGTGTATATTTATTTTCTGCGTTGGTGATTTAGTGGTGTTTCCGTCGCTAGGGGTGGGGGGGGGATGGGGGAGAAGCCTGCGGTGTATCTTAACAAACATGACTGCAGCGTATGCACTCACCTCCAAGGCTTTTTACTCACTGGAGACACAAAATTATTCCGCCGATAGAGCGTCCGGGCTTGTAGCACATGGTGCGTGTGTCAATGCCGTGGCGTGCGTGCAACGGTGTATGAGTGCTGTTTGCCAGGCCGGAGCTGTGCTGGTGGTTAGTTACTGTAACCTGGTGGTGAGGCTGTGTTGCCGTTTAGCCGTCCTGTGTGGTCCACCTGTGTTCCAACACCCTATGGAGTCCCTCCTGCCACTACCGCCCCCCCCCGCACACGCACACCAGCCGTCCCGCCTCCTCTCGCACACCCACACCAAACCCCTTCCCCCCCCCCACAGGGTGAGATACAGCCACGCAAAAAGGTTCCGAAATAAAAACACTAATACAACACACGCACAGTTGATGGAAGCCTGAAATCGTCATTACACTGGGGGGGGGGGGGGGGGCGAGTAGATCTAATCCCATGAAACAGGAGGTTCTAATGTATTCCGAGCTTGGAGTCGTGTGGCGTGAGGCTCCCTCTTTGAGACCAGCGGAGGGGAGCGGAAAAAAACAGATACACAAAAAGAAAATAACTTTTCTTTTCTTTTTTCCTGAAGTAAATGCCAGCGTAAAAGCTTTTGGTCCGCTGTGTCTGGTTTTGTCATTGATTAGCTCAGCTATGTGGGTTTGTTTTAAGATTTCTGTCCTCAAACGAATAACTTAATGCACCACAAGAGAAAGATGGTGGGGGGGAAAGAAAGAAAAGATAAAGCTAGCCTCTTTCTCTACCCTTCATGAAAGCTTACATCCTGTTCCTTTAGAGCCAGAGAGTGTGTGTGTGTGTGTGTGTGTGTGTGCATGCATGAGTCTCTGTTGTAAACCTCCTCAGCATAAAAGTATTTTTAATGGAACTCTCTATTGTTGACGGTGGAGCTCAGTTCAGTGTCCACCCGTCTTGCTGGCAGTATTTCCGTACAGGGTGCGCATTAAACCCCCTCAGATATAAACCCCTCCGCAGTCCAAATGTACTCTACCTCCTTACACCATATCCTTATGACCCCTTTCTATTCATCAACAACTGGAGACGTCCATTGTCAAACGGCTTTGCTGCATTGGAAAGTCTTAAGAACGCTGGAGTGCACTCGCCCAGTCGTATAATGGTGAACCGTATAGGAAAATGTCCTCGCGATTTGCGTGCGTTTATTAGGGTTGTTAAGAGGATGTGTGTACTGTATGTGTGTATGTATGTGTGGGAGAGCGAGTTTGTGTTTGCCTCGCTCACGGGCTCTGGAACTGTTGTCTGGCGCATGTCCTCCGCAGAGACACCCGGCTGTGTACGTCAAGGACGCACACGCACAGGGACTCAGAACGACACACAACCCGGTAGCCGACGAAAGTGGACGATCTCCCGACTGTAGTATGCCGAGTCACGACGTTTAAGGCGAGGGAATGGCAAAGAGGGCCCATGTCTGATCTGGTTCACGAGTGTGTCGTCGGTTTCCTGGCCGCGGCGCAGGAGCAGTCCCATGCATGCCCTCGCTGCTCTCAGACGAGGCGCGGGAGGAAGAGGGGGGGGGGTGGGGGGGTGCCGCCGTGGGCGAGGGGTGAAGGGACGAGCTGCGAGTGTGGATGAGGAGGGGAGGCTCAGCCAGCCTGGGGTGGCAGAGCGAGGCTGGCTCGGCGCCAGTCCGGGCAGCTTGCCCACAAGGAGGCAGTGTGTGGCCAGCGCTCTGGCCCAGAAATAAAGGAACAGACAGGACTGTTGAGAACGAGAGAGAGAGAGAGAGAGAGAGAGATGGGTTTGACTGATGTAGAAGGGTGCCATGACATTCCAAGTCGCTGGCACAGTGTGTGTGTTACAGGCTGTTTAAGGTATCCAGTACAGGGCTAGTAGGCAGATTCTGCCCCCCCCCCCCCTCCCCCCCCAAAAAGCTGGAGAACGCAGACAGACACGCCTGCAGACACGCAGACAGATAGACAGACATGCACACGGACATGCATTGACACAAACAGACAGACAGACCGACAGACTCGTTCATCACCACTTCTCCAGTGGGGGATCAGATCGAGATCCAGATCGTTCCTACAGCTCGGCCACATCCGCAGTCTTCTATGTTCTCTGTGTCAATGCCGAGGTTAACACCCACTTCACGGAGAGGAAACACTATCTACCCATTACACAGGCCCGCTGTTAGAACACTGTTTGCTTTTCAAAACCTTATCCCTCTCTCTCCCCGCTGCACTTTGCGTCTTCAGAATATTCTGCCTGTCCTGTAGCAGTTCCGCATGGCAAGCGGGACTAATATAATCTGACTGTCTAAAGTCTAATTTATACTGTCAGGATAAAATAAATAGTCTGCTGTTAATTCTGGGGAGCCGGCTCCTGGCCGGGCCGCTGATTTATGAAGTGTGCGTCGGCATCCCGTGATGCATTTTTCTTAATTTATTTTTAATCTGTGTTTCAATGAATTCTCCTCGAAATGTCTTAATGGTGTCAGAGGTGCGTGTGTGTAGCTTGGTGGGGTTGGTGAGGTTGGGGGTGGGGGCCTGGGGGGGGGTTACCAGACGGGGCAGTCTCACTGCCCCTCCCCATGTGGCTGTCTGTCAGTGCCTGTGTGTCTGTCTGTATGTGTCAATGTATGTCTGTGTGCATATCTGTCTACCTGTCTGTGTGTCTGCAGATGTGTCTGTTTGTGTTCTCCAGCTTGTGTTTCCTGTCTGATGGCTCTATGGAGGCTCTTGGTGTTCCTCCATTCTGCTGTTAACTCGGGCGTCTGATTCTGCATGAGCAGTGAGATTGATCTTGGTGTTGGACAGATTGTATGTGTGCGTGGTCAGACCTGTATGCAGTAGGCCATGACTGGTCCAGTAGAGGAAGAGAGAGCACAGGCCCCGGTCTCAGCCCCAGCTCCAACTTCACCTCAACCCTAGCCCACATCCCCTAGCCCCCTTCCACTAGCCTCCAGCCCCCTTCCACTAGAGCCCAACCTCCAGCCCTAGATCCCTCCCACTAGCTCCAAGCCCCTCCCACCAGCCCCCCTTCCACCAGCCCCCAGCCCCCTCCCACTAGCTCCAAGCCCCCTCCCACCAGCCCCCTTCCACCAGCCCCCAGCCCCCTCCCACTAGCTCCAAGCCCCTAGCCCCATTCCACCAGCCCCCAGCCCCCTCCCACTAGCTCCAAGCCCCCTCCCACCAGCCCCCTCCCACTAGCTCCAAGCCCCCTCCCACCAGCCCCCTCCCACTAGCTCCAAGCCCCCTCCCACCAGCCCCCTCCCACTAGCTCCAAGCCCCCAGCCCCCTCCCACCAGCCCCCTCCCACTAGCTCCAAGCCCCCAGCCCCCTCCCACCAGCCCCCCAGCCCCCTTCCACTAGCCCCTAGCCCCCTTCCACCAGCCCCCTTCCACCAGTCCCCAGCCCACTCCCACCCAGCCCCCCTCCACCAGCCCCCTTCCACCAGCCCCCTTCCACCAGCCCCCAGCCCCCTCCCTCCAGCCCCCTCCCTCCAGCCCCTTCCACCAGCCCCCTTCCACCAGCCCCCTTCCACCAGCCCCCTCCCTCCAGCCCCCTTCCACCAGCCCCCTCCCTCCAGCCCCCTCCACCAGCCCCCTCCACCAGCCCCCTCCCTTCATCTCTCAGACAGTAGAAGGCAGCACACGAAGGGGCGTTTACGCCATCGTTTCTCCCCCTCTCAAATTAAAGACGATGTCTCCGCTGCTTGTTATGCGCCGGCGTTCTCCGGCAATTAGCTCGGATCGTGCTCAGTTTGCCGCTCACAGAGCCCTGGTGTGAGGCGCCCCGGGCAGGCGCTGTGCCTGAGCTGTTACCCGTGGCGGCCAGGCTCGCAGACAGCCCACGTCAGTGGGGCCCTTAGGGACCTCGGCACACATCCCTCCGCATCCGGGACGCTCTCATTTAGCCACCGCCTCCACCGCCAGCCATTTATCTCTCTCTCTCTCCCTCTCTCTCCTTCTCTATCGCTCTCTCTCCCCCTCTCCTCTCTCTCTCTCTCATTCTCCCACTCGTGCTCGCTCTTTTTAATTTTCCTCTCCAAAACAGATCCCGCATTAAGCAGCCATGCATGGCTGGCAGCGGGGTCTCTCCTGAAAGAGGGAAAGAATGATTTAATTTCTCCTCTCTCTCTCTCCTCTCTCTCTCTCTCTCTCTCTCTCTTCTCTCTCTCTCTCTCTCTCTCTCTCTCTCTCTCTCTCTCTCTCTCCTCTCTCTCTCATCCCCTCTCTCTCCCTCTCTCTCTCTCTCTCCCCCCCCCTCTCTCTCTCTCTCTCTCTCTCTCTCTCTCTCTCATCCCCTCTCTCTCCCTCTCTCTCTCTCTCATCCCCTCTCTCTCCCTCTCTCTCCCTCTCTCTCTCCCTCTCTCTCTCTCTCTCTCTCCCTCTCTCTCTCTCTCTCTCTCTCTCTCTCTCCCCCCCCCTCTCTCTCTCTCTCTCTCTCTCTCATCCCCTCTCTCTCCCTCTCTCTCTCTCTCTCATCCTCCCCTCTCTCTCCCTCTCTCTCCCTCTCTCTCTCCCTCTCTCTCTCTCTCCCTCTCCCTCTCTCTCTCTCTCTCTCTCTCTCCCCCTCTCTCTCTCTCTCTTCTCTCTCTCTCTCTCTCTCTCTCTCTCTCTCTCTCTCTCTCTCTCTCCCTGCTCATACACAGATCATTACACACACAGGCCTCATTTTCATCTTCCTGCGAGGGTTGGTGCGGAGCTTTAACTAGTCTGCCTCGGCCACGGCCGTCACTGCCGATCAATACCTGTGGTCAGGGCGGAGTGCGGCTCGCCTCCCAAACAGGCCTGGCAGGTCCAGCCATAAAGCACCTCCCAGGGAGGGCTGGCTGCCCCATAAATCCTCCCCACACTTCCTCCAGCCTTTTAATGGAGGCACTGGGGTCGAGAGGGGTAGGGGGGGTCTGGGAGCAGGGGGGCTAACTGGTAGGCTATGTACGGTTTCAGAGTTATAGGTAGGTTCAAAGCCAATTTTACTACATGATAAACAGAAAGAGCCCAGGTCAGTGATTAGACTGGACAAGGTGAGTGTATGCTGTGGTGCCTGTTGGATGCCCTGGAGAGACTACTCTCTGAGGCCTGAGGAGGGAGAGAGTTCCCCTGGCGTGGTCTGATAGGAATACTGCTGGTCTGGAATGGTGGACTAGGTGTGTTTGAGGACTGGAGAGGCTGGACTAGGTGTGTTTGAGGACTGGAGAGGCTGGACTAGGTGTGTTTGAGGACTGGGACAGGCTGGACTAGGGTGTGTTTGAGGACTGGACAGCTGGACTAGGTGTGTTTGAGGACTGGACAGGCTGGACTAGGTGTGTTTGAGAACTAGAGTGGCTGGTATGGGTTGGACCAGGGGGCTGGACACGTGTCCCTGATGAGAGGCCATCGGGGGGGGCCGTCCACCTCCCCCCCGGCCCCCAGCTCTGGCCCCCAGGCCACGGGGGGCCCTGCTGGTCTTCACCTAATAGAAAGACAACAACTTTAATTACCTTTGCATCCACTTATTCACCCTGATGGCCTCCCCCTTCCTTCCCTCCCCCTCCCCCCCCCCCTTTCCTTGCTTCTGCAATTGAAAGAGAGAGGGGGGGAGAGAAGAAGGGAAGGATAATTACTTATTTTAGTGGAGTGCGGCAGAATGCCTTTTGGCCAAATGACTCTAATTCCAAATGGTTAACAAGATTTTTTTTTCTTCTCTTTAATAGAGCCGAATCCGTGTGACAGCAAATTGCTTTCCCATTTGCAGCTTTAATGGCTTTTCATACTTTGCACTTCCAATAAGCAGTAAACTCGGAAATTAATATTGCACGCTGTGTTATGATGCAAATGGGAGTGAGATAGGAGAGCGGGACGTCCATGCAGAAATCTCTGATTAGATCCGTAATTGCTTCAGTGGAATGATTTTTTCCCCCTCTTCCTTTCGTTTGAACTTTTTTTTATTTATTTATTATGTACATTTCCAAGCCATGGCCATTCGCGTCGCCATCAGTACCGACAGCACTTTGTGTTCTGTTGTGTTTTGCTCTTTTGAATCCATGCTAATCACGTGTAATTGGAATTGCAAATGGTATTGCAAATCAAAGTCTCTATGTCGGTGTGGAGCGTCTCGGGGTGACCTCCCCTCCACCGTTGGCGCCGTGGAGTCTTGAGGCAGTCGCACCGTGTCAAGTCGAACCTTCCGGACTCACGGGCGAGGGAGGGGGAATGTCCTTCAGACTCCGAGGCCGTGACTTTGTCCTCTGAGAGAGGGGGAGGTGGTCAACCAAAAGACCCCCATTTCCTAAGTCCATACTGTAGGTTACCTTGGCGGTGGCTGGCTCTGTTCGGGGGACTGTTTGATCCAGAAGCCCCCCCCCATCTCCAGGAAAACACACAGACCGTCACAATCTGAAAAGATATATTTGTGCAAGGCGTTCTATAATTAACTTCTCATCCAAGTCATTTCGTTTCAATTCCATTTTACACGTCCTCAATATTAATCCTTGTCTGTGCATAAGGTATTGTATTCTTAATAGGAGGGATCACAGGGTTGGGGTTCGACGGCTCTGACAGGGCTCAGGGGTGTGGTATTCATGGCAGCCTGACAGAAAGCTATGCAGTTGTATAGCTGACACTGAAGCTCCCTCGGCACCTATGGCTCCAGACCCTGCCTGGACGTCAGCCTCCTCCAGCCCTCCCACAGCCATGATCATGCCGTTGCTTATCACTGTCGCTGGGTGCCTTGCATAGCAGATCAGCGTGTGTGTGTGTGTGTGAAATGTATGGCAGTGCATCAGCATTCTGTCAGTGCTGGCTACGCCTCGATATTGTCAGATTTACTGCTTTCCCAGCGTCACTGGTGGTGTTAGGTTGTCAGATGCTTTAAATGCAGATTATTCCTGAAGGCAGTAAATACTCCAGTGGGGGCTCTCTGGCACTGGTCTCTGCCCAGCCCACAGAGCCTGTCTTTGGGGAGAGTGGAGGAGAGCGTCCTGGGCTGAGCGGAGCCCCAGACATACAGCCACCCTGACCTTTAGAAAGAAATGGCAAATAAATTCTGCTTGGATGGGTCTGCGATTGCTGCCAGCTATTGAGGTTAAGTGTCCTTTGGTCCAGGGGGCCTCAGCTGAGCTGTGTGCAGCAGGCTGGGTCACGTGACCACGCGCACGCAATCTGATTCTCTCGGCCCCGTCGCCATGGCAACCCTTCATTTCTTTTTCAGCGCGCTCCCATTTCACCTGTCACTTCGGTAATTGCCTCTGAATTTTCCGGCATATCAGAAAGAAATCACGATCATGATAATAATAAGACAATATTTATGAACTGTGCAGTGACAGGCAAATGTAGGGAAATGAAGAAATGCAGAAAGGTTTCATTAGGCTGGAATAATAATGTAGGAACAGGGCTTTTTAGAGACAAATAGACTTGCTCTCCACCTTTCTCCAGGGTTCTAAATCATTGCATGTGACTGAAACTGAGTAGCGAGCCTGAATTTCCATTGTTTTAATTGGGTCATCCTCTGCTCTCCTTTCTTTCCCTGCCCTCTCTTCTCCTCTTCTTCTTCCCTACACCTCTCTCTCTTTCTCCCTCTGTCCCCTCTCCTCTTCCCTACACCTATCTCTCCCTCTGTCCCCTCTCCTCTGCTCTTCCCTACACCTCTCTCTCCCTCTCCCCTCTGTCCCCTCTCCTCTTCCCTACACCTCTCTCTCCCTCCCCCCTCTGTCTCCTCCCCTCTTCCCTACACCTCTCTCTCCCTCTCCCCTCTGTCCCCTCTCCTCTTCCCTACACTCTCTCTCCCTCTCCCCTCTGTCCCCTCCCCTCCGTCCCCTCTCCTCTCTTGTGTCTCCTGGCGTGGCGTGCGGCTCTCCCTCCGGGTTGAGGGCGAGGCTCACCCTCAACCCGGAGCACCTCCTGTCCCTTCAGCGATTGATGTTCTGTTTTTAGAAGTATTGATAAGGGCAGCCAGGCTATGGCCTGTGCCATACCGCTGTGTTCATTAATGGCCGCAGACAGTTAGTTGGGCCGTTATGATGGAGAGACAAAGACCGGGGCATAGAGGGGACCGAGACAAGAGATTTTAATTGTTTGCAGTCTCGTTTGTTTACTAATAAGGGTTTATCGACGGCATGTACACAAAGCTCCGTACGGCAGGGAGGTCTGACCAGACTGGTTTTGTCGGACGTGTTGAAACAGGCTGCACTAGGCCAATCCTGAAACGATTCGTGCCCTTTACGTTGATGTCATCCAAGCATTATTTGAAGGCCGAAGTCAATATCTCCATTTCAAAGTCTTGTAACTGGCACGGGGAGTCCATGTTTGTTTCGAGAACAGACATCCTACCCTGTCGAGGTATTTTCAGAATGAGGACATAAACAACTTGGAATTATGCTTGCATGGTTTACTTTCTACAACAAAAACAAGAAAGCAAGCTCCATATTGGATTTATATGTGTGCTTTGGGAGAATGTCAGTGGAATTAATTGATTTGCCCATATTTGTCAGAAAAGAGTAAGAGCCTAACCCCAGCTTGCATTATTAAAGCTAATACCACAGTGGTTTCTGCAATTCCTCCACCGTGACTCAAACCCTGACACAGACCCATGATGTATGGGTATATTATTCAGAGCGCTGCATGGCCCTCCAAGCACTGCTACCCTGTCCTTCACTCTCCCTCCACCCACCCTCACACACACACACATAAACACACACCAGCAATACCACTCATCCCATCCCCCTCGAGGGCACCTGTGTTTTCAAAGTAAAGACCACTTAGAGAACAGCCCGGGGCGGGTGCATTCTGGAGTGCCCTGTGTTACACATTAGAATCCTGCGTCCCAGCACCCGGAACATAAACACTCTGGTAGCTCCTGTCTTCCTCCCTCCCTCCCTCCCTCCCTGGACCCCAAAATACCTCACAGACAGGGGGGGGTGCTTACACAGGCCTGAAGAAGATGCAGAAAGTCTGCAGAGAGCTGACCATGCTGATGACCACTCAGTGAGAGGCACAGCTCTCACGCAGGGTACAGCGAGAGGAAGAGTGAGGGCAGAGCCGGGACACAGACACTCCTGACCGTTCTTAACTCCCATCAAACGCGCGTCGGATCTTTCAAATGCTTTATTTAGAAGGCGGAAACCGTGTGTGATGCATGATGTTGCACTCCGGGCTGTGTGGGTTTGGTGTGTTGTCAGCGGTGCCTGGCGTGAGGCCCTAGTCACCTGTCTACCCTCCCTCCCCCTGGAAAAAACGGTGTTCTTGTGTGAATACTGACAACAGCCTGTCTACAAACACGACCTACCTCGATAAGGCTAATTTGCTGAAAGTGGAACAGCATTTGTGTAAAGAATGAATACTTCAATCCTGGGAGTGTGCTTGAGTGCTGAGGAGATGATGAGGAGGAGGGGTGAGACAGTCGTTTTGGCATCTTCACGGACTGAGATGAGACGAGGGGAGTGCGTGTATGTGTGCGGTACCGCCCCCTACCCCCACCTGACTGATGCACCCCCCCCTCGTGTGGGGATTGCGAGGCCTGTGTGGAGGCCGGCAGGCTAATGATCAGCCGTCTCGGCCGGTCCCCTGGTGGAGAAAACAGAGTTTGATCAGACTCCAGAAACAGGACAAGGAGTCTCCTTTATGGCCAGCTCCGCCATTTGTCAAAACTAACTGTTTCACTCTGCGGTGGGGGGGGGGTGGGGGGGGGGGGGGGGGGGGGGTGGGGGGGGGGGGGGGGGGGGGGGGGGGTGGGGGGGGTGGGGGGGCACACAACAATCCTATTACTGAAACATAATTACAGTGAGGATTTTCCGGAACCTCAGAAACCACGGTTGACGTAAATGTTTGATGAGTCTCCGCATAGAGATATGGCGTGCGATGATGCTGATATCTGGGCTGTTAGGGACTGTGGGAGAGAAGAGCAGAGGGCTCTTACTGCTCCCTGGTGCCTCTCAGCGTGGGTGAACGGCCAGGGAGAGGACATTACAACGTCTTCCCTGCCTCTACAACGTCTGAACCCCCACGTCGGCTGACGTGAAGGGGTGAGGGATAGCCTCATTAAGGCCTGGTGCTCAGGAAGGCTGGGAGCTTAGCTTAACCTTCCTCTCAACGCTCCATCTGGAATGACCTTTGAGCACCGTAGGTCATGACTACAGAATGCACACACACACACACACACATACTGACTTGGTAGGATGCACACCTCTAATAGCCCCTAGATTATTTTGCTAAATTGCCCTTGAATCAATTCCACAGAATGGGCTGATGACTTTGGTGCGTATAGTCGCCGAGGCGGATGTTTGTCCGGTGTGTGTGTGTGTTCCGGGGGGTTTGTGTGTGTGGCATTAGTTAGTTCAGAGGTCCGCCGCAGCATCACCAAACTCCAGGTTGTCAGAGACGCAGAGCCCAGCCCTTTCATGTCACAGACACTCTCCCTGACAGAGTGGCAGAATGGGGCCAATTATAAATCACTTAGAAGTGTGTGTGAGCATGTGTGTGTTCGGTGTGTGCGTGTGTGTGTGTGTGTGATGAATGGGCTGCTGTAGAGGACCAGTGCAGAGCTCGGCTTGCTGTCTCCTCCCCTCCTCTATCAACCGAAAAAGAAAATTTATACTCTGCAGAGGTCAATAGACATTTTTCTGAGTTAGTTGTGGATGACATTACAAAGGCCAGCTTTTCCCTCGGTTAATTGTCAAAAAAAAAAAATGTATAGCCAGATTTTCGCTGACATCTGCTGCAACAACGAAAATGGAAGATGAATATTGTGGAATGTTTTTCCATTCACTAAGACCTATTTGTTGCTGCATACCTATCAGGGGTTTAGTGTTAGTGTCCAAGCCTCACCATCCCTATTCCTGCCCTGTGGTGAGAACGACCATGCCTCCACACACACACACAGACACACACTCACACAAACACACTCTCACTTGCCTTTAATGGCTTCTCTCCCAGCGTTAGCAGGCAATCAGGAAGGGCCAGCATTCTTTATTGTTTTGGTTCCTCCAGTCTGAGTTTGGTTTGGGGCAAGCTGAGGAGGACTTTGTGATGAATTTCATAGATCAGATGTGCCGGGGGTTGGGGGGGGGGGGGGCGGGGGGGGGGGACTGTGGCCCGTGGTGTTGTTCTTTAATAAGTCCAGAGGTGAGGCAAAGCAAGCAGGTGATCAGTCATGCTGTCAGGATCCCAGTCTCTGATTAGCCCAATGCCACACTGCTGATATTTGACCTGCCACATTCACATCTGTCAAAGCCAACGCCCCCAATTTACTCTAACGACCATTTTTAAGTTCCCCTAAAAGTCATCTTGGTGGCCTATTGTAAAGGTTTATGAAAAACCGAGAGAAACATCAATCTATTATCTGTGACATTTTCTGTTCAGACTGTTGCTCTTCTCCAACTGAATCTACAGGCCTTCTAGATGACATGAGTGGGTTCGCACTGTGAACAGCTTCATCCCCGCTGTCCCAAATCCTCCAGGGACCCATGTCCCTCTGTCTCCCCAACAAACCCCTCTCACGCCCAGGCTTGTTTTCTGGCTCCATGGGCCTCCATGCACATGTGGGCCTCCTCCTCCCCGGGGCTGCTACGGTGCTTCCCAAACGCCCCTGTACTTCCCCAGGGCCTGCTGTATGCGCTGTACCTCCCCAGGAATCCCTCCATCAACCTGGGCTTCTCCACAGAGCCAGCCCCCAGGCCCTGGGGCCTCCCTCCAGCTGCTCCTGGCTCCGTGGTGCTGGGGGTCCAGTCAGGGGAAGCAGCCCATCGTGGCTCCTGTGCCACTGCCCCCCCCCCCCCCTCTGGGCCCCCCGTCACAGACTTCAGACTAGATCTTTATTTACAGCACAGAGCTGGGAAAACAACTGGTCAATCCATTTAGCCTAAGGCCACTGATTTGTTCGTATTTACTACAACACCCAAAGAAAAGCCGGGGTGTTTTTTCCTCTCTCTATCCTATTGATCCGGCGCTTAGAAAATCTGCTCTGCTGTCTAAACACTATTGATCCCTCCCTCTCCACGGCAAGCTACCGCACCAGTGTATAAAAGGGACTGGATGAATTGAAATTTCATTTCCGACAACTTGTTCCTGTTATTTTTACCCTTTTTTCGATGTTGGGCAACATGCTCTGGCAGGCCACCGCTCGATCCCTTCCGATAGGCTGTTGGTCGGCCCGGGGGAGCTGGGGAGACTGGTCTTATCACACCTCCAGGCCTCAGCGCTGTGTGGTAGAGACACAGACACACACACACACAGCCTGCTAGTCTGCAACACACTCTCTAGCCATGGGCTAGCCTATCCGCATCACTCACAGCACCGCCTAGCCAAGGACCTAGCCCTAGCACAGGCCTAGCACACACACAGTGGCCTACACCCAGGCCCAGACTGGCCTGCTCTGTGACTGTGAGGCCCTAGTGGTCATGAAAGGCCCTGGGGGAGAGCGTCCACTGGGATGGACAAGCAGGGCTGGAGGCACTGGAGCCCTGGCCTCCTCCCGGGACCAGGGGCCAGAGAGCCACGGCTAGTCCTGGCCTCCTCCCAGGACCAGGGGCCAGAGAGCCACGGCTAGTCCTGGCCTCCTCCCAGGACCAGGGGCCCAGAGAGCCCCGGCTAGTCCTGGCCTCCTCCCAGGACCAGGGTCCCAGAGAGCCCCGGCTAGTCCTGGCCTCCTCCCAGGACCAGGGGCCCAGAGAGCCCCGGCTAGTCCTGTTCGCTAAATCCCCAGGGCGCCCACGTCAGCGTCCAGACAAGGCCGCTGTCCTCCGCTGGAACTACCACGTCGATCTGCCCATGGCTGTTGCGCTCCGCGCTGTAACGCGTGCTCTGTGTCAGACGCAGGACAGGAGCGCCGAGCTGCAGGGCTGCCTGGCCCAGCACCGCGGGAGAGAGGCGGTGTGGGAGAGAGAGAGGACCGCCCTGCTGGCCCAGCTGAGCCGCATCAGAGAGGAGCTCCACAGCGCCGCCATCAGGGTGAGCCACCACACTACACCCCCCCTCCCCCTTCTCTCCTCACCATCCTCTCTGCTCGCCCACTGCGTTCGAGTCAAGCGGTTAACCCAAAAGATATGGAGGTACATAAAAAGGGGAGGTCCTGTTTTAATGAACATAAATATTCATAAAACAAACCGCAAAGCCTCCCCATGTTCCATTTCCCGCTCTTACCGTTAATGCATATTTTAATACATTATCATTACCACCATCGTAATTCTTATTATGATAACTATAATGATTAGATTGATAGCAGAATTATTATTTTGTTCCCTGCAGCCATTTTTACCAGCAAAACCCTTTATTTCTCCTATGTGAGGCTCCCCATCACCAGCATATTGAGTGGGCTCTGATATAGATAAACACACAAACACCCCTGTGCCTGTAAAACACTCTATCTGAATTGCATATCCGCCCTGCGAGCAAGCTTGTCATAAGCCGTATTAAGAAAAATGGTCACACGGTTTGACATAAATTGGAAAATGACATTTGGAAAGCGGGCGCTGCCGTGGAAATTAGAGATATTAAAATTATAAATCAGTGTCTGGGTGTACGGGGGGTTGTGGGGTGAGGGGGTTTTCTTTTACTGTCTGTCTCTCTCTCCTGCTCCATCTCTCTCTCTTTCTCTCTCTCTCTCTCTCCTGCTCCATCCCTCTCTCTCTCTCCTGCTCCATCCCTCTCTCTCTCTCCTGCTCCATCCTTCTCTCTCTCTCTCTCTCCTGCTCCATCCCTCTCTCTCTCTCTCCTGCTCCATCCCTCTCTCTCTCCTGCTCCATCCCTCTCTCCTGCTCCATCCCTCTCTCTCTCTCCTGCTCCATCCCTCTCTCTCTCCTGCTCCATCCCTCTCTCTCTCTCCTTCTCCATCCCTCTCTCTCTTTCCTGCTCCATCCCTCTCTCTCTCTCCTGCTCCATCCCTCTCTCTCTCCTGCTCCATCCCTCTCTGTCTCTCCTGCTCCATCCCTCTCTCTCTCTCCTGCTCCATCCCTCTCTCTCTCTCCTGCTCCATCCCTCTCTCTCTCCTGCTCCATCCCTCTCTCTCTCTCCTGCTCCATCCCTCTCTCTCTCTCCTGCTCCATCCCTCTCTCTCTCTCCTGCTCCATCCCTCTCTCTCTCTCCTGCTCCATCCCTCTCTCTCTCTCCTGCTCCATCCCTCTCTCTCTCTCCTGCTCCATCCCTCTCTCTCTCCTGCTCCATCCCTCTCTCTCTCTCCTGCTCCATCCCTCTCTCTCTCTCCTGCTCCATCCCTCTCTCTCTCTCCTGCTCCATCCCTCTCTCTCTCCTGCTCCATCCCTCTCTCTCTCTCCTGCTCCATCCCTCTCTCTCTCTCCTGCTCCATCCCTCTCTCTCTCTCCTGCTCCATCCCTCTCTCTCTCTCCTGCTCCATCCCTCTCTCTCTCTCCTTCTCCATCCCTCTCTCTCTCTCCTTCTCCATCCCTCTCTCTCTCTCCTGCTCCATCCCTCTCTCTCTCCTGCTCCATCCCTCTGTCTCTCTGGGGGTGTCCGAGGGGGGACTGGCGCTAGGCCTGCTCACTAGCAGAGACAGTTGTCTGTTCAGGGGTCCACCAGGCCCCCCTAGCCCATCAGCCCCAGCCTGGCATCAGCCCCCCCCAGAGACCACCTCTCATCTGGGGGTAAAAGCAGGGATGAGGATGTAGGCTGTGCTGCATTGGCATCCTGTCAGCTTATTTAGCAGCTCTCACACTCCAACCCGCTAATGGATCATTTCAGAGGTGTGATATGCATAATGCAAAGCTGTCCGCTGACACCTTTAAAAACAGACACATTCAGCCCCCTCTGTGTCTCACCTCTGCCCTTTTCTCTCTGTGTCTTTGTGTTGTGTGTGTGTGTGTCTCGGTGTCTATAATAAGCAGGGGGAGGCAGAGTGTTACAGAGAAGAGCGGATTGTTGAGCTCCAGGGGGAGGTGTGCCGGCTGAAGGAACAGCTGGAGATTGAGTCCCAGGAGATGCGCAACAAGGTCAGTCCTCTGTCTGGGGGGGCCAGGGAGCACAGTACACACTCACATAACACCCCTCTTGTCCTCTATAAAGACTCCACCTCCCCCCCCCCTTCTGGCACACTCATGTGTGTGTGTGTGTGTGTGTTGTCTTTTCAAGTTCACTCCCCGTCCTTGTATTGCATATTGCCTTCCCAGACAACTCATCCCTTGCTTTCAGTCAGCTGAAAGAGAGCAGCTCTCTAGGGGCTATGTGCCTTGACACCTTTGACCCCCCCCCCCCTGCTGTAGAGAGAGAGAGAGAGAGAGAGAGAGAGAGAGAGAGAGAGAGAGAGAGAGAGAGAGAGAGAGAAAAGACGCGCGTGCTCTAAGACGAGGAGTTCCACGACTCCCCCCCCCCCCGCCCATCGAGTCAAACCCTCTTTTCATGCCGAGAGAAAAGCGCTTTCCATCTCTCGCGGCCTCGCGGCTCATTCAGACACGCTCGACCTCCGGGAAACGGGAGAGAGAGAAAAGAGCGAGGGGTCAGAAGTGATGTCGCCCGCCCTCGAGAGGAGAGAGGATACCTCGGAAAGAGCAGTCACTTGGCCGGAACACGCGCTCACATCTCCACACAGCCTGACTGACACCTCCACCCCGTTCACTCATTAAACTTAGAGGTTTCATTTCCGCCACAGTCAGTCAGTCTAGGGTCTATATCTGCTGTTTACCAGGGAGGCTCAACCAAGCCTGCTCTCGCCTTCATTTCCCTAACTATTAAAGCTCAAACAGAAGGGTACAGTGGTAATAAGGTCCAGGGGCTTGGGGTACCGGAAAACCTGCTTTGGAGGCTGCAAGTCTAAGGCTGTCAGTGACACTCACACACACCATTTGTCGTTGCTTCATGCATTACCGGTCCTCTAGTCCCTAGCCACCAACCCTCTTCAATATTTCAACACTTTTTATTCCAGACGTCATTTTTTTTCTTTCATATTAAAACATGTACAGAGGTATTCCTGAAGAGGTCGAGTGAATACAGAAGACGGACGTTTTTAACTTTTCGGTTGACAAAACATTCTGTTGCCTCTTAATGAACGTCTAGTCAGAAAAGAGAGGAAAGGAGGATTCTGACTGTCTGTCTGACTGTCTGTCTATCTCTGTCTGACTGTCTCTCTCTCTCTGACTGTCTGTCTCTCTCTCTCTGACTGTCTGTCTCTCTCTCTCTGACTGTCTCTCTCTCCCTACCTCAGCTCAGTGGGAGAGAGGACG
Source organism: Osmerus mordax (assembly GCF_038355195.1). Classification (NCBI taxonomy): domain Eukaryota; kingdom Metazoa; phylum Chordata; class Actinopteri; order Osmeriformes; family Osmeridae; genus Osmerus; species Osmerus mordax. Next base: position 2,830,518 of record NC_090062.1, read on the forward strand.
ATGTGAAGCGGCTGAGAGAGGAACAGCAGCATCTCAAGGACAAGGTGGGTCACCTCCAGACCAGCTTCAGACAGCTCTACTCCTGCTTGACGGCCATGGTCTTTACTGCCTGTGTGCACATGTGTGTGTTGACGTGTGTGTGCGGTGCGTCTGCATGTGTGGCCCCTTGGACAAGATTCTGGTGGTCCACGCCAGAGGTCTGGCCAGTCATCCTGCCACCAGGGGCCACTGAGGCAGAGACGGGGGCTGGGACTGGGGGGTTTAAAAAGGGGGGGGGGCCCTGCCACAGGGCATGCCCAGGAGGGACATATATGACCTGGGTGTCTGGGAGAGTGAGAGTCGCTAAGCAGGGTCTCTTTAGGTGGTCCCGGGGCCTGCGCTGGCTGGTGTGAGAGGTGAGTAACCCCCCAGGCTCGTGTTGAGGGCTGAGGCTGTGTGTATTTACAGCGCGGCCTCACAGGCTCTGGAAACGCAATAAAGCACGGCCTTCAAAGCGCCACGGCCAAGCGCCACTTACTGCTGAGTGCTCCTCTGGTGGTTGGACAAGATTACTCTCCAAACAAAGTGCAGACAGGTTGATTAATAGGGGGGGTCTGCAGAGGTGCGCGCTCAGTATATTTTCACACTCGCCTAACGCTCGGCGGTCTCACTCGCGTCGGACTTTTATGTGGCGGCGCTGTCACCGTGTGACTCGGTCAGTTCATAAAGAATCTTCTCCTTCTCTCAGAGTGGGTTTAAGTGAAAACTCATTAGAGATGTAACAGACGTGTTGTTGTTCCAGCGTCCAGGGAGCCTTGTGTGACTTGGGGGGGGGCCTGTAGTAGGACTCAGAATCTCTGGGAAAAAAAGAAAAGAGGGTTGGCTTCTGTTTGTGTGTCTGCTCTCTCTGGGTGCTCGACACATTTTGTTTCAGTGATGTTTGTGTAAGACTGTGTGTGGTGTGGTATGTCTGTGTTTGTGTTCCAAGGATGTCTATGACTGTCCATGACTGAGCAGAGTATGTACCCAGAGACTGTGCTGTGTAGCTGACCCTGACCCGGTGTGTCCTCCAGGTGTGCCAGGCGGAGGTGCAGGCGGGGCGGGAGCGGGCGGAGGAGAGTGCCCGGCACGAGAGAGACCTCCGGGCGTCGAGGGAGCGCTGCCACGCCGTGTCTGAGGCCCTGAGGCTGCGCGAGGCCGAGCTGGAGGAGGTCCAGCGGGGCCGGGACACGGCCTTCAGGAGCCTGTGTGGGCAGGAGGAGAGGAGCACCAGTCTGGCAGCCCACAACCAAGAGCTGCTGCTCAGCCTGGAGGAGCTGGAGGCCAGGGTGAGGGCCTGGGGCTGAGGTTAGGACAGGGGCCTGGGTTAGGTTCAGGGGCTGGGGTTAGGGCAGGGGCTGGGGTTAGGTCTGGAGTTGGGGATGGGGCTAGAACTAGGGCTAGGGCTGGAATTTGTGCTAGTTCTGGGGCTAGGGCTGGGGCTCGGGTTGGGGCTAGGGCTGGGGCTAGGGTTGGGGCTAGGGTCTGACTGAGGCATTGGAGGTTAAGGAGGTTTGTTTGACAGAGAAAGAGAAGAGGAGGAGGCCTTGGGGAGGAAGTGGAGGGTGTAGGGGGGTGATTGTAGATAAGCGTGAGAGGGGAGGGGGCATGGTGATAGCAGCAGGAGGTGGTGTGTGTGTGTGGGGGGGGGGCAGACCTCCATCACATCAGGTCACAGGGGTTTAATTAGCTTGAGCTCCACATCAGCCTCCAATCAGCAGACACAGGAAATTAGATTTCTTTTCCTTTTTGTCCCCCTCTTGCTTTTAAGTGCACAGCGCTAAAATGCATATGAGCTCCCTGCTTTTAATGACCATTTTGTGCTTAGAAAGCAGGCTGACAGAAGCCCTTAATGAGATTTGCGGGGGAAGGAACTAAAAGCTGAGACAAAGGGAGTCAACGCCTGGCTTGTTGATGATGGTTCTTGAGACAGAACATGCTATATTTGATACTCTGTTACAGCATCGGTTCAAGGTCAACCGTCACTCACACTGACATGACCGCCGCACTGAAACGGGTGTCTTCATACCTCGGTTTTTGAGCCCTTCGCTTTGCCTGTGTGGATTCATGCTGTTCTTTCTGAAGAGGCCTGTCTGACTGGCGAGACTGAGAGAACGATGCCACTCACCCATCGAGCGTCCATGTTGTGTTTGCCAACAGCGTTGGTTAATGTGACGTAGTTACTGTTGGTTTGAAAGGCCTCGTAAATATACATCCACATCCCTCCTCTCTCAATCTCCCTTTCTCTCCCCCCGCCGTCTCTCTCTCTCTCCCCCTCTACTCCCACACTGGCTACAACGTAGTCTTATCGTATTTTCGCAGGACAATGACTTTGGGAGTAGAAATAGAGTGGAAAAGATACTTCATGGATAATTACAGTATGTGCAATCCACAATCCTTTCATAACGGCTGAATAACAAGCAGAAATGATTCTACGTAAACCCTCATTATCCAATTTGCTAAAAAATAGGAACAGCAGATGCGGCCATTTCCCCCCCAAAAGCCAACCCATTTCCTTAAAACTTCAATTCAATTGGATTCTAACTAGACGCGCGTCTTCTGTTGTGTGTCCTTTAGATGGACCGCGGTTAGACGCGCGTCTCGCAATTAGAATCATTGTGTGACGCAAACAGCCATTATCTGCATCATCGTGGCCATTGATTTTCCGAAGGCTGCATAAGAAGCGGCGCAGACAGAGGCGAATGTTTGATTGGAACCTCCTGCTTCCTGTTTATTGTCTGAGCCAGTGTAATCCCACCCTCACCCCGCCCCTGTGCTTAGTGCAGCACCTGTTGTAGACAGTGACGACCTACCCCCCCCCCCCCCCCCCCCCCCCCCAGCTGTGCCAGCACCAGGACACGGCGGAGGTACTGAGGGCCAAGCTGCAGGCGGAGGAACAAGACGCGTCCACGCTCCGACGACAGCTCCTCTCCTCCCAGGATGCACTGCAGCAGCTGTCGTCCGAGCTGGGCTCTCTCAGGAGGGAGAGGGCTGACCAGGTAGAACGCACGCACACACCCCCACCCCCCAGTATGACCAGGTACAGAAGCACACACAGTCACAAGCAGCCAGGTCCACTGAGCCCTGGGTGGGGACCCAGTGTGTGAGCTTCCCCCGGGTGCGTTTCAGGACATCCAGTGTGGGGAGACGGAGGAGAGGATGTCTGAGGTCAGAGCAGACCTGCTCCAGCTCCAGCAGCAATACACCACCTGCTACGCCCAGGTAACCAGCCCTGCCAAGGCTCACAGGCTGCTCTCTCCGCTAGGCTTCTCTTCTCACCCCAGTCGGTGTCTCCTCTCCACGTGTGTGTGTGTGGTCAGCTGGTCCAGGAGGAGATGCAGGTGAGCAGGCTGCAGGGGGAGCTTCGTGTGGCGGGTGAGGAGAGAGACGGGCTGGCCTCCCAGTTGAAGGAGAACCAGGGTCTGGGTCGTGAGCTCAACCTGCTGCTAGAGAAACACAGAGCAGCACAACAGGAGGTGCTCGACCTCTCCTCTATCTCTCTGTCTCTCTCGCTCTCTCTCTCCACACCTCTGTTTCTGTCTTTATCTTCTCAACTCTCTCTCTCTCTCACACTCTCTCTCTATGTCTCTCTCTAACTATCTCTCTATCTCTCTGTCTGTCTATCTCTCTCTCTCTTTCTCTGTGTCTCTCTCTATCTCGCTGTCTCTCTCCACACCTCTATTTCTGTCTTTATCTACTCAACTCTTTCTCACTCTCTCTCTATGTCTCTCTCCCCTACCTCTCTCTCCCTGTCTCTCTCTCTTGTTGGTTGGTTGGTTGAGTGTGTGGTTGTGGTTGTGGTTGTGGTCTTGTCCAGGTGGCCAGCAGAGATGAGTTGGTGCTGAGGCTGACGGTGGAGCTGAGGACAGCCCAGGAGCAGCTCCAGGCAGGGCAGGAGGAGGTGAGAGCTGTGGAGGTCAGCCTCTCCACATCCCCCCCCCCCTACCTCCCCCTCGCTACTGCACAGACCAAATGTCCAGGGACACATCCTGACCTCTTTAGCTCTGAGGGGTGGGGTTCAAGGACATGGTGACATGTCCGTTGTGCGTGTGTGTGTACGTGTGTGTGCGTGTGTGTGTCGTGGCTCAGTGTTATTTCTGAGTTTGCTGTTGAAGGAAAAGTTGGGGAGAAGTGCCTCACAGTTTGGATTTATTTATACCTCTGACAACCCCCCCCACCCCACCCGTGTCCCCTACATCCATCCGTCTGTCTGCCCATCATTCTGGTCAGTTGTTTGTTTGCGAGAGTGTCCCTGTGTGTTAAAATGGGACAGGCCTGTCACTTCAATGCAGAGAGGATGTTTGGTGTTCCTTGAAAGATTTTTATTTATTACATTTTGGGCAGAGTTGTGAGTGATGCATCTGAACCTGCTCCCTGTTCTGTTTTTATCATTAGCATGCAACCCAAGTCATCTGCGGAATACTTATGAGTGCCAGCGAAATGTTTGTGATGTTATTTATTTATGTTGCCCTCTCAATTATTCATTTGTTTATTTATTCATGGCAGAACTAACTGCAATTGGAAAATTCATTTTGCTGAAGGGCACATGTCCCCCCACCCCCCCACCCACTCAGCCCCCTCCCACCCCCCCCACCCTGTACAAAGCGGAGGAGCGTCTGTGTTTGTTGGGGGGGGCAAGGGGAGGGAGACATATCAGCCTTGTTAGTAATTGCTTTATGTGGCGTTACCTGGGACTCAGAGGGAGATGTCATTTTAACCTGATGAGACAGGTCGAGAGAGAGAGAGAGAGAGAGAGAGAGAGAAAGAGAGAGAAAGAAAGAGAGAGAGAGAGAGAGAGAGCTGGGTTCAGGTTCGGAGGAGGAGAGGGGATGGGAGGCTGAGTCGTTTACTTTAGGTTTTCTTCTCACGCTCCCTCCTTACCTTGGGGGGGGGGGGGGGGGGGGGGGGGATGTTGGGAGGCAGAGAGAGGAACGTGCCCAGTCATGAGAGGGGTTCAGAGGACCCCAGGCAGCCTGTCTCTCCAGGCTGGACCCCAGACAGACACAGCCAAACCCCCAGCAAACAGCTCTGGCCTGGCAGTCTTCCTCCATGCCTTCACGCTCCCCTGCACCACTCTCTGTATTGTCTGCCGGCAGTGTTTTCTTTAATTATATGGAGCGGGATTTTGTTCAATTTCACACTTGCACACACATGCAGCAATTATTCCTGATAAGTGATAACGTTTCACTGAACATTTAATGATATGTGTGTTTGTGTGCGTGCGTGTGTGTGCCTCTGTGTCCCTGACACCAGCCTTGTGTCGCAAACTGCTTATGGTTGAGGAATTCTAATTAGCCACATATTCTTTGTTTGTTTGTGGGTGGCCCCGTGTTCTGTGTCTCTGTTCCTGCAGTATGCTCTTTTGGTTTTGTGTGTGTGTGTGTGTGTGTGTATGTTTGAAGCTTGCGTGTGTTCATATGTCCATGTGTGATTTGTACTTATGTGTGTGGGTGTGTTGATGTTCATACATGTGGGTGTGTGTTTGTGGGTGCGTGTGTGGGTGCAGCAGGAGAGGGCCAGGCAGGAGGAGGTCCAGGCCGTGCAGGAGCAGGTGAGCAGTCTGCAGGCCAGCCTGAGCCACACAGAGGAGGCCCTGGAAGCCCAGCGCCTCCGAAGCAGCCAGCTACAGCAGGAGAAGGACGTGCTGATCTCTGAGGTTTCACACACACACACACAAACACACACACCTCTACTTAACGTTTCTCATTCCTCCATCCTCTTTGTCTCTCGTCCACTTGAATGATGGGCCAAGTTAATATCTCTATAGTCTTTCCACAGCCTCACACACACACACACACTTCCATCCCCCGGGCTGTGTTCATAGATAATACTGCGTCTGTGCCTTCATGGTGCTAGCAGGTCTGTCCGAGCAGGGCTCCGTGACTAATATGGTCATGTGTTCATCTGCGGGTTCTAGACACCTTGGGATGAGCCCTTCCTCACTGCCCCACCATGCACCACGGGCTAGCATCACACGGAGGGAGAGAGAAAGACAATACGAAGAGATGCAGAGAGAGAGAGAGAGAGAGAGATGTAGAGAAGCAGTAGAAGAGAGAAAAAAGAGAGGGACAGAATGGGGTAGGAGAAAAAGAGAAAAGCGATAGATAAGAGATAGGAGAGAGAGAGGTAGAGAAGGGGTAAGAGAGAGAGGTAGAGAAGGGGTAAGAGAGAGAGAGGTAGAGAAGGGGTGAGAGAGAGAGAGAGAGAGAGAGGTAGAGAAGGGGTAAGAGAGAGGTAGAGAAGGGCTAAGATAGAAAGAGAGGTAGAGAAGGGGTGAGAGAGAGAGAGAGGTAGAGAAGGGGTGAGAGAGAGAGAGGTAGAGAAGGGGTAAGAGAGAGAGAGAGGTAGAGAAGGGGTAAGAGAGAGAGAGGTAGAGAAGGGGTAAGAGAGAGAGGTAGAGAAGGGGTAAGAGAGAGAGGTAGATAAGGGGTAGGAGAGAGAGAGAGCGTCTGGTGGGTAACCAGGAATTTATTCTCTCCTTCTCCCCACGTTGACAAACAAACAGCACACGGCAACAGCCGCAGAATTACAATTAGTATCATTTAATTAGCGGCATGGCGCTCCTGGCACCGCTCCTTCATCTATTTTAATCTTGTTTATGCATTTTGATTGTTTCAGAATATAGCTTTTTTTAATTAGCCAAGATTGATTAGATTGTATTGATTCTGTATCCTTATTAAAATAAGCCTCGTGTTCCTCCCCCACAGCGTTATTTTTCAAAATTATGGGTACCCAGGCTGACACTTGGGGGCTGTGCTAGTGAAAGCTTTGCACATTTTCTAATTGAGGCAGTGTTTATTGTTATTTATTAGGCAGGCTGTCTTGATATAGTGCCAGGTGTTTTATGAGATGTGCTGTGGTAAATGCAGCTGGGAGACAGTAGGAGACATTACATGACAGCAGGTGACAGTAGGAGACATTAGATGACAGCAGAACACAGTAAGAGACATTATATGACAGTATGACACAGTAGGAGACATTAGATGACAGCAGGTGACAGTAGGAGACATTAGATGACAGTAGGAGACATTAGATGACAGCAGGACACAGTAGGAGACATTAGATGACAGTAGAACACAGTAGGAGACATTAGATGACAGTAGGACACAGTAGGAGACATTAGATGACAGTAGGACACAGTAGGAGACATTAGATGACATTAGATGACAGTAGGAGACATTAGATGACAGCAGGACACAGTAGGAGACATTAGATGACAGTAGGACACAGTAGGATACATTAGATGACAGTAGGATACATTAGATGACAGCAGGAGACATTAGATGACAGTAGGAGACAGTAGGAGACATTAGATGACAGCAGGTGACAGTAGGAAACATTAGATGACAGTAGGAGACATTAGATGACAGCAGGTGACAGTAGGAGACATTAGATGACAGTAGGAGACATTAGATGACAGTAGGAGACATTAAATGACAGCAGGTGACAGTATTAGACATTAGATGACAGTAGGAGACATTAGATGACAGCAGGACACAGTAGGAGACATTAGATGACAGTAGAACACAGTAGGAGACATTAGATGACAGTAGGACACAGTAGGAGACATTAGATGACAGTAGGAGACATTAGATGACATTAGATGACAGTAGGAGACATTAGATGACAGCAGGACACAGTAGGAGACATTAGATGACAGTAGGATACATTAGATGACAGTAGGATACATTAGATGACAGCAGGAGACATTAGATGACAGTAGGAGACAGTAGGAGACATTAGATCCTACTCGGGTCAGGAGAGCATTCTCATTCTCAGCCCATGTCCACTGGCTCTAATCACTCTCCCTCTTACAGCACTGACCTTGGCCGGTGGCTCTGTGTGTGTGTGTGTGTGTGTGTGTGTGTGTGTGTGTGTGTGTGTGTGTGTGTGTGTGTGTGTGTGTGTGTGTGTGTGTGTGTGTGTGTGTGTGTGGGTGTGTGTGTGTGTCTGTGTGTGTGTAGGTGTGTAGGTGTGTGTACGGATGTGTGTATGTGTGGAAGCGTAACCACAGCACCAGAACTGGATGTGCCGAGGCCTCATTCAGCTCTTTTAATTTTGATTGATGATTCCGTTTATCTTCTGCATAACAACCCCCCCACCCCTCCTAAACACACACACACACACATCCTTCTATTCTGCTCCCGCTACCTCCCTGCCAACCCACACTCCCCCAGTATAAAAATGATATTAGAATCAAAATGAGATTTGAAATTTTATGTTTGACAAGCGACTTGATGAAAGGGTTTCATTGCGGGGCCTGATCCATGGAAATGTTATGCTAATAATACTGCTGGCCAAGCGATCTAGTTGGAAATTAATCAGAGTGCTAGAGCAGCAGAGTGAGAGAGAGGAGAGGAGAGAAACAGAGAGAGAAGGAGAGAGGTAGGCTGCTCTATAAACACCCTTCGCCTCTCCCCTCTCCCTCCCCCTCTCTCCCACCCTCTCTCCAGCTCTGAATCTCATCAGAAATAGCCACAGGGTGTTGTCTGTGTGATGAGGTTGGGAGAGAAATAGGGAGTTCGAAAATTACACTGCAGCTTAGCACTGATTGATGCAGTAATGTATGCAGCCATGCAGCAGTCCTCAACACCATAATAGATTAGACTCTCTCTCTCGCGCGCTCTCTCTCTCCCTCTCTCTTTGTCTGCTGTCTGTCCATCCTCAGGGCCCATCACTCTTTATCCATACATCCTTCTATTAGAATTGGATTTGTTTTGTTCATCTATCGCTATTTCTTTCTACTGCATGCACTACTGTTCTATATGTATCTCTGTTCTCCATGTGTCTCTGTTATATTTGTATCTCTGTTTCTAGTTTTCTATGGGTGGCTGTGTTTCTACATGGTTTAAGATTCTACAGATCAGCCTCAGTATGTTTCACTCGCTCTCTTTATCTCTCTCTTCCTGTCTCTCTATCTCTCTCTCTCTCTCTCTCTCTCTCTCTCTCTCTCTCTCTCTCTCTTGACCTCCAAACACAAACATCAATGTACTGGAATCACCCGCTAATGGAGTCATTATCAGATTTCACTTGTTTAAAACAAGACAATTATAGCTGTGGCCTTAATGATGTTTTCCATTTAAATGCAAACTAATCTCTTTTCTCTCACTCTCTGTCTTTCTTTCTCTCTCCTTCTCTCTCTCATTCTGGCGTGGTCGTCAATAGGGGTGGGAGTAGAAGGAGGGAGGAGGTGTATTGGGGGTGTGGGCGGGGGTGTGGGCGGGTGTGCGAGCACGCATTTCCCAACCATGTTACCAGTCTGGCTGATTTATTATTCTCACCCCGAGAGACATCTGCTCCACAGCTCCTTGTTTTAGTAATGCATCATCAGCCAGAGGGAAAAAATAATATTATCCCATCTGCTATATTGTTCTCTGGAGTCTAATAATCTAATGTAGAGGTTGGTGTCATTAAAGTACCAGTGGAGCTGTATGGACAAGGCGCTTGTGCTGTGTGTCGATGTACTGGGGGACTGTGTCCCCCGAACCACTCTACACACAAACACTTGTACACACACACACTTGTACACACACTCCCACTTACGACTCAGTGTGTGTTGCAGCGTGACAGCCAGCGGGGGGCGCTGTGTGAGCAGCAGGAGGAGGTGCAGCGCTGGCAGGCGGAGGCGCGGGCCCAGCAGGAGGGCCGCGAGGAGGAGGTGGGGGCTCTGAGGACCCAGCTCCAGGAGGCCCGGGGCCGGCTGCAGCAGAGCAAGGCCTCCGCGCAGCACCTCCGCGCAGACCTGGAGCAGGCACGCAGACTCAGCCAGCAGGCCGAGGAGGAGGTGGGTGGAGGGGGGGGGGGAGAGAGGGTCAGGGGTGGAGGAGGGAGAGAGGGCCAGGGGTGGAGGAGGGAGAGAGGGCCAGGGGTGGAGAGAGGGCCAGGGGTGGAGGAGGGAGAGAGGGCCAGGGGTGGAGAGAGGGCCAGGGGTGGAGGAGGGAGAGAGGGCCAGGGGTGGAGAGAGGGTCAGGGGTAGAGTAGGGAGAGAGGGCCAGGGGTGGAGGAGGGAGAGAGGGTCAGGGGTGGAGGGGGGAGAGAGGGTCAGGGGTGGAGGGGGGAGAGAGGGTCAGGTGTGGAGAGAGGGTCAGGGGTGGAGGAGGGAGAGAGGGTCAGGGGAGGAGGGGGGAGGGGGGGAGAGGGTCAGGGGTGGAGGAGGGAGAGAGGGTCAGGGGAGGAGGGGGGAGAGAGGGTCAGGGGTGGAGGGGGGGAGAGAGGGTCAGGGGAGGAGGGGGGAGAGAGGGCCAGGGGTGGAGGAGTGAGAGGGTGGGGGAGAGACGAGGGGAGCCGACCTTCAGTTTAAGCTGGGGTTCCTACAACAAGGCGGAACTTGTAACAATGCCATTTTGAGCCGATAGGAAACATATTTGAGGTGCCATCTGTCATCATTGGAGAGTTTCCATTTTGTTTGAAATGGTTTTGGAGTGACTCAGCTTACAGTCACGGAGACCCTGAGCATATGTGTGTGTGGGCGCGTGCGTCCATGTGTGTGTGTCCCCAGGCCTCCCAGAGGGACCTGCGCTTGCGTTCCCAGGAGGCCGAGCTGGTCCGGATGAGGGCCGTGCTCCAGGAGGCCGAGAGCGGCGCCTCGGACCTGGAGGCCAGGCTGCAGCCTTTGAGCCAGTCCCTGGAGCTGTACAGGACCAAGTACCAGGCCTGCATGGGGAGACTAGCCCAGCAGGACAGCACTCTGCAGGCCCAGCAGGAGGAGCTGAGGGAGGCCGGGGTCCAGGTAGGGACCCACACACACACACACCTGCGGCACGGCCCGAGAGCTCACAGTGGACGTACATCTGCAGCAGCAGTCAGGCTCCCCTTTAAAGTGTGTGTGTGTGCGTGTGTGTGTGCGTGCCCCAGGTGGCAGAGCGCGAGGAGCAGGTGCTGCGTCTGCGGGCGCAGGCGGTGGCGCTGCAGGGCGTGCTGAGGGCCCACGAGGCTCAGCTGGAGAGCGGGGACGAGGCGCTGGGCACCCTGGGCCAGCGTCTGAGGGAGGCCCAGGCCCAGCTGGAGGACAGCGGGAGACACGGCCAGGAGTGCGAGCTGGTCATCTGCTCCCTGAGGGAGAACACGGCCCACCTCAGGACGCAGGTCAGCCCCCACCCTGGAGCTCTCACCATCGCTGGCACTGTCTGTCTGTCACTTGGGGCTCTCTCTCTCTCTCTCTCTCTCTCTCTCTCTCTCTCTCTGCCTACCAGTCAGTCCGTCTGTAACAGGATCAGCGCAGGAGCCCCACCATGAACTTGCACTCCCATCCACCGAATACAGTGCTCTCCTGAGCCCTGTGTTTCTCTCTGGGCCAGTCAGGGCAGGGTAGTGAGGGAGAGGGAGAGAAGGGCGAGCGAGGTCCTCAGGAAGTGTTTCCACTGATTCCCATTGATCGCAGCCACAACTCCCGTACTGGAGAAAACACACTGAGAAAACAAAGAGAGTGTGAACTCCCCGGACGGTGGACCTTAGTGCCTGGTGGGGGTGGGGGGGTGTTGGGGTGAAGGTGGGGGGTGCTGGAGGGTCTGGATAGCATGGTTAGGCCAGTGAAGACAACGGATTCATGTTTTGGTGTGCGTAACTTGGGCATCCATGCTTGGTGTGTGTGTGTGTGTCTGTAAATCAGTGTGTTTGTGAATCAGTGTGTGTGTATGTATGTGTGTGCGTGCGTGTGTGTGTGTGTGTGTGATTCAGCATGTGTGTGACAGCTCCACCAGGGAGAGTGACAGCTCAACGCGCTGGAGGAGGAAAGTGGAAAATCATGCTGGGGGAAGCGATATGGCTCTGAAATAATGGCTGTTCTGCCCAGTGGAGGTGCTCAGAGGTGCTGACCACAGGGGGTGTGTGGCGGGGGCCGGGGGCTGGCGGGGGCCCTGCCTCCATCAGTGATCCCCAACATGGAGGTGTCTTCCCCCTCAACTCCATCCCCCCCATCCATCCCCCCTAACTTCCTGCTCTTCTCCCTGCCCCCCCTCCTCCCCCCCCTCTCCACCACCTGGGTCTGGTAACACCCCAGCCTTACTACAGAGCTCCATTAGCGACACATGGCCGCTCAATCACTCACATTGGCACACACACACACACGTGTGCCCTGTGTAACACACACACACACAGTATTGATCTGTTCCATCCCCAGCTGGGTCCTTAGAGCACACTGTGTCACAAACCACCAGCTCGCTCACTCAGTCTGTATCTCACCCGCATCCCTGCATGTGGTGGTTGTTGTGTGTGTGTGTGTGTGTGTGTGTGTGTGTGTGTGTGTGTGTGTGTGTGTGTGTGTGTGTGCGTGTGTGTGGTGACCTGAATACCTTGAAGTGATCACTGCCAAAGGTGTGCTGTCACACCAGTGTTTCTCTACCTCTCCCCCACGTTTACACACGACCGGTGGGGGTGTTTGTGTGTGTGTGTGTGTGTGAGGTGGGGGAGAGAGAGACACAGAACAAATCTTGTAAGAGGCCATCTCTCTCAGTCTGGTGTGAGACATCAATATGAGCTGATGTTCATGGGCTGGCCTGCTTTATGAACACGCCACTAACACGCAGGAAACCCCATCTGGAACAGCAGCGCCACAAACAACAACAGATAGATATACGACACTCATAAACACTGTGCCCATTTGTGAGTGTTTTATATGTGCAGCGGCACAAATGCAAGCTTGAGAAAGCACCGATGGGACACCCTAACAATGGTTTAGAGTGTGTGTGTGTGTGTGTGTGTCTTCGGGGCAAGGGTGTGTGTTAATGTGAAGCTGTTGTGCTGGGCTCCTCCAGACTCATCTGAGAGAAGCTGAATGTTCTCCAGTCACGAACCATCAGGCCCAGCTCAGTGTGCTGACAGACTGGGGGGTGAAGGAGGAGGGGGACATTAGGGTGTGCGTGTGTGAGTGTGTGGAGGGGGGGGGGGTCTGCTTTTTGTCTTGCTGTGAACCACAGTAACTAGAACCTCACTGGTTCCCTTGTCTAGTTCTGCCTGCCTGTCTGTATGCCTGCTCAATCGCTCATGTAAAGCCATACATACTTCTGTTTTTACGTACCTGGATGTGTGTGTGTGTGCTCTGCTAGGTGGAGGAGCAGCAGGAGAGTGTGGTGAAGATCCAGGCCGACTTCTCTCTGTACCGAGCCAATCACGTCCACTCGGACTCGGACTACAACTCCCAGCTCTCCCACGTCCAGGAACTACAGCAGGTAGGCACAGCTGAGCTCATATACTGTACCTCAGGTCACCCGCTACCCACCAGAAGCCACTGCAGCAAATCATTCTCATCGGCACGCGAACCGTCAGCTGGACCCGGCCTCCTACCCAGGATGCAACAGGGGTGGTGCCATCCCCAGACAGGCCAGGGTCCACCGACACACGACTGGCTAATTGTTCGTTATGTCGGTGTGTGCGTGCGTGCCCGCTCGCGTGCCTCTAACGGAGGTGATCCATCAGTCTGTGGAGCAGGGCCCCGTGTCAGCTGCAGTGGTGGCGTGACAGGAGGAGCGCCGACGTGATTTACTGACCCCCCCCTCGCCACGCCTCCACGCAACCCAGCCAACCCTTCCCCCCCCCCCCCCCCACGCTCCGCACCGCTCACCCCCAGATTGATTACCGCGGCCGGGGCAGCCCCACCACATCCGCCATCTTCTGGCAACCTTTTAGTGGCGTTTTATAGATGGTTAGAGCCCCTCGTTTGACTATTTATACATCTGTAAGTGGCCATGAAATATAGATTTGTCTTGACGGGCGTCGGCGGCGGAGCAGCGAGACCGGTTCCTTGTGACACCTCGTTATTTTAATGGTGTGAGACGACAGGGCAGTGGCGAACACACACACGCGCACCCCGAGCATGGGACAATTATCTTTTTTGTTTTTTATGTTGGTTTCAATGTTTACACGCATATTTCGGACCCGTCGCCCTGCATTTTTTTCCTCCTCCGCCGCTGCTGTTTTGATTGGAGCAGAGGGCGAAGGCGCTGACATGGGGTTGGCAGAGAGGGGGGGGGGGGGGGTTGACATCACAAGCCCCCCCCCCCCCCCCCCCCCCCCCCCTCGACAGTGACACGCTGCCTGACCTGTCAGCCTCTCTCCTCTACCTCATGCACGCACACACACACGATCCTCCTCACGCACACACACCTTCACAGGCGCGGTCTCCCAGGTAATTAGGAAGTGGAGCCCACACACTGCAGCTGGCTGCCTGATTGAATAGTTAACACGTGGGAGGCCGGGGTCGGGGGCAGATAGGATGTGACATCTGTCAGGCAGAAGCTCCTCTGTCCGGGACGCTTCCTGTTCGGCCCGATGCAGATGCCATCTTTGTGGAAATGCCAAATTAGGGGCAGGCGCTTGAGTGAGCAGGGGCGAGCGGGTGTGAAGATAGCCCCGGGGTGCGGAGGTGGGGGGGGGGGGCTCCCTCAGGCGGGGGTCTGTATCGCCTGGGGCGCCCCCACCCCCCTCCCTCCCTTGAGGCAGTGTGACAGTTTTGTGACAGCCCTGTGTGTGTGTGTGTGTGTGTGTGTGTGTGTGTGTGTGTGTGTGTGTGTGTGTGTGTGTGTGTGTGTGTGCAGGCCCTGTCTCAGGCCAGGGAGCAGGGCTCCCAGGGTGCCCGGCAGCTGAGTGTGTGCCAGGCGGAGGTTCGGCACCTCAGAGAGGAGGTGTCCACCATCACCCAGCTCAAGGACAGCAGTCTGGCAGGTGGGCTACACACACACACACACACAATACCCACTATGAATGACCTCATTTGAATGACCTTAAAACCAAATCATTATCCAGTCAAAGTGTCTATCTTTGGTGTGTATCGGCTGGCTCTGTTGGGATGTTGACTGTGTTGGTGGTGGTGCAGAGGTGCTGCGCGTGCAGGCGGAGGCCCGGCGGCAGGAGAGGGAGGCTGGCTGTGAGGCCCAGTGCAGGCAGCAGGAGGCGGAGCGGCTGGAGGAGAGGGCTGCTAGGCTGGAGCAGGACCTGCAGGCTGCCCACACCCTGGCAGGCCACAGGGAGAAGGTACATTTACATTTAGTCATTTAGCATACGCTCTTATCCAGAGCGACTTACAGTAAGTACAGGGACATTCCCCCGAGGCAAGTAGGGTGAGGTGCCTTGCCCAAGGCACTTCCGGGAATCGATGACCGGGAATCAAACTGGCAACCTTCGGATTACTAGCCCGATTCCCTAACCACTCAGCCAACTGACTCCAGGTACAGGCCGGGATACCACACCATCGACACACGCACACTCGCACACGCACACACACACCACACAGCACACAGACATGCACACACCACACACACAGAGCTGCACACACACACACATACTATACCCACACACTACACACACCAACCCCCCCCCCCACACACACACACACAAATAGAGAAAACCAGGTCAGCAGAGCCGACCCACACACACGCACATGTAAAGTTCGAAGATCGCGCCACGCCTCAGCACACCTCCTCTCTGACCCTGACCTCTCCCTGCCCAGGAGGTCCAGAAGAGGGACGCCCTCCTGCGCAGGTCCCAGTCCGACCTGCTGGAGGCCCGGGAGGCGCTGCGGGGGCGGGCGGCGGAGCTGGAGCGGCAGGGGGCGGCGGGCCGCGGTCTGGAGGCCGAGCTGCTCCGGGTCCGGAGGGAGGGCCAGCAGAGGGAGGTGGAGGGGGCCGCCCTGCACACCCAGCTGCTGCAGCTGAGAGAGGAGCTGAGGGAGGCCCAGGGACGCTGCAGGGACACGGGTAGGAGATGCCGGATGTCTGACGGTCTCTCTCTCTGTGTGTGTCTGTCTCTCTCTGTCCGTATTTCTGTCTCTCTCAAGCTCTCTCTCTCTCTCTCTCTCTCTCTCTCTCTCTCTCTCTCGCTGACTTCCTCTGTTTCTGTTTCTCCCTCTCTCTCTATGTCTCTCTGTGTTTCTCTTCCTCTCTCCTTGTCTCTCTCTCTCTCTTTCACCATCTCTCTCGACTGTCTCTGCGCATTTTGCATTCCGTCCTACTCGCTCTCAGTCGAGGGGTTGAAAGAACAATCAAAAACAGGGGGAAGTGAGGACGAGGGAGGGAGGGAGGGAGGCAGAGGGGGATGAAGCGAGAGAGACAGGGTTTTAGTGGCGTCCCAGAGAGCCTCCAGGGCTGTCTTTAATAAGCTGTATGAGACGGTCACCTGTTAGCTGGCTAGCCCAGTATCCTCAGTCCCGCGCCCGCAATGAAACAGCTCATCAATTCACAGCCCCGGGCGTTTTGTGTGACACACACACACACAGAAACTCATCTACATAGTCCGCACACATGCATATGCACACTTTGTGCACACACGTATGCATACTAACAAGTTCATAACATATGCACACAGAAAGTGACACTCAAAGGATGAAACAAGACAACACAACAGAGTTTAATCCGTCGGAAAGGCAGCACACACCAACAGCTCCGAAATGAGTGTCTTGCTTTCCACCGCAACACAGCGCTGTTGAACTCGTGCACTTTACATTTGAGATTTGGGCTCGACCAAAATGAATGAAATGTTCCCTTTAATTGGAGCACAGTGAATAGCGCCCTGCTATTTGAGCTAAGCCTAGTATATCCCATAGATAGTGATACTGGGAGTAATCAGCCGTGTGTGTGTGTGTGTGCCCCCCCCCCCCCCCCCCCAGCCCAGGAGGTGGCTCGGCAGGAGGAGAGGGTGCTGCTGGTGGAGGGGGGGCAGCAGCGGGCGCAGGAGCAGCTGGCTGAGCGGGTGTCGGAGGTGGTGAGGGCGGAGCAGGCCCAGAGGAGGCTGGAGGCGGAGCTCCGCTCGCTCAGGGAGGCGCTGCGTGGCGCTCAGCAGGAGCTACACCACGCCAGGTACCTCCACACACTCACACACACACTCACACACACACTCACCCACACACACTCACCCACACGCTCACACACACTCACCCACACACACTCACCCACACACACACTCACCCACCCACACACACTCACCCACACGCTCACACACACACACTCACCCACACACACTCACACACACACACACTCACCCACACACACACACTTGGTCTGCTATCTCTCCCTCTCTCTCTCTCCCTCTTTCTCCCTCTTTCTCTCTCTCTCTCAGGTATACTACCTCCACACACTCACCACACACAACATTCCTAACCTACGCGAGGCGCACCGCAGCAAGCACAAGGGCATCCCTTGGACCTGTTGTTGAAGTGTTAGAAGCCCCCAAGCCACACACACACTGTGGTGAAAGAGTTTTAGATCTGTCACCCTTGTCACCGCAACCCTACCCGCCCCTAGATAGATGGATCATTCCGGGTCAGGGCCTCCCTTGTGAAATCAGATGTTTAAGTGGCCGGGAGCGGAGAGGGCATCTTCAACCCGCACCTCGTCAAAGGTCTGCTGTTCAACCAGCCGTCCGCCCGCACTGAGCACGCTCAGCCCTGGCCTGCCAATAGGCATTAGGGAGGATTTAGTAATTAAGTGATAGGCTGAGGACTAAATTGGGTGTTTGTGGGCTGGTGAGTCGGCCCGAGGTCCCCACAGCCATGCAGATAGGGGATTCTAATTGCCAGGAATATTGATCAGGCAAGCAAGGGAGAGCACAGGGATTTCACTGGCCATCGATTAGCTGTTACTGCAGCCAGGTTGTCAATGGAAGAGGGAGGTGAGCCCGGCAAAGGCTCTTGGCTTTTCCCATACTCCCCTCTCTGCCTGCCGCCACACACACACACACACACACACCATGCCTGTCAGTGACACAGCACCTCCAGGAAAGAGCTTTATATCGTATAACCCCCACCGCCCTCCTCTCGAACACACACTCACTCTAACACTTCACTTCTCTCCCCGCGTCTCCCTCTCTCTCTCAGAGACCTCTCTAGAGGCGGGGCCTCTCTCAGGTGGGGGGCTCTGGGCTGAGAGGAGAGAGGGAGACACTCGGTAGAACATGAACTGAGGGAGCGTCACCTTCACACACTCCAGCTGGGCAACTTTCTGTCTCTCTGGCAGGGGCTGGTGGCTGGGGGAGGTGAGAGGGGCAGGGGGGGAGGGGGGGGGGCGGGAGGGGGGGTGGGGGGGGGGGCAAGAGAGGACTGTCATGTGTAGGTGGCTGTGGTCTGACTGGGTGTTTCCAGGACACAGAGCGTTGTGTTGCGCTCTCTGGGATTGGATTAGCTGCTTCACCTGGCGGCAAACAAGGCATGGCCATCCCTCTCTCTCTCCCTCTCTCTCTCTCTCTCTCTCTCTCTCTCTCACACACACACACACACACACCATCTCTCACACACGCCTCTGGTCCCATCATCCATGGCCCAGCACCACATCAGACCCCTGTATACACCACGCCACTGAGCACCATGCAGGACAGACAGAATTAGCACGTCGGCCCTCATTAAATGGTCAGATGACATCCTCCATCTCTGACTGAGCTTCCCTCACATGACAACCAAGTACAGCACTTCCCCTCGTTCTGCTCTGAACAAGCAGAGAGTAAACATGGCACGGTTACGTTCATGTTGTTGTGATTTCTGAAATGCTAATCCTGTGTGCGTGCGTGTGTGTGCCAGAGCCCAGGTGGAAAGCTTGCAGAAGGAGGCGGCGGAGAGCAGGCAGGCCCAGCTCAGCGCCCAGCAGCAGACTCAACTCCACCAGCAGGGGGAGCTCCAGCTGGAGGCACAGCTCACCAAGACCAGAGAGACTCTCACCTCTCTACAGCAGCAGGTGCAACCCAGAGGCATCCAGAACCCTCCGTTTTCCAAAGCAACTTACACGAAAGTCTGTTTACCTTAAATGCGCTCGCCGTGTAGGCCGGTTCTTGTCAGCTGAGACTACTAGCGTTTAGTGAACATCCTGTCGTGTGTAACCAAGCCATTGTGCCTCCAGTGGGACATGGTAATTTGACGAGCTGTTTCTCCCAGTGAGTCTGTGGACAGTCCCAGCCAGGCCTCGCAGTGTCTCTGTGGCTGGCTGCGAAAGGGATACTCCCCAGCACCTCTGTAACCTTGGTCGTTTAGAGCCTATTACAGGAGATCGATATATGGATCGGGGTCTCTGGGTCTCTGTTTACTGCTCTGTAAACACAGGAGCAGGCCAGTCTGTGCATGTTTTAACTTTGTGAAGATTGAATTTCTGTCAATCAGGTGTCGTTTTTTTCTGTTGTTGTTTTTAAGTAAAGCTTATTTTTGTCATTCTGAAAAGCTATTTCAGTGCATTTTCTGAATTTAAATTGTGTTTTTCACTCCATTGTCAGTGGGTTGTGGGTGTGTGTCTGGATGTTTTTGTGCGTGTACCTGTGTTTGTGTGTGTGTGTGAGTGTGTGTGTGAGTGTGGTGTTGTGAATTTACATTTGTGGGGTAGTTCTTGTGGTCCCCACAAGGAAATTACATATGCTTGAGCGATTTCTGGTGGGTTCAAAGTAGTGTTAAGGTTAGATTCACAATAAGGGTTAGGGGTAAGGGGGTAACATGATTTTGAATTGTGAAATGTCGGTCCTCACTAGGATAGTAAAACTCATTTGTGTGTGTGCGTGTTTGTGCGCCGCAGCTGCAGGAGCAGGCAGGCGGCAGCCAGGCGCTGCGGGCAGAGCTGTCAGAGCAGCAGGCCAGGCAGGAGGAGCAGCAGAGCTGGCTGCACACATCCAAGGAGAGAGAGACCACACTGGAGACAGAGAGAGACCAGCTCCACACCCGCCTGGACATGGCTAACAGCCAGGTGTTCTCTCACACAAGCTCATGAACCATACACACACACACACACGTGCAGGAACAAGCACATACACACCCTTCTCATTACTCAGTCAATCACCGAGACACAGTAGGCTTTCAACAGCCTCACACATATTTGATGATTGTATCCCACATGACTGTGGCTAACACATTTGTGTTTATCTGTTGACAGTCGCAATAATTAGCCTATTCTCTAGGTGTCAGGTACTCCGGACGGTGTCTGACATGGTAAACCCTCTCGGCTGTCTGCGTTAAAGTGTCCGGGTTTGTTTCTGTTGTCTCCACAGAAAGTTGCTTTTCAATTCAGACGGAGAGGATGTGAGCGCCTGCTCTCATCAACTCTCCTCCCCCGATCTCCCTCCAGCCACGCTCCCTCGAATTCAATTTGTTTCCATCTGAATTTGTGTTTTAAAAATAGTAATTATTTTCTTTAACCCCAAAGGAGGCAAAGAGAAATGAGTCAAATCCAAGGCCTGAATTAGAGGAAATTTGGTATTTCACTAGCCAGAAGGGATATGATCTTCAAGCACAGCAATCTACCAACTGTTCATGTGTTCGCAAATTAAATCCAAGCATATATTACATCTTTAAAAAGTTAAATAAATATGATCAAAAAGTTTCTCTCTCAATTACAGTTTGAAATTAATCTCCTTAATCCCAATTTGATATCTTTCATGCATGTAAGAGGGAATCTTCCATCGAGCTAGGTTTTTAATCCTCTGACAGAAGCAGAGTTAAGATGGTGCAGCGATTGACAGATTCGATCCTATCTCAGTCTGATGGACGCCCGATGTTCGCCCTGATAGTGGAGGTGTGGGGTGAGGAAGGTGTCTGACAGGCCTGTCTGTCTCTCCGTCTCTGTTTCCTCTTCCTCTCTATCTCCCCCCCCTGCCCTCCCCGTGTGTTGTGCCTCTAGCTGAGGAAGCAGGAGAGCGCCATAAGCAGCCTGCAGGGGCGTGTGGCTGAGCAGCAGAGCGCTGCCCAGAGGCTGCAGGAGGAGCATGCAGCGTGCCAGGCCCACCTGCAGGAGTGCAGGGGGGAGCTGGCGAGCAGGGAGGCCCAGGGCCAGACACACAAGAGGGAGGTCAGAGACCACAGCACACACAACCTTGCCTGCTCTGCTCCTGTCCTCTCATGTCTATATACACTTATCTGTGTGTGTGTGTGTGTGTGTGTGTGTGTGGTCTCCAGCTGAGCCATCTGCAGAAGAGTGTGTCCAAACTGAAGCGGGCCCTGGACGAGGCCCAGGCCAGTGGCAGGCAGGGGGCGAGGGACACAGCTGCAGCAGAGCAGAGGGTGAAGGAGCTGAGGCTGGAGCTGGCCTCCACACAGGCCTCCCACAAAGAGAGCATGGAGCTGGTGGGTAGCCTTCTACTACCCTGCTGACCACCCTGCTAGCACCCCCTTAGCTAGCCCACTAACCACCCTGCTAGCACCCCCTTAGCTACCCTGCTAACCACACTGATAGCATCCTGCTAACCACCCTGCAAGCATCCTGCTAAGCACCCTGCTAGCCACCCTGCTAACCACGCTGCTAACTACCTTGCTAGCACCCTGTTAGCTATCCTGCTGAACACCCTGCTAAACACCGATACTAGCCACCAGGGACTGGACTGGAGATGACTGGCACCCATTATTACAAGTTTGTGTGTAGACGTGTGTCACGGACATGTGTTTCCCCCCCCCGTGTGTGTCGTCCTGGCGGCGTGCAGCTGGCTGAGAGGACCAGAGAGGCGGCGGGCCAGCGTAGCGAGCTGGGCCGGCTGCAGCAGAGGAGCGCTCAGCTGGTGGAGGAGCTGGCCGGGCAGGAGGACAGGAGCAGGGTGCTGGCCACAGAGCTCAGCAGGCTCCGCAGCACCAGCTCACACTCACAGGACGAGGTGAGGACACAGGACACACACATCACACACACACATCACATGGAATATTCCCAAACCTCAACTCAGCTTCACTGCAGCTCCGATATTAGCCAAAATCCAAGAATTCAAATCAAGGGACGGTTGACCATGTTCCAGGTCACATTTAGCCTCCAACCATCCATGTTCCCATGTCCACTAATGGGGTATTATGTTTAATACTTGTGCAGCCAGAAGCTTACTTTCTCCACAGTGAGTCCTTCAACAACCCCAAACCCAGCCTCAGCCTCAATCTACCAGCCTCAACAGTGACGCCTCAATTATTAGAACATTCTCCTGCTGTAGAACAGGCATGGTGAAGATCTGCTCCCCATATCCATTAAGTGTGTGTGTAGCTGCGTGTGTAACACACCCGGGGCTGTAAACGAGCCCTGGCCCCTTAACTGAATGAGCAGTCATTAGAGTAAAGAACACAGGCCCTCTGTAGAGGAGACTTAACCTGTAGGGTCACACTGTTCACTAATTGTGCACTGCGCCCAGGAGCAGGTTGTGTTGTAGAGAGGAGAGGTGAGCCTTGTAGCCATGCCCTCTCTCCATGTATTCCTACGGCTGATGAGATGACGAGCTCTCCTTCACACACCCCAGCAGTTCCTGTGCTACAGGATGCACTCGCAATATACTCACCATCCTGTACACTCACGTGAAGAGAGGATATGCACGCATTCAGTCCCTTTATAAGGCCTGGCTAGCAGTCACTTCAGCTGGGGTACTCGTCAACAGCATACCGTGTGCGCTGGATACTGGAGTGGTCGTCGGGTATGCGGTTTGTTCCAATTGGCCTATGCTTGTTTGCTTTTGTTGTGGAACATATCTGAGCTCGGTCGCTCGCTTCATTTCAGTACACACTCTTTAAACTGTTTGTGCGCTTCCTCTGTGAGCCCGTGCCCTTTTCGAATGTGTGTATGTGTGTGTGTGTGTGTGTGTGTGTGTGTGTGTGTGTGTGTGTCAGGTCGAGAAGAGCCGGGGGGCACATCTCCATGGCTCATCTGCGCTCTCGCGCCAGCCTCCTTAAGTGCTGTCAATGTTGCATGGTAACAGCAGCTCTGTCTCCCTTTAATTGGTTTAGGAAAAGCATCCCTGTCATTTTGCGGTCAGCAAACTCTGCCTGAGAAAATGAAGTGCAAGTTGCCTTCCTCCCCCCCCCCCCCTGGCCCCCGCACCACCCGTCCTACAGATAATGACTGTGCTCTGTGTGTTTGTGCATCGGCTGGGTGTTTTCACTTTTTGCTTATGGAAATAATTGCTGTTGGTTTGTGGGGCCACATCACAGGAAGGCCATTAGTGACTCTCACTGGCCATGCCTACGTGTGTGTGTGTGTGTGTGTGTGTGTGTGTGTGTTAAAGTTGTGTGCAAATTGCCTACTTTAAACCTTTGCGGTGAGTGATTGTTTGTGTTTGTGTTCCTCAGCTGTACATTTTGTATGCATGTACATGTTTGCATGCATGTTGATATGTCTTTCACACTGCATGTGTTTGAATGTGTGTGGTGTGTGTGTGATGAGAGTATGGTGTGTGTGTGTGTGTGTGTGTGTTTGTGTGTGTGTGTGTGTGTGTGTGATGAGAGTGTGGTGTGTGTGTGTGTGTGTGTGTGTGTGTGTGTGTGTGTGTGTGTGTGTGTGTGTGTGTGTGTGTGTGTGATGAGAGTGTGGTGTGTGTGTGTGTGTGTGCCCGGCTGTCCTTTTGTGTGGATTAGACGGTGAATGCTGCAGGATGGTGATCAGACTGTGAGCAGCCCAGGATTGCTGTGAGATCACACAGGGATTATGGGGGATATGGAGCTGGAGCTCATCTCCTCCACGCGGCCCGCACACACACAAACACACACACACCCACACACACACACAGCACTTTAATTGCCTTTGCTTCTTTCATTACATTTATTGCCTCTCCTCTGCATTGCCTGTTCCCAGCGCTGTGGAAAGGTCATTGTGGTACTGGTCTGTTTCTCCATCGAGGGGGCCGGGGGGTGGAGAGGGTGGGGATGGGTGGGTTGAGGAGGGTTGGGGGGGGGGAGGGGTGGATTGGGGGGCAGGGATATAGACAGACAAGTGTAGGCCCAGGCAAGTCCTGACGATTGGTCCTCGTTCCTTAGCTTGGTTCTATGAGGCCATTCCGTGGTCCATCCTCACCAACCAGACCTTTTCCGACAAGTTCTTTTTAACATGAAAGGCAACGTGTGAACATGGTGACTCTCCACTGATCGACGTGGAGCTGAATCAGTCAGTCAGACGTCCTGTTCCTCCAGGCGCGGGCCTGCCAGGGCAGGCTGGCGGAGCTGCGAGCCCAGCTGGGGAGGGCTGAGCGCTGGGGTCAGGAGCGGCGCTCCAGCCTGGAGGCCAGGGAGGAGGAGATGGTGCTGGTCAAGGTGGAGATGACTTCCCTCAGGGAGAACTACCATGCCAAGGTGGCTCAGGTCAGACACACACACTCTTACAAACACACACACTCACCGTCACACACGCACACACACACACACACACTATGAGACATTCTCAGAGCACCAGGCAAGTTCATCTTGTTTATTTGTGCTTATATGTAGTTCAGGATGTATCTCCCAACAGTGGGTCCATCATTGAGCATGATTTAACCATGATTTATGCAGTGCGACATGCAGTTTACAGGATTGTTTTTGACTTATACACATTTTCAAACAATATTCCATACATCAGTCATCCATTATGCTCAAAACTGGGTCTGGCTGTCTCACACACACACTCAAAAGAGTTTGAGGATAGAACTCTAGAAATACCACGACTGTATATACAGATGCCCCTGAAATACAGTGACATGAAAGACACTAGTCCCTGCTCCAGGTGTGCAGTGTTGTGTGTGTGTGTGTGGATGTTTGTGTGTTGTGTACAGGTGGAGGCCTTACAATCCCAGCTGGAGTCTCTGAAGCAGAAGTACAGCACAGCCACTAACGAGGTGCTGAACTCCCTCCACACTCTGCATGTCAGATCAACACTGGGACGAGAGGCTGAATACAGAAGGACTGACTCCTGCCACATCTCTCTGTCTCTCTATCCCTCTCTCTTTCTCTCTCTCTCTCTGTTCTCTCTCTCCCCCCCCCCCTCTGTCTACTCTCTCTCCCTCTCTCTCTGGCCTCTCCCCATCTCTCTCTCCCCTGTCTGTGTCTCTCAGGTGGACGTGCTGCGTCAGTCCCTGGGGGAGGCTCGTTCTGACAGCAGTCGTCTCCACACAGAGAGTGAGCTGGTGGTCTCCAACGTCAACCAGTGGGTGAAGGAGCAGAAGTAAGGCCCCACAGTCCTCTATTCTCACGTCTACACTATACACTACGTACTGTATATATACCCTGGACTCGTGTTTATACTCTATACGCTTATCTATGCTCCATATACCCTTGACTCATGTCTACACTCTGCACTGTACACTCCCACATCAGCCCTGCTCACCTCCACAGCCAGGCCGCTCGGTCCAGGCTTGACTTGTTCTTGTGTTTGTGCTCCAGACAGGCCAGCGACGCTCTGGGCCAGAAGACCAAGGAGCAGAGCAAGAAGATCATCATCCTCACCGCTGAGAGGGAGTAAGACAGTCTCCTGAGACCATCATACTCTCCTGTGTGTACACGGTCCAATGTGGATAATGTGTGTGTGTGTGTGTGTGTGTGTGTGATTATCCAGTCACCTGCAGGAGAATGTGGACCTCCTTCACAGGGAGTTGAGGAGGCTGAAGGCTGAGCTGGATGACAGGAGGATGGAAGTGGAGAGGTGCAGGGTAGGTCCAGATCCCCCGGCACATCCCAGCCCTCCCTGGAGCTCGTTGACGCTAATCAACAGCTAACTGGATCTCCTGTCCCTTGTGGGTGTGTGGGTGTGTCCAGGCTTCTCAGGTCAGCAGGGGTGAGCTGGTCAGTGCCCGGGCCAGGCTCCCCTCCCCCCAGGTCCACACAGGGTGAGTACCCCTGATACCCACACACCCACCCTCTCTGTCTCTCTCTGCTCTCACCCACAACAGGACTGTGACACTAAAAAGTTATGCCAGCTGCCATTTTTGACGAGCCCCCAGCCTCCAGACCCCAGATCCCAGCCTCCAGCCCCCAGCCCCAGGCTCCAGCTCCAGGCCCCAGGCCCATATCTCCAGCCACCTCCAGCCTAGATGGACAGTAGCAGCTTGTTAACACCAAAGATGCATTTGTGCAGTCAGGCAGGAAATCTAGGAAGTGACCGAGGAAGGGGGTATGGCCCTGGTCCTCTGGTGAGTGCGTGTGGGGGGGAGGACAGACAAACCAGACATACAGACCAAGACAGACAGGTATGAATCTAACAAGGACACTTTACCCCAGCTCAGACAGACAGCCAGGGGAAAACCCAGCAGAAGACTCTGTAACCATGGAACAGATTGTCACGTCTTGGTCACGTCTGTTTACTGAGACGGACCAGGACACACACATAACTAAGTGTCAATTCCCCCCCATCCCCTCCCCCGTTGCCATGGTAACGGTGACCTTTCTCAAATGGAATGTGCATTTTTTATGTGCTGCTTGAGAAGGGTTTATTTATTGGTGAAATTGTGTTCCACCTCGTTGTTTGACAGTCAAAGCCGTTTCATTCTGGCCGGCCAATACCCCCGTGCTCAGAAGTAAGCCAGATCTGTGCTCACTGGCATTTCCCTGTAATTTGCCCCTCTGATCTCCTCTCCAATTGAAACGAGTGAAAGTTAGGGTTGATTGGAGGGATAACTTTGGGTGGTTTAAAGAAAGCTATGGAGGGATGGAGGCAGAGCAGGAGAGCAGTGAACCCAATCAGAGTCCTGTGTTGACAGGGCTGATTAGAGGCTTGTGCTGAGAGGATCCCTTCCAGCCCCTCATTCTGTCTGACACTCACCCCTCCCCTCACCCCAACACTCACCCCACCAAACTCAGACAAAACTATCTTCCTAGAAGACATAACAAACCTGTTTACTCGGGTCATTAAAGGTCAGCTTGAGACGTGGTCTGATCAGAGTTGGTGTGTGTTTTTGCACGCACGTGTGTGTGTGTGTGTGTGTGACAGCACAGTGTGTCTGCTAGCGTGTGTGTGTGTGCTAGCGCCGGCCGCCCTGTGACCATGCAGACTCAGCCCATTAGAGCCCACTGGAGGAGTCAGGAGTGAGTGAACCACTGCTAATGTTCCAGGACATCCAGAAAGCCTGCGGGGAGCTGGGAGAACAGAGAGACAGGACGAGAGCAGCTGGGGAGAGAGAGCGAGAGAGAGAGAGGGATGGAGAGAGAGGGAGAGAGAGGGATGGAGAGAGAGGAAGAGAGAGAGGGATGAAACACAAATAAATAGATAAACAAGCGAAGGGCATGAGAGGAGCGGAGGGAACAGGCCGTCCGTTCTCACGCAGCGCGTTTGTTTATTTATGGCGTCTGAAGGTCCGGGCCGGGCTGAGGGGACTCTACAGACTGCACGCTCCGATCCCCAGCTTTCATTAAGTGTCATTAGCCGGGCTTTCAGAGCGCAGGCCGGCTAAGAGCTGACATCCACTCCATAGATATGTGAGCATGCATATGGATGGACTCCTGATCCCCCTCATCCACCACTAAGGACGGCGCCAGGGAGAGCAGGAGCAGGGGGTAGAGGGGGGATACAGCCATATGCCACTTTAATGGCAAGGATAGGGCTATTACTTATCAAGGACGGTATTCGTGGCCGATTTGCCGTCATGAATATGTCACACGGGTTATTGACATCAAGAGTGCGTACACTCGGTCGAGATGTGGTTTTACGATGACAGGAGCCATGGCGCTTTGATCAGCGCTCCAAGTCCTTTAAGGATGGCGGACGGCCACGGACGGGTCCATTCATTTTGGAGAGGGACGCGCCCCAGCCCTAAGAGGCGTGTGTTGCCCGCAGCACGGCGCTCATTAGCGTTTTCCTCTTCCAGTTCACCTCCTGTAAGAAGGATCCCTGATGGATGGTGTTGGGTGTGGGGTGGGGTGGGGGGATGGGGGGGTTTGTTGTGTTTATTTGTATATCTGGGAATGAAATATTCATATTGTACGCTTTTCCAAGCAGAAGTTATCTAGATGCGGCGTAAATGGTACTTGGGATTAGATGTTCACAGCAGATTGCTGTTATTAAAGGAGGAAAAAGAGGGTAAGTAGGGCGCCCCTGAGCAGTCATCTTCCTGCGAGGCAATCTGTTTCTCCTCCTCGCCTCCAGAGCACTGGCCCAGGCTCTTAATGCACTGGAGCAAAAGTGCTGTGGTCCACAACCTTTCACGCCTTCCGCTCTCCTTCATGTGATTGAATAGTTAATAACTTTGACTTGCCTTTGAGAGCCTGTGTCACACAGCCTTGCTGTGG
This sequence comes from Osmerus mordax, assembly GCF_038355195.1. NCBI lineage: Eukaryota > Metazoa > Chordata > Actinopteri > Osmeriformes > Osmeridae > Osmerus > Osmerus mordax. The sequence goes on from NC_090062.1 coordinate 2,858,416, forward strand.
CTCATCTGCCTGTCTGTTTGACTGCTGGTCTGGCTGAACGCCTGTCCTCTCAGGATTTTGTCTAATAGCAAGTGTAGTTGGTGCTGGTCCCTCCTCTTCCAGACCAGCTCTGCCTTCTTCCCTCTTCTAGCTGTCTGTATGTTTACCTGTCTGTCTGTTTACCTGTCTGTTTACCTTTTCTGCTTGTTTACCTGTCTGTCTGTGTGTTTACCTATCTGTCTGTTTACCTGTCTGTCTGTCTGTTTACCTGTCTGTGTACCTTTTCTGCTTGTTTACCTGTCTGTGTGTTTACCTGTCCGTCCGTTTACCTGTCTACTTACTTGTCTGTCTGTCTACCTGTCTGTCTGTTTACCTGTCTGTCTGCCTATCTGTCTGTGTGTTTACCTGTCTGTCTGCCTATCTGTCTGTGTGTTTACCTGTCTGTCTGCGTGTCTGCCTGTCTGTCTACCTGTCTGTCTGTGTGTCTGCCTGTCTGTCTGCCTGTCTGTCTACCTGTCTGTCTGTTTACCTGTCTGTCTACCTATCTGTCTGTGTGTCTGCCTGTCTGTCTACCTGTCTGTCTGTGTGTCTGCCTGTCTGTCTACCTGTCTGTCTGTGTGTCTGCCTGTCTGTCTACCTGTCTGTCTGTGTGTCTGCCTGTTTGTCTGCCTATCTGTTTACCAAGCCCTCTGTCTCTCTGCCTTCATGTATCTAGATGTGAACACCAGAAGATGGCATCACTATCTCTTTAGATCTCTTACTCGCTCTTCTTTCCACTCTTTCTCTCTCCATGTACACACACACACACACGTACACACACACCCTTATCTCCCTCTCTCACACACCCACCCACACAGCTCATTAGCGCGCCCCGTGCGCTCTGCTCCAGCAGAATGTGACCCTGCCTAATTGTGCACCATGCTCATTTGTTCTCCCTGCATGATGTGGCGATTGCTTGTTTATTCTCCTCAGGGCTCCTCTCTCACGTTAAAATGATGGACTCATTTCATTCACTGCACATTTGCCTAGCTTTATTTGATAAGCTCATCTCCCTCAGTGCCTAAGTCCCTCCCATATCCATGTGTAAAAGTTATGGAACCAACGCAGATTATTATTCATTCTTGTGATTGTTTCTTCAGCTAATTATCTGTGTTGGAATAATTTTGCATTCGTGGGCCTGTTTATCCCAGCGGAATTAAACGGTACAAAAGGGCACACATTAGTGATGCGGCTGGAGCAGCCAGGGAGCCAATTGTGTACACAAAGCTGCCAGGCGCGGTCAACAAGAAGCTTAAGAGGGATCGTAGCAGCGCTGAAGCTTCGCCAGAATAAGCAGAGTACATTTGCATGCAGTTAGAGACCTGTTTACGAACAGGGGCCGTCAACATTTTGTCCAATCAGGTAATGAGACGGGCTGTGTTTGGACATGGGTGGAGAGCTTGTCGGAGCACAGCGAGGGCTGGCTGGGAGGCCCGGGTTCACCTGGATGTCCAGGTGCAGAGACACTCCAGTCTGACCCTACCTCCCTCCCTCCCTCACTCCTCCCCAGTGCTGAGGTCTTCTCTGGGCCGGACCAGAGCCATAGAGTAGAGCCCCAGGTCAGACAGAGTCAGGACCAGAAGGATCAGGGCCAGACCCAGACCCAGGATCAGACCCAGGATCAGAACAGAGACAGTCTAGCAGCAGGAGACCTGTTCAGTAGCGTCCCGGTAGGTCCACCAGCCTGACAGCAGCACACAGTGGGAGAGGATCAACGTGTGGAGTGAATGAGATGGGGATGATTAGACTAGTACCGTAATATCAGAAATGATCTGAATCATGGCCATAGTAATGCCCTGGTCACGTTTGCTGGCCATGTTTGGTTCATTCACCAACAGTATGGCCCTTATTGCCTGGATCTGGTTAAATGTTGCTGTAGACTGTAACCTGGGTCTGTGTTGTGGTCTCAGATCTGCTCTGGCTGTGAGAGGAGCCTCGACTGGTCCAGAGGAGAGCCTGCACAGGAGGAAGGCCCTGGCTGCCCACCTCCATCACCGCTAGTCTGTGCCTGCCTGTCAGGGAGAGGGCCCACGTTTGCAGCTGAAGTGGCCAGGAGAGTGGCCCTGCGGGCCCTGGAGAGGAGGGCCCTGCCCGAGGCCCACCACCCAGCCTGGGGCCCGACCCGGAGCAGGACACGCTCTCTCAGCTGGGGCGGACCAGCCTCAAGGACCTCAGGAAGACAGCCTGACAGTGACAGACCTGTTAGAGGGGGAACCGCTGTAGCTAGCTAGCTCTTACAGAGGATTATAAGAGGTGTTAATGCTGGGCTATAAAGGAGATTGTACACTTCAATCATTTTATTAGGCTTTGCTTTTCTACTTTTCACTATTGTTATTTTATTGTTTATTCAATTTGGGGGGTTTATGTGTTACTATCAGGGTTAAAATTATTTTACATTTTCAAGTTATTGTATTTTGGAAGTAATTAAATATTGATTTAGTAGTATTCACTATGTTGGTAGAAATATTGATTCAAACTCATTCTTAATATTTCCTCATATTCATCCACTCAGGGTTCCTCTTCATTGCAGGTTCACAAACATATTGTTGTAGAGTATTGTTATAGAAATCAAATGTGCCTTACTACCTTAAATGTCTCAAATGTGATAAATGCTGAGAAATGTTAAGAAATTGTACTTTTTTAATTCTAATTCAGGACATATTGCTATAGCATCATATCCAGTCTCATGCAGTCAATTTGATGTCTGTGGATCCTGTTGTTAGTCCTCTGTATTTTGAGGAAAATATCTCAAGTTTTACTCAGAGCCACCTAGTCCTGGAGCAGTTGGACCGTGCGTGCCTGTGCATCTTAATGAATGTGCTGTACAGACAGACGGCGACTAACGAGTCGCTCTTTGTTCTAGCTCTCTTCCATTCATCAGAAGCTGTGGGGCTGTGTGAATCCAGGCGTTGTTGCAGCTTTGAGGCCAACTCTGAGAGTTCCATGGCCACCAGCCCTCCATCACAGGGGACGTCTGGGTTTGACAGTAGAAAGACTTTTTTCTAGAAGAAAAATAAAAGCCCTAAGCAATAGTGGATGAGCTGTTAGTGCGCACACAGTCCATAGAGAGGGAGACCCATCACACCAGCGTTCTGTACAAAGGAACATTGAATGGAATAATAAGAGAGCGAAAACTGCTATAGAACTGTACAAACCACCATGTTGAAGTATGTCCTTTGATTTCCTATTAAAAAAAAATACAATCATAAAGTAGTCTCCATAGTCTTTTCATGACGTTCGATTTCGACGGACATTCGGTTTAAAACAACAGGGCTGCCTTGTATTGATCGATTTCTCCAAATGCTAGCAGCTGGCTTCTCCGTCATCAGTGGTCCTGCTCGCAGCCTGTAGGGGGCGCTGGGGACGCAGGGTGACCTCTCAGAGAAGGTGTGTGTCGGAAGCGTCTCCAGTCGATGGCATCGAGCCGTAGCTGTTTGCTCACTGGCAGCCTGGGAGGATTAATCCTGCCCTTACAGGAAGGGGACACCATCTCTTTCTGCCATGGCCAGATCAATAGGTAACGTTCTCCCAAGCACAGTAGTCAATACCCAACACTTAAGGTGTCTGAGGAAACCAGAGAACGCCAATAATTGTTATTAATGCCCTGGATTTCCCCAAGCACTGAATTTAAGGGTAATTCAAGTTTAAGAGACATTCAAACAACATCACATGGGCATACAGCCGATGTCCTCCGACAATGTGGACATACAGTTAAGATATAGCCTACTCTAGATGTATCAACGCATGGAGTTGGAGCTATGAAAATGTTCCCTTCTACTGTATTGTGTCTACTGCTGACAAAATGCTAGTGGTGTGAGTTTACAGAAAGTTAGACACGGTACCACCAGGGGCGTCTTAATAGCACTTGAGGCCCCTGGGCTATGGACTTTCTTTTTTTGAGGCCCCCCCACACGCTAATCGCACGAGTTGCTTGTATTGTTATTTACATTCCGTTGCACGGTTTAGGCTGAAATGCAGTTTTTGTGGCAAAAAGTGCCTTGTGTCAACGAAGGGAACTCAGTGCTAGCCTACGTCACAACGTCAGCACACGTTAGCAACGATGCATGGATACAACGTGCATTGCTGTTGCACAGCAAGTATCGTATCTTGCCGTGGTGTAATAGCAGCATTATACATTTAAGCAATTCAAGACTTGCATATACAGTAAGTAATGTCACCATAAATTATGTATTTAAACTCAAGCTTGTGTGGTGCGTCCCTGTATTCAATGCCACAGCCTAAACTTTATGTCAAAAGAAACGTTTTTAATTTCTGGCGTATTAAACAATCCCCTCAGTGAAGTTTGGCTAGCAACAGCAGCTAGGCTAGCTTGCTCGTAGCATAATTCAGCTTCTCCACGCAGGGCTCTAGACTGAGACTAAAAAGTCGCGTTTGAGGGCATATTTTCAGTTAGCAGATGGTACCGTTTGAATCGCGATTCCATCTGAAAAATACTGCCGGTGACAACGTTGTTAGAATAGCTTGTCTCAAAGGGGGTTCAGCTTGTTTCATATTAGGGAGTCAGATGGCTGAGCGGTGAGGGAGTCGGGCTAGTAATCCGAAGGTTGCCAGTTCGATTCCCGGTCAAGCCAACTGACGTTGTGTCCTTGGGCAAGGCACTTCACCCTACTTGCCTCGGGGGAATGTCCCTGTACTTACTGTAAGTCGCTCTGGATAAGAGCGTCTGCTAAATGACTAAATGTAAATATTAAATGGACCCATCTGCAACCGACGCAAGCAAGCACACCCTACAAATTGTACCCTCTTTAGTTTTTGTTACATTTTGTTTCATTTTTAGATAAGGGGGGGGGGGGGGGCCTCCCCTCCCTCCACATACACCACCAGATGCCACTGTAGAGCAGAGTAATGACACCGCGAATACGGACGTTTATCATCATTATTATTTTGTATTATTATTAAGAGGCCCCTGATTGGTCGAGGCCCCGGGCTTAAACCCAGGTAAGCCCGTGCATTAAGGCGCCACTGGGTACCACCATAGCTGGCCTTGTTGAAATTCACAGAAAAGCATTCAATCTTTTCATTTGCCCACGCTGCTAGTTCATCCAGTATGTTTGATCTCACCGTGCTGTGTTGACGTTTAATAAATTGTTGAATGTTGCATATGTACTAGCAGGTATATGCCGTACACGTGCTGAGAAGTGGATTTGTGTTGATTGTGTTATGAAGCATGGATGAGATTTTTTAAATTGCACATTTTAATGCCTTCTTGCCTCCTTGATCAACAGCATTTTGTCCAGAGAGCACAAGGAAAGCATCAAAAATGTATCTGATTGCTAAACAAACAAAATGATATGCCCTTTTACTAGTAAAGGCAGCTCTCAATTCTGTTAAAAATGGGAAAACCATTTTTAACAGAATTGAGAGCTGCCTTTACTAGGAGAAAATGTCCTTATTGTTAAATGGAACAGCTACTATTCAGCAATAATCTGTACAACAATGTTCCCGCTTTACTTCCCTATAATAATTATAATACAAAGATCCAACTCGGTACAAAGAAACAACTGCAGAATTGTCAGACTATATACTATAAATATGTTATAGATTTTTACAAGTGGTGCCCAGCATGGGTTTTCCAATTAATTTATTCACTCATAAGTGCCATGTAGAGTTGACAGGGTTTAATAATAAAAAAAAGAACAATCTCTTTCCACAACACATCAACACACCAACTGGCCAAGGCAAGGACACATGGTTATTTCCACAGCACAGGAACTGAATGTTGTGCTCTGCAAGGGGAGAAAGAGTGAGGAGGGGCCCTCGGAATTGCTTTTATGTGTCGATCGAGCAGCCCCACTCCACGTTGCGCTCAACAGCATCTGTCAGTGGAAAGTGAAGGACAGTTAACTCTTAAGAATACATCTAGAACACCTTTTGTCCTTTGGAAATCACAAGTGTTGGTGGTACTGGGGGTGGGGTGGGCATTCTATACTGTCATGAAGGCCATCCACAGCAGAGGCAGGGGAGAGGAGAGGAACTCCAGTTTAGTTTCCTCTGGGCCTGCTGGTCTCCTAATGCAGCCTTGGATGTAATTGGGTCCCAGAAGGCTGTTCATTATTGGGTCTGAGTGAGCCAGCAAAACAGAGGGCTTGGCTGAAAAAGAGATGCCTTTGGTGCCGCGCCTTCGCTCCACACCTCCATTCCAGCCCCTTTATAGGATCACAGTTAATTAAAAGACCAGTTGATGTCACTGTTTTTCTCATCAATCCCCCTTATGCTCTTATTAGGTTTGTAATGGCAGTGAACCATGTCTGTCTGCAGATACTCTCACAGTGGGGGTGGGGGGTGTGTGTAGATATGAGGGACAGTACATCTCAACAAATCTCTCAGCGGTTGCCAACTAATGGACAACATGATCTTTCTTCCTTTAAATCTCCCTGTGTTGGTGTCAGGGAACGAGGGGTGGGGGGGTCTGTGGGGGTTGCGGGGGAGGTAAAGAGACAGGGCGGAGACTCAGAGGTGTGGAGAGGACCGGGCCAAGATGAGAGGTGTGGCTTTACCCCCTAATCCCTGGACTCTCGTCCCGGGCGCCACAGGGCCTGTTTTAATTCCCACCATCATGACAAGGACCTTTCCTGGAAAGCTCTGGTAAAGGTGACTGCTGACACTGTCATGCACGAGGACTATTTCAAAATGTCAGCCTATAGCTGAGATTTGTCCATTACATCTGCCCCCCTCGACTTGGCCCGCCAAGTCTTAATCAAGCCGACATGGGGAATGGAGGGAATGTTCATATTTACATTTGCATGAGGCTTCCAGAGAAAGAACACAGCCCAAGTACAAAGGAGGGACTGTGGAGGGAAACTGCCTTCATGCAGCTCAGGGGAATAAAACAGCCAGTTGTTGCACTCCACTGCAGGAGAAATCACAGCTCAACACCTCGTTCTCATCCAAAGCCTGCTTAATGGTTGCAAGCTACAATGTAAGGTTTCAGCTGCAAACAAAGACATCAAGAATGTCACGCAGGAACACGATGACGAAACTGGCACACCATTAACGCCGTTTGTTCCACACACGGTGTGACCCGCGAGGATTTCCACAGCAGCTCAGTTAACGTGAGGCGCGCGTCCTCCTCGCAGCGCTTCATCTCCAGCATCCACATCACAGCCCGGATCCAACAGCCCTGGGATCACTCGTGTTTGCGTGCGTTTGACGGGGGATGGGCGCCGCTCCTTTTGTTCCACGTCTGATCCGTTTACCTGCTCCTGAACATGGCTGCTTAGGCTGCCTCAAAACTAGGGAGGAACTCGCTGCAGAGCTCACCGTGCACCTTGAGAAGTGCAACGCGTCGAAGGCACTTTGTCGGGCCACCTTGACTTCCTTCCTGGCGAAGCCACTGTGGACCTTTTGAACTCATGGTCAATCCCCATTCAGACCACACAAAGCTGTGCTCGCCGGCTGGGTGAAGCATTAAAGAGTGAAGGACAGTGCTTTGTTTGGCCAGGGAGGGTCATCCATCATAATTATAATTAGAAGTGTCACATCACCTTTCTGCCCGATCAGCGTCTGATTAAATATTCTCTGGCTGTGGCGAGTAATTGAATTGTGTGTGTGCTAGTGCGTGCATGTTTGTGTGTATGTGGGTGAATAAAAGCCAAAGACTGCTGGAAAAAGCAAAGCTAATTACAGCCAGGTCTGCTGCTTCTAATGAGCCAACCACAGCTCTTGTTGACTGTTCCCTCACACTGCCTTGGTGAAGGCGGTACTTCTCTGCACCAACATTCTTGAAATGGTGACACTGGCCTGTCTCGGAGGAGGATGCTCATTAAACCACCACCTGTCAATCAAAGATCTTATTTAATATGAATATTATATTTAGATGAACATTGAATTGCTATTAATTTGTCTTAAACAAGTTGAAAAACAGTTGAGGAGAATAGAGAAGGAAATAAAACACACAAGGCAATAAAAAAATAGGCCCATTTATTTCCATTTCCAAAAGCATTAAGTTCTAAATCATATCTGTACGCCACTGGCTGATGTCATCAAAGCCTAACATTACTAATACAAGGACAAAAAAAAAGAATCACTGACCATCGACACAGCAAGATAATGGTCTGTACAAAACTATACAAAGTCAATCCAGTAACATTTAGAAGTGATGACTTTGGATTCAAGTACATGCCCAAGTATCTGGTTTGATCATGTCTTAATCATGGGTAAAGGAGACATGGGAATGACACTCCTGTTGAGGATTGACAGGATACGGACACGCAACATCACCATCTTTAAAGGACACCCGTTTCCAGAATTCACTCACTTGAGAAGGAGTAGAATCTCGAAAGGAAATTGGTGGACGTTTTCAACACAGACAATGAGAAACACTCGTGAGTTGAAGCCATGAAGGAGCCGTGTGTGTGTGTGTGTGTGTGTATATAGAGAGAAGCTGGCGGACATTACAGTGTAGCCGAAGGGATGATAGGGTTAGGAAAAGCTCAATTGCAAAAGCTTTTCATCACAATAGTTTGCATGGATGGTGTGTGTGTGTGTGTGCAGGCAGGGGTCTTCTATACCCCTGGGTCTGAGACAATCTTGCCACGAGCCATGTCTGAACAGTGCTTCAGTTTATGGAGGGGCTCTCAGTGATGGTACATGTGTGAGAGGAGGCTACTTGACAAACACACAATCCACACACACACACATATATATATATATATGGGAATTGGACAATTGTAGGACGTAAAAAGGAGCTCTCAAAAGAGATTTGAGTTGAGAGAAAAATGTAAAAAGACTAAATAGCTCTGATTTCAGACGGGTGTTCATGACAGGAGTCATAGAAATCTCGACGAGACAATGACTTCTTCCTATTGTCTGTCTAATATAATGTACCACAGCTTAATCAAGCCAGCTGCCACAGAGACATTCAATGATTCCAACAGACAAAGAAGCACTTCCTAAACACAGATGAAAGAAACTGTCATTATGAAAATAGCCCAAGAGTAGAGCTAGGAACTTAGACAAAAGAACCATGTGCTCATATAAAATACATAGCCTTTTATGACTGAGAAAAATGGAGATTAAAAAAATGATACCACACACACACACCCTCTCGGGGTAATACATTTCCAATGGTGCTGCGAATCTAGGTGTTACGCTAGAAGAAACAGTCGAATCTTCTTGCATTGCGTAAACAGCCTAGGAAAGACTGCATTCTAACAGGGGTGTATCTCTACTCTACAAACTGTAGGCTGGGAGAGATGCAGTGAGGTTTGAGCAGGATGGGAGGAAGAGATCGAGACTCATTCCTTATACAAGTTCTCCCTCTGGTGGCCGCACCTGGAACTGCATGTGGCTCTGGCCACGATAGGGGGAATTGGATGGAACAGAGGTGGTCCCGTCCTTGCCGACTGAGTGAGGTGTGCTGGCCTGGTGTGGCTGGGCCACGGAGTCGTCAACAGGTGATGTAGCAGGGGGCCCTGGCTGCTGGTGCTGCGTCGGGACAGAGGACTGTGGAGGTCTACAGACCGAAGCGAGCCGGGGTTCTCTTGGGGGTCATGGGGGCTTCCTCCTTCCTGCCGGGGGTGACGATCTTCACAGCTCTAGTAGGGGGCAGAGACCGGGGGAGGGAGAAAGAGAGGGTGGGAAGAAGGGAGAGAGAGAGAGGGTAAAATTAGCCAGGATACGGAAGAAGGTGATCTGTCACTTTGGATGATTTAATACTTTTTGCATACTAAACACTAGTGATGCTGAAACAAGTCAGTAGCAGGCAGTAGGGCTGCATTGCTGGGTACTAAAGCTCTGGTCTAGTTTGACACTGGAGTGACAGTGAGCTGCCATACCACTCACAGAACAGGACAGCAGTAACACAGACCAGTGGAAAGACTAGGGGACACACAGAGGGCTAGAGACAGAGGGCTAGAGACAGAGGGCTAGAGACAGAGGGCTAGAGACAGAGGGCTAGATACAGAGGGCTAGATACAGAGGGCTAGAGACAGAGGGCTAGAGACAGAGGGCTAGAGACAGAGGGCTAGAGACAGAGGCCTAGACACAGAGGGCTAGAGACAGAGGGCTAGAGACAGAGGGCTAGAGACAGAGGGCTAGAGACAGAGGGCTAGACACAGAGGGCTAGAGACAGAGGGCTAGAGACAGAGGCTAGAGACAGAGGGCTAGAGACAGAGGGCTAGAGACAGAGGGCTAGAGACAGAGGGCTAGAGACAGAGGCTAGAGACAGAGGGCTAGAGACAGAGGGCTAGAGACAGAGGGCTAGAGACAGAGGGCTAGACACAGAGGGCTAGACACAGAGGGCTAGACACAGAGGGCTAGAGACAGAGGGCTAGAGACAGAGGCTAGAGACAGGGGCTAGAGACAGAGGGCTAGAGACAGAGGGCTAGAGACAGAAGGCTAGAGACAGAGGCTAGAGACAGAGGGCTAGAGACAGGAGTGCTAGACAGAAGCTGGCCAGATAGAAACCAGTGAGGCTAGTCAGATAGAGGCTGGTGAGGGAGAGGCCATTGAGGCTGGTCATACAGAGGCTGGTGAGGGAGAGGCTAAGGAGGACGGGAGGAGAATGAAAAGGGCAGTTTGTGTCTCCGTGGGGACTGGAGGTACACACCGCCTGACAGCACAATCTATCATCTTTAATTACAGCAGTGCAACACCCCGACACTGGCTAGCATTCCCTCCTCTCTCTCACAGCCATCAGGCCATCAGGCCATCAGACTACAACCCCCCCCCCCCCCCCCCCCCCCCCCCCGCCCCCACCCCTATCCTCTTAGGTTACCATCACAATCCAGTTCTCCCACCCGGCCCAGTCCTCTGAGCTTCTCTGCTGAGCTGGACGTGAGCTCGACGTTTATGGTTGGGAGACGTGTTGATGACCGCAGTCTTTCAGATTACAGTCCAACCCTGACTAGTGCGTCCCCCTTTACATAATCCCCAACAGTGAGCAGGAGCCTGGAGGACTGGAGCAGTGTTGCCCCAGAGGGTATGAGCAGGGAACGGAGAGGGAGGCACGCGTGCGCAAGTGCTGGAAGCAGAGGAGAAGGATTGAACGAGAGGGAGCGTTGCACGCTGGTCCTCGGATGCGTGTGGAGTGGGAGGCTTGTTCAGAGACTAGGGACACAGCTGGGAGCCCATGAGAGCGGCCCGTGTTCATTTTCACACCTCGGACTCCCTCCCCGGTTCCCTCCCTCCCTCCACCCCTCTCTCCCCCTCAAATCTAATTCTTAATCCTACGCTTCGATGTGATTATTTTGAAGATGTCTGCCACACACGACAAAGACTCCGACAGAGATAAACCTGCTGATTAATTAACAGTAAAATTGTGTTTTTTCTCTCTTTTACAACCTATTATTTCTCTTTTGTGAAGTCGTCAGATGAGTGTGAAATTAATTTTTCGGTCCAATTCAAAAAATGAACGCTCCCCCCCCCCCCCCCCCCCCCCCCCCCTTTGATTCCCGTGGCTCCATTTAAATTGCTGCAGTAATGGGGGTCAGCCAGGAGTCAATATTATTTCTTTTTGTCTCGTCTGAGGGGACTAGAGGTGAGAAAAGCTCATCATGGAGAGTGAGAGAGGTGGAAGAGAGACAGTCGGATAGTGAGGCGGCTAAATGAACCGGGCGCTCCAACGTCAGTGGGAGGAGTCTGCGGGGCGGGGCTCACGAGCCGTACGGCGACTGGAGGAGAGGAAGGGAGAGGAGGAGAAGTAGAGGAGGAGAGAAGAGGATGACTAGAAGACTGGGAGGAGCAGAGACGATTGAGAGAGAGGGGGGAGTGAGAGAGAGAGAGGATTGGCGGAGGAGAAGACTGGTCGAGGAGATGAAGCCAGGAGGAGAGGTGCGGTGTCACCTGACACTGCCAACGTTGCTCCTCCTCTCGTGCTCGTCCTTGCGGGCCAGCAGCTGCTGCTGTGCCAGGGACATCTCCTCCTCCATGTTGGTGATCTCCTCCTTCGCCCGGCGCCGGTTCTCCTGCAGGAGCGGGGAAGAGGGACATGAAGAAGGGAGAGAGACAGAGACAGACACAGAGAGAGAGAGGCGTATGGCTGAGGTCTCACCTGTCTGCTCTTCCCAGCCTGTTTGACACTGTAGAACATGGGTCCCAGCTCTGCCAGCCACTCCCCGTCCACCGCTGTCACACACTGCATGTACTCCTGAAACACACACACACACACACACACACAGGTTACATCCAGGAACGCAGGGAAAGTGGCACATGGGGGGCAACAGGATGACAAGGAGGCGGGATGTTACCTTGGTGGTCATGACCAGCTCGTGGTAGGTGATGTAGTCGGGGGTGTAGCCCATGCCAAACAGAGAGCTGGTGGGGTGGAGGTGGCAGGGCATGCCTGTCCTCACGTTCACATACTCACCAATACCCTGACAACACACACACACATCACTAGCCTGTACTGGAAATCCCACGGTCCGAACATGATCAAATCTAGTGTGCGTGTGTGTGTGTATTTGTTTATACATGCATGTTTACGGTATGTGTGCATGTTTGTGCGTGTGTGTGTTAGTGAGTGGTAGTGTACTTGAGTGTGTGTGTGTGTGTGTTACCTTGAGCTTGGCAGCCTGGTGGAAGTAGGCAGCACAGATGCACTTCCTGATGATGTCCCAGTCTGAACCACAGGAGGCCAAACTCATCCTCTGCTGAACCATGATGTCCTTCAGCTGAGAACGCACCTCACGCACCTGACCCACACACAGACAGAGAGACAGAGACAGAGAGACAGAGAGAGAGAGAGACAGAGACAGAGAGAGAGAGATGTCTGTACATTAGTCATGAGACAGGGGAACAAGCTAAATGATACAGGAGAACATCAGTTCAGACAGAGAAACAGATGAAAAACCCAGACAGCCAGACAACCTTGCGCATGGCCTTGGTGTGGATGAAGTGCTCGTTGCACCAGATGCTGGAGTAGTTGTTGTTCTTCCACTGCAGGTAAACATTCAGGTAGGTCAGGTGGTCGCTCTCGGGCACCGAGAACTTCTCCCTCACCTGGTCGCTCTCCTCCTCTCTACCCTGCGGGGAGGGGAGGGGGAGGGGGAGGGCACAGCCGACGTCAGACGGGGGAACGTCCTAAATGAGCCTCATGGTTATCCGTGGGAGCAGTGGAATGTTCCGGGCCCCAGGGCGGAGGGCCTGGGCCCTACCTTGGGTCTGTAGAAGATGGCGGGGACAGACAGCATGGAGACGATGATGAGGATGTCGGCGCTGCAGCCCATGTCACATGACACGATGAGCATCTTGGACAGGGCGGGGTCTAGCGGGAACTCCACCATGAGCCTTCCTGTCGGGGTCAGGGAGCCTAGGGACACACACACACACACATTTACAGGTTAACACACTTCCTGTCTGGATAGGAGACCATGATGGGGGAGGGGGGGGGCGGGGGGCTATACTGAAAACTTTCTCTCATCAGAACGAGGGATAACATGACACCTGAAGATGGTTGTGAAAGATGCTAATCTAAAAACTTTCCCCAAATCAGATTTCCGTGATCACCTGACGGAGAGTAAAGAGATTAAGAGGCGGAGGGTAGAGAGAGGCAAAGAGAGGCAGTGGAGGCGCCGTGGCCAGGTAAGCCTTAATCAGAGCTAATCTGCTGTTAACACACCACACAGGCAATCGTCAAAAGTCCGCCTCAGCCCTAAATCCCACAATCCTCGGGGGGGATGCGGCTGGCGTTAAGACAGAGATGAGAGCCAGCCAGTCAAATCTACCAGGGGGGATAAGGCACTATGCAATTACTGCACAACCTCCACCACACTATGCTCGCTGCTCCGCTTCCCTGATTGCAGAGGTGCCACCTTCACAACTGCTCTCCCGCGTTCAGAAGCTCTCGGAATGTTAAGTGGCCCGGGCTCATCCCGCGAGGAGGGGGGCCCCGGGAACCAGGCAGACCCACCGGTGTTGTCGAGGGCCCCCAGGATCCAGAGCTGGTACATGGAGTTGAGCATGTTGTCCTCGGGCGGGGGGTCCATGAAGTGGAACATCAGCAGGTCCTGCACGCCCAGGGACTTGAGGAGCAGGACCACGTTGGCCAGGTTGGTCCTCTGGATCTCCGGGATGGTGGTGGTCAACATCTCGTTCTTGAAGGCGCTCTGAGTGTACAGCCTGGGGGGGGAGAGGGGGGAAGAGAGAGAGACAGAGAGAGAGACAGAGAGGGGGGGGGGGATTATTCAAAGAGCAGGGGGGGGGGGGAGGAGGGGGTGTCGGCTTCTGATAAGATAATCTCCCCGTCACGCTGGAGGGAGGCAGGCAGAGAGAGACGGGGGGCGCCTCCGAGCAGGCTTTCACACCCGATGTTGTTCTGCATGTACCGGCAGAACAATGGGAGCCGGGACTGAGAGAAGCCCGTCGCCGTGCTGGGCTCAGTCACCGCTGGGTTCACAGCCCTCGCTCTGCATGGAGCTGTTTACCAAGCCCCCTGAGCAGCCTTTCACTGGCCACGCTATTTCAAAGCAGCTTCCATCGCTGCACTGGAGTGATAGGTCTGAGCTAACAAAGCACCCTTCAACCACGTCACCGACTAGCTAATCCCTAAAGTGAACGCTTTATTAAGAAATGATCTGAGTGTGTGTACGGTACTCGGTTTCAGCTCAGGCCGCCTCCATGTGTGTGTGTGTGTGTGTGGGGGGGGGGGTTTGTGAGTCACAATCAGGACAGGCTAAGTGGTGTATTCACCATATACATAGTCACACCTCCAAGGCACGCACAAACATCCCCTCGGGCCTAAGCCGTGCTCATACTAAAGCTCCACTCTCAAATTGATTCTTCACAGATTGGTGTGTGTGCGCGTGCGCGCGCGCGAACAAGAGAGAAGATCCTGCAATCCTGCAAAAACAGGGTCTTTCATAAACGCCGCTCATTTACTCGGCTAAACAATCCCAAGTGTGTATGTGCGTGTTCCACAGAGCCCCCTCCACTCTCTGCTCTGGGGGGTGTTTGCTGGGAGGGGCAGGAGGAGGTCATCTGAAGCTTCAGAGAGGGACTTTGGCACATTCCCCATGCTGTAAACACAGCTAAACAGCATGAAATCCTGTGGAGATTAGGAGTCCGACCCCCCCCACTCGAGTCTCCCCCCTTCCTCCAACTCTCTCTCCATCCATCCCTCCCTCCCTATCCGTCTCCTTCCTTCCCTCCAACCCACCCACCCACCATCTCTCTCTCTCCTTCTCTCCATATACGTCTCCCTCCCTCTCCCTCCCTCCCACCTGCTGCCTCTGATCTGTGAGGCGGGCCTGCCTTCTGATCTCCCAGACGTCTAGACAGCCCGTCTAGGAGAGAGCTCTGACGTGATCAACCACAGGATGAAACACTGACGCCAACGTTACACCCACACACACACGACAAACAAGATTGAACCCAGCGAACGACACGCTGGAACGCTAATGCCGTTCCCTGGCTCAGTCTCTGTGTTCGTTTCAGTAGAGCGAGAGAGAGAGAAAGAGCGAGCGAGCCTCGCAACACCAGCGGCGGCGAGAAGAACGGAGGAAGTGTGTAATCCGGGGTGGTTTCATTTCAGAATCTGAGGCCGAGCTAGGGATGAGAGGAGGGGGTTGTGCCGAGGTGCTCCACCCCTCCACACGCGCCGACTAAAGAACACATTGAGAGAAGAAGATAGCCGCTCTTCTCCTGAAGTAAAGAGACTCCAGGGACCACTGACCCTCCATGAGTGAGTGCGTGTGTGTGTGGAAGCCAGGACATGTTACCTGTAACACTGTCCGGGCCCTGTGCGCCCGGCTCTGCCCGCACGCTGGTTGGCGTTGGCCTGGCTGATGGGGTACACCTGCAGGGCATCCATGCCTATGCGGGGGTTGAACACCTGGACACAGACAACAGGACCGGAGTGAGAAAGCCCCACAGGAACACGGGGCCGTTCCGTGTCCAGCGGGTGCGTGTCTGGACGTGTGCCGGGAGACGGCGGCGGGGGGGACGGGACCTGACGTGGGTGAGCTGACGGAGGGAAAAAAGGTACCTTGAGTTTGCAGTATCCGGCGTCCACCACGAACATGATGCCGTCCACCGTCAGGGAGGTCTCGGCGATGTTGGTGGCTACGATGCACTTCCTCACGCCATCCGGGGCCTGGGGGGGGGGGGGGGGGAGACCAGACATTCTCAGGTGGAGCTCTCTCTCTCTCCACGCAACCCTGACCCCAAGCACTCTGGACGCACGTGCAGTCACGACTGGTATGTGGCTATGCATTATGCACGTAGCTATTAGTGGCTAAGAGACAGCGTGGCAAGACACAGAGGAAAGTAGATGCCGTCAGAGGGACGGGAGAGGAGGGAGGGGGGCGGTACCTTCTGGAAGATCTTGGCCTGGAGGTCGGAGGGCAGCTGGGAGTAGATGGGGAGCACGGCCAGGGCAGGGGCGCTCTCCAGGTCCTCCAGACGCTCCACGATCTGGTCCGACGTCACCTGGGGGAGGGGGACACACAGTTCACCCGAGTTAGCCGAACGCATTCGGAAACACCAAAGACATGCAGGGGAAAAATACTAATCTCCCCATACATATATATATATATTTTTTTTTTTACAGTACATTACATTTTATAATATTAATAGTAACATAACATCAATGTTATGATGATGTATGTTTGGCATTGGTTCACACCCCCCCTCCATGCTTCCATGGCACCCTACCACTACCTCCTGCCCCCCCGCCCCCCCCAGGTGAGAACACCTGGCTCCCTCCCCTGACGCTGAAGCACGAGCAGCTGACCTCGATGTCCTCCTGGCCGGGCATGAAGATGAGGATGTCTCCCGACATGCCGCTCAGGTGGATCTGCAGGGCCTGTTTGACGGCCGCCTCCACGTAGTCCTCCTGGGGGGTCTTGCTGAACAGGATGTCCACGGGGAACGTCCGGCCCGGGATGTTGAAGATGGGCACGTTGCCGAAGAACGAGGCGAATTTGTCCGAGTCCATGGTGGCCGAGGTGACGATGAGCTTCAGGTCGGAGCGTCTGGACACCACCTGGCAGGGAGACACGGGGGCCGATCAGACCGTCTATCGGCCTCTTAGATGTCCACTATCAAATAACAACAGTTCATTTATCTATCTATGTATCCATCTGCTTCAAGACACTCCGATATTGGAGAGCAGAAAAGAGGTTATAGTTCCTCTTACATATCGAATAACCCCAGCTAATATATCTGTATATCAATGTCAAGACACAGCGATATGGGAGAATAGATAAGAGGTAAGGATGTCTGTCATCAACAGGCTCTCTTCAAATAACCCCAGTTGACCCTCTCGTGTAGCCCGGGCGGGTCAGGGAGCGGCCTGACCTCTCGGAGCAGGCCGAACAGCACGTCGGTGTTGAGGGAGCGCTCGTGGGCCTCGTCCATGATGACGGCGCTGTAGTGGTCCAGGTCCGACTCTCTCAGGGACTCTCTCAGCAGGATGCCGTCCGTCATGTACTTGATCACCGTCTTCTCGGACGTGCAGTCCTCGAAGCGGATGGCGTAGCCCACCTGCGGGGGGGGGGGGGGGGGGGGGGGAGACGGGTTCGGTTTCACCGTGAGAATGAAATGCGTGTTTTGAAATGAAGGACTTTAAAAGAAAGGAATATGTCGTTTTATACGATCAAGGCTCGTCATTTTACTTCACTATGGACCGACCAAAAAATGGCAACCGACCAATGGACTGACCACTAGATGTCAGTGTTGTATAACATTAGAGAGCCCATGGGTCTAATTCCTTGACACAAAGCTCCGGGCAATTGACCTCTGTACAAACTGCACCTTGACATCCCTAAAGAGTGAGTCAGTATGAATTGTAATAAACTTTGGTTAGAACCCCTACCGCCCTTAAGAGATGCCCTTCCGTCTCTTATCTATCGCTTATCGTCTGACTTGACCAGAGTTCACTCTCGTCAGATATCGTGTTATACTGGGTCAACAGGAGTAATCCATTAGTCTCCCTGTTTGAACAAAATAAAAAAGGACCAAACGGCCCTGAAAGAACGCAGTCCTCCAGTATTCCTCCCCCCTACTCTGTGTCCAGGCGCTCACCTCCTCCCCCAGGTTGCTGTTGAGCTCCTCGCTGACTCTCTTGGCCACGCTCATGGCCGCCACCCTGCGCGGCTGGGTGCAGCCCACCATGCCGTAGCTGGTGTAGCCGTCCTCGTGCAGGTACTGGGTCAGCTGGGTGGTTTTACCACTGCCCGTCTCCCCCACCACGATCACGATGCTGTTGTCCCTGGAGAGACACAGAGAGAGAGAGACATAGAGAGAGAGAGAGACACAGAGGGAGAGAGAGAGAGAGAGACACAGAGACACAGAGAGAGAGAGAGAGAGAGAGAGAGAGAGACACAGAGAGAGAGAGAGAGAGAGAGAGAGAGAGAGAGAGAGAGACAGAGAGAGAGAGAGAGAGAGAGAGTGTGAGAGAGTGTGATATGCTAAAACACTTCTATAGGGGTCGTTGTTGGTGGGGAAAGGCAAAGTGCCGTCAGGTCATTGAATTCCACATGGATCCATGACCCCAGGCTGGGCTTGCTGAGGACGGTACCTGATGATGTTGAGCAGCTGCTGTCTCACGGCGAAGATGGGCAGGTACTGTCTCTGCTCCAGCAGGGTCTTCTTCTTGGCAAACTCGCTGCTGGCCTCGCTCTTCTCCTTCATGTGGTCTGCGAACTTCTGCTCCGCTCTGGAAGGAAAGGCCGTTCAGGGCAACTAAAACGATAATACGAACGCTGCTATATTCTAAAGAGAAACACTGCACCTCAGACTCAAGTGTGTCAGTCGGTGTGTGAAACACCGGGGGGCGTCATTACCGGTAGTCCACCTTGCCGTCCTCTCCCACAGGCTTGCCCCCTGAGCTGTCTGCCTCCTCAGTCTTCTTGATGCCCATGATGTCACCCAGCTTGGTGCCGGCCAGCTCCCACTGCTTGTGCTGGGCCTGGAGGAACACGGGGATGGGCGTCAACACCCGTACACGAGCGCTGCGGCGCAGCGAGCCACACTGGTCCAAGAAGGACAGGACCAACCGAAGCCTACCTTCTTGCGCTCCTTCTGCTCGCGGTGCTTGCGGACCAGCTGGCTGCCCTTGCGGGAGATGATGGCCATGTCGGAGGTGGCGTCCTTCACTGGGATGACAGGCTCAGGCTACAGAGCGTGCGCACACACACACACACACACACACACAGGAAAAGACTAGTTAAACACCATCCTCATTGCATGAATCTGCAAGTTCTCATCAGTATTTTAAACGTTTTTTTCTCCAGTGGGTGATGGCATCTCAAAGTCCGGTGCTGTTCTGAGGTTTCACCTGCTTGGTGAAGACAATGCGCCCATCCAGGAAAGGAGGAACCAGGTTATGAACCAGCAGGTGGACCTTGGCTGCGTTGTCCTCTTCAAAGTCCTCGTCCACCTCCAGCCTCTGGACCACCCCGCTGGTCAGCATGCGGTTGGTCTCCCAGCGCTCGTTATCCTGGAAGGACAGACACACGCCGTTACCGACACGGCCAAAAGGGCCTCTGACCCGGGACGCGTGGTGGAGAGGTCAGGCGTGCTCCGGCCATACCTCGTTGATCTGTCGCCTCTGAGCCGAGATGCGTTTCTGGGTCTGCTTCTGCAGGATCTGCTCCCTCTTCTTCACGTACTCCTCGGACGTGGAGGTCAGGGGGTTGTGGAACTCGTCGTAGCCCTCGTCCATCATGTACCAGTCCCGGTCCGCTTGCTGAGGAGAGACACGCATGTTTGGAGGCGCTCGCTCCGGGGTTCCGAGGGTAGGGGGTGCAGGACGTCCTCAGGTGAGATGTGGTGTGGTAACCCTGCTCTGGAGCAACACTCACCTTCTGGTCATCCTCCCACTGCTGTTTCTCATCCTCGTTGTCAAAGTCAATGCCGTCCTCCCCCTCGCCGTCCTTCTTACCTGGGAGAATGGCCACGTTATGAAGCACGTGATTAAACAGCCTGAAAGCTTTATGGGTTAGTTCTGTCAAGGCTCGGGTGGGAGGGAGAGAGATGGGCTTTATATCAGTTTTATATTAGGTTACCTTTCCCACGGGACAAACGAGGGGTGGAGCCCAAGTGCTTTCGATCGTTGGCCCACTCATTGTACTTGTAGGACGGTGTCGGGAGCGGTGTGTCGTCAGGGTAACGACCTCTAACTGACCTGGAAAGGGAGCTAAGAAACAAATGATTCATTAGCAGATATGGAACATTCATTTGACGGCATTTGTGTTGAACTGTTTTAAAAAGATTACAGGTTCAAGATTAAGCCTAGTCCTACAGTCAGAAAAATTCTATGAAGATCTCCATTGGAAAGGTTTTTAGTCTCTCTTGCTTTAGGACTAGGCTAAATCCATGTCTGGGAAACGGGGCCTATAAGATTCTGAACTAAGGGTTAAGTCTTCAAACCTTAAAAAAAAAAATTTAATAATACATTTTAGTGTCAAAAGCCTTGGCATGTTCCAAGACAGACTGCTGCAGTTATTAACCTCTCTCTCCTTTCGCTGTCGCGTCCGGAGCGGTGGCTGCGCTCAGAGCGCTCCGACTCGCGGTGGGAGGGGGCAGGGGACGGGGACTCCCAGTGTGAACGCCGAGTGCTGGCGTAGCCACTGTCATCTTCTTCCCAGCTGGAGCGAGAGGGCGTGGAGCCGTCTGGAGAGCAAAGACCAGGTACCAAGACCAAGTAGAGACGGAGACGGCAAGAAAACGGTTAGAATACAACGTGAAAGACCTCTGAGAAGACCTCTTTTCTGCTGGTTGTGGGACTGAGGGTCTGGACCTGTGGGGTCAGCGGGCTCAAACTTGCCTGGCACCACTGCTGGTAGACAGCGTAGGTGGTGGAGGGTGGTACCGACCTTTAGGGCGCTGCTGTGGTGTCGGGGGCTCGTCTCTCTTGCCCCGGCTGAGGCGCTCGCTTCTGTCGCTGCGGTCTCCGCGCTCCGACCTGCTGCTGCCTCGGCTGTGGCTGCGCTCCCGCTCATCTGCCGAGCACACACGCACGTCTTTACCGACCCCCGCCACGCCGTCACCCTGGACGACGCTGCGCCACGATGCCCACTTTACTCTACCTCTCTCGCTCCTCTGGTCTCGGCTCTTTTCTCTGTCCTTTTCTTTCTCCCTGTTCTTGTCTTCTTTGGATGAGGCGTACACGCCATGCTCCCGCCGGTCCTTCTCTCTCTGCTGGTGTTTGCGGCGGAATTCTTCGCTGACTCCTCCAGGGTTGGATGGCGTCTCTGAGCCGGTGACACGGTACTTCCTTCTCGTCATGAAATAAACACAAAGGCCTGAGTGTCTAACCACTGCGTAAATACTCGTCCATACTTCAAGATTAATTTTGTAGCAGAACAATAACAGACGACACTGCATACGGAACTGTGTAAATCACTAACGTGGATAGGAGACGTACCTCTCTTTCTTTTCACTCCGGTCCTCCTCCTCTTTGTCCTCCTTGTCCTCCTCGTCAGAACCCGAATCACTTCTCCCCTCCTCCCAGTCTTTATATGAGGACACCTTGGATTTTTTGGTCCATCTGTCCTCACCGTCTGCCTCGGTCTGCTCCTTTTCTTCCCGCTCCTTTCTCTTCTGAGCTGCCAGGAGATCGAGGCCCAGCAGGGAGGTGCGTGGGGTCGGCGCACGAAAAACGTGGGGCTCTGCTGCTGCACTCTTCTGCTTCACGATCAACCCACCCACCTGTGCGGTGGAGTCACTGCCTTCCAGCCTGTGAAGTGACGCATCTTCCTCCTCCATCTTCTAGAGCCTAGAAACGGTTAAGGAAGTCAAATTTTTATCAAGTCAAACCCTATTATCACTTTGTTTTGATCCTCAATAGATGGGCTTGTTGACGTATACGTAGCTCGTTAATTGAGCACAATTGAAAACTCGTCTTTATTTGATAGAATGAAACTCGCATAACGCGTTAGCTAACGAGCTAGCTTTCATTCATCCACACAGCTGTAAAAAATAAATCAAGGATTGCACCTTTAAACAATGTGCTACCGTTTAGATTATAAACGTAGTTAAAACTATAAATCAAACTACACGAAAAATATCATCTTAAATCCATAAAAGAAAACATTGTCGGCTTACCTTTCTGTTGCCTACTGTGCAGAAGGCTTGCTAACGTTAGGGCCTGATGCCCCCTCACTGCAGTTATTTTTCTAAACCAGGCTTTATATGAACAATCTAAATAACAGCTAAAATCCCTGTTAGTGTAAAACGTCACAAAATGATATCACCTACTCGAATGAATTTAAACTATTACGAATGGGTTTCTTTCGTAGATATCGCGTTTTTGTTTACAGCTATAGAGGCGGCCATTGCAATCCCACAATGGCATAGGAAATTCAACAAAACTTTATTGCAAATGTTTCTTAGTAACAGTGTGGCTACATAACACTGGCTGTCCCAAGTCCGCTCTGAAAAAGATTTTCTTGCTAAAACTAGAAATATACGAAAGCCAATGTGACATTAGTTCTATTTGAAAAGGAGTCACTGTCATTTCAAAATATAAATTTTATTGACACCAATTCAAAGTTGATTTCAGATACGATCTAAATAATATGAACGACAAACTGCTTCCTGGAAATGTAAATATTTTTAATAGTTATCCACAATGTATATATGTATGACAGTGCAAATAAATCATGAATATAGAAAATATTGTTTGCATTCAATAAAAAGCATAACACAGAGCCTATAGATTAAAATAGCAACTTGTTCTGTGAAAATGTTTTAGCCTTTAATCAAACGGTTATCTGGTTACAAAATTGCTATTCAGTAGTACAACAAAGTTATTTCAATATAATTGGTCTTTGGACTCAATCATTCATATTTGTTATCTTAATTAACATAATTTGTTGTAATCAGTGACACGTGATAGATGCCTCAAGTTGAAACATGTTAAGAATTTCTTGGCAGAACATTTGAACTGAAATATCGTCTGATAGCGTCAAATACAATGGTGAATTCACACAGTTAGACAACAAATCCCACAAGTAGATCATTCATCAACATCTGTCATACATGTACAAGTACAACACAAAGAAAAACTGCACAAATAATCAAACTTGCTTTTTCATTATAATGGAACAATGCTATGTAAAACAGGCATAATCTTAGCATGAACTTTAAAAGTAACACATTTGTTATTAAAAAATTGAATGAAAGCAACTTCAGATTCTGGCATAACATTTATTCAGGTGTTTACTTCAGCAAGTTAAGATAACGTTTTTCATTGGAAAATTATGTGCATAGGAGATAAACAAGCTTCCATCTGTGTAAAATAAAACATTACTCATCCAGTTTTAAGTTACATCCATACGACATACTTTATACTTACACATGTTAAAAGTAACTACAGAAAGAGGGGAGGAAGAGTATGTTCCTTTTAAAATAATCAATGACAATACTTTCTTATCAATACATGAAAAGGCAGTGCATTGTCTAAGAGCCTTTGTAGAGTATATGGCCAAGAATCTAACAATAACTAAATTAACGAAAGGAATAACAATATGGGTTATCGACAAACGTAATTCTCACAGAAGGCAGAACTGGGGAGCAGAAGATTCAACATTTCTGACAAAATGCAGAGCAGAATGCTTCATTTTCGATTAATATAGAATGACTTGCCAAGGGCCTCACATATTGTACTACCTTCTCTATGACAATCATCTTTAGTACTTGTCTTCAGGTTGTCACCGAGTATGGAGATGTATGCACAAACAAGTGGAATTCAGAAGATATTGGCCACAACAGTTGCATATGACTATGGCAGTAAACAGACACCACACAAGAATCATGACCCAAGGCTTGGTGAATAAAGAGCACACACATTTCAGATTCAAAAACAAGACACAAAGAGCATAAAGATTCTGGATGTATATAGGTCGTCCCCAATGCTCCAACTGGTAAGATTGACCTCTCTGAGGTGTGCGTGTTCAATGTTAGGAGGATTTGGTCAAACATGTGAAGGCCCCCAAACAGATGATGAGAAAATGGTCTGGTAGAGCATCTGCTAAATGACTAAATGTAAAACAATGGCAGTGCTCATGAGGACTTGTGTTCCAGTAAGTAGTAACGATACATGATGCCTACAACAGCAGCGGCTATGGCAGGTATCAGCCATGCAGTCCAAGAGCTGTAGAGAGAAGTGGCACAATTAGATATTAAGTGAACTGTTAAATAGCAATAAAATAAGTCTGTGAACCACAATTCCATGAATGGGCTTATCAATTCTTGATGACTAACCTGGACTCTCCTGAAGATGAAATGTGTTCTTCCTGTGGAAGATCAACATTGATGAAACAGAGTTGTTTGTAGACCTATGTAGTTGCATTTGTACATCACACTGAAGAAAATGATTAATAGTAATCCAATCATAATATAATACAATTCCTACAATTTAACTACTGAGTAGCTTAAAATGAAAAAAAGTATCAAGGGGCACTTTACCTTTGGGCACTGCTTCATACGATCATCCTAAGGGTTAGAGTATAAGAACAAAAAAACATATAATTACACTCCTGGCCCAGAACTATAAATACAAACTAAATGAAATGGTCAGTTATAAAAACAAGATATGGTATTTGTAACTGACCATACACTACAGAGATCTTAACAAACTATGCAAAATGCCTTGCCCAATGTAATGTAACCTTTGTGTATGGAAGCCCCATACACAAAGGTGAAAGACCAGGACATTTGAAAGTCCAGTCCGAGTAGGCTACCATATGAAGTTCGCCAAGATAGTATTGCTGAAGCATCTCCCTGGCATCTGTTGAGTGACCAACGTCCTCGAAGCTCTCGGTAGCGTCTGCACCTGCTTGCTCCAGCAAAACCTCTTCTCCCCCTGGATGCTGAAATCACACATGAAACTGCATGAACTGTTTTGCAAATATTGTCACATTCCACTAATGTCGTATCACTTCTGAGACCAGATATTTAACCAGTTCCACGTTGTGCAACGTTTGGCTTCGTGACCTCCATTAACCCGACTGACTAGCTACTGTTGCTAACCTACATTACCTGGGGAGACTTATGTCAAACCTAAATGATCAAATATGTACTTAACTACCACTGGGTTACTTGTGTACAGTTACAAGATAGCCTACGTGGGTAAATAAGAGTAGCGTAGCATTTAAATAGCCTAAACGTAAAAATTAGAACACAACCTGTAGCTAGCGCGGACTATTCAAGAATCCCATTCACATAGCTAGCTAGCTCCATTGGCTAGATTTGAGATAAGATGTAATCTAATTCCTGGAACTGGACATTGGTTGCAGGACACGCATTGAAGACATCCAAGCTGTGTCCCACTTCCAGCAAGTAGACTGGCCCTTTAGCTTGCGAGCTATGCTAGCAATCTTACCTCCTCTAGGAAACTTGTGATGTCATACACCTTTTCATGGATGATAAGCCATGTGTTCTTGGACGTATTATGAGATCTTATGTCTTCGAGGGTGTAGTATTTCACACTGTTGTCTGAAGACGCATTTTCGTCATTAGAAGAAATATTGTCTGCTGGGTTGATCTTGTTATCGTTTATTTCCTCGTCCATTCTGAAATGTTTAGGCTAGAGATTATCCCTCCTTCACAAGCAAGCAAGCGATGTTCTCAGAACGTCCTTATGTTGTCAACTCCAACGCTAAAAGTCTCTCTGGTTTATGAGAAATAAGTAATTTACATATCCAAGGGTCTCAGCACGTTCCAAGGGTAGAAATGCTAAACAGTTAATAGGCTAACTTAAGCTACTCACTCGTAACCACAGTTACATTCCATCCCTTCAACCGGCATATAGTTTCATCATCAGCAGACAGGCTGCGTTGACCAATTACATTAGTCTAGGGAAATCGACCAATGAACGCGAGTTTACTTTTACAAGTAGCCAATAAAATACGCCATTTTATAACCTAACCAGTCACATGATGATCACGAGACGTCATTTAGTTCTGGATGGTTCTGTTGCGCGCTTGATGCGCATGGATGCCAGAGGCGACGATTTTGACTTTGGTTACAACATTTCTGTTAGTATATAGTCAATTAACGAAGGTCCTTAAATATAATAATTGATTATTTGGTCAATTAAAACCTATTTATTTTTTCAGTTCTGCTCAAATTAGCTTTAAGTTAGAGGTGCAGTAAGTTTAGCCTGTAGCACCATCCAGCGATGTAGTCTAACGTAGTTACATAAGTCAAGACTGCATCCATTGAAGAAGTGGACGCTTGTGCACCACATCGATATGCTGTGAGTGTGAGGGGCTCACACGAACAGTGTGATGACTGTGACAGTTTTGAGGATGCTGACGTGTGTGTTTGTATGTTTGTATTTGTACTATAAAACTTGAAATTACAAATAAGGCGAACCTGGACTTGTTTGTTACTGTAGCAGTCGAGGTGGGCAAATGTGTGTTGCATGAGTTACCGTATTTCTTCGATTATTTAATTGGTTAAATAAAACACAGTAGTCTATTTATTACACAAGTAAATCACAAGTGTATTATAATTCCCTCGAAGCACTGGCAGACACAAGTGGCCTCGGCCACCGTATTCTTGCTACAGGTTTGAAGCTTCTTCTCCAAATCCACCGTGAAAACTAAACCCACTGTATAACGAGAAAATAAAGACCACATTAGCTTAATATGAACATACATTGACATGCTCAGCATGTAAATAACATTCACCAGAGTAAAAAGAAAACAGACACAACATAGCCCACCTCGTTGGCTGCATGCTGTACAAGGGAATAGAGGTTTCCTTAGATAGATAGAATAAACTATAAATATAATAATAGGTTACTTATATAGCCTAATATATAAAATATAAAAGTATAAATTGCGTGTTAAACGTAGCTAAAAATCGATATCCAAACAACTATTCTGGTCCATGTAACTGTCATTTGGCCGGGATCATGAAGTTGGATCATGAAGTTGATCGTTTTGGTTAGCATGGGTGCCAGCCGAACTTCGCCCCGCCCACAAAACATTTTGGTCGGGAAGTTTGGTCTGGGGTAGCTCGGTTGTGGAAAAACTATGGGACCAATCAAATTGTCAGGGCGGGCTTTATACGATGATGGATAGATGATCAACAGTAACGTAATCAACCACGTCACCAAAGAGCGCTTGGGTTGAATTCGTTTTCAACAAACAACATACTACGTTGCTCTGATTGGTTGTAGGTCTATTCAATTGAGCGAAGAGGCATTTTTTTCCCGGTTTCGGTTGAAACACGCCCCATACTCACAGCCCAATGGAGCAGTATCAGACTCATATTCTGACTAGAATTATGAGTATAACGTGCCTATTATCCAGCCAGAGGGGGATAGCAGCCAGAGGAGGACAGCATCCAGAGGAGGACAGCAGCCAGAGAAGGACAGCAACCAGAGGTGGACAGCAGCCAGAGAAGGGGTCATGTCCTACCAGCTCTGCACACTGCACCCACACCCCAAACTGGCCCAGCTAGCCCTCCAGGACGAGCCTTTCTGTTGGATAAATGTGGAGGACACAACACATACTGATGATGACACACACACTTCGAACACACACACACTTAAAACACACACACTTCGAACACACAGGGTTGTGTCGTCCTGCAGGTATGTGATCACCAGGCCACCTCCCTCTGCTGACCTCAGACCAAGTCTTCTGCTCTGTCCCTTTCCACCAGAGCCAGCTGCTCACCCAACCCCACCTCACCCAACCCCACCTGACCCCACCTCACCCAATCCCACCTCACCCAACCCCACCTCACTCCACCTCACCCAATCCCACCTCGCCTCACCCCACTCAACCCCACCTCAACCCACCTCACCCCACCTCACTCCACCTCACCCAATCCCACCTCACCCAATCCCACCTCACCCACCCCACCCCACCTCACCTCACCCAACCCCACCTCACCCCACCCCAACCAACCCCACCTCACCTGTGTCCTGTATGTGTGTTGGAACTGTGTCTGAGTTAGATAAAGGGGTCTGTGACAAATGCGTACCACGATCAACAAATGCGTACCACAATATCATAGTAGGTATTACTGGTCACCCACTCATAATTTGTGTTTGTGTTAAGCAGCCATTTTATGGCACAATACAAACACAGTAAAAAATACTTGAGTCCAGCATATGCCCGCCTTCCTGCAGGCACTTCCCTGCTGAGAGGAGTGGGTAGTGATTGAAATAAAAGCTTTGCCGCCCACATCCTCAACAAGAGCTCTCAGAGGGATGAGCGTCCATGCCCGGCAAACCACAGAGGTCGCAGAACAGCAACCACTGATTCGCTAATCATAATCAGGTGTGGCACATAACATAAAACAGAATTGCCCCTGCAATATATGTGAGTGAATTAGAACACAATTAAAAGAGAGAGGGATAAGATGTGTAAATCTCAGCTGTTAGCTAACCGCTGATAAGCCATAATAGTTTCTTTTTTATCTCCTGTACATGGCAGGAATATTTGAATAGCTGAAATAAAAATAATGTACAGTTGTGCAATAGGCACAACATTGCACATGTCTTAACTTGTAGTATGACTGTCCATCGCAGTCAGTAAAATCAAAAAGCCACCGGACCCCGGTGTAACTAATAAGAACAAACACTAGATGGCATTACAACATCAAGCTGAGAAACACACCCACTTCTGCTATCAAGTGTTCATCGCTTCACATGGGAGTGTGGTAAAGAAATGAACTCATAAACCCACATCAACTGCCTTAATTCACAATTCACAACAATTCTCAGGTAAGGTGTAGTGATTAAACAATGCTTAATTGGTACTAAGGGACACAAAGTGAGCCAATAAACCACCCACACACATCGCCATCACCAGAAGAAGAAGAAACCTTTATGAACTCATATACCCACATCATTTTTATCATTGATCTATGCACACATTATTCAGATTTCCTCTGCTACATTCAGAACAGCGTGTCTCCTGTGGAGCATCAGCCCAGCAAGGTTAGAGAGAACACAGTGTGTTGCTGTCACACTTGGTGTGAGAGACATTAGGCTCCATACCCAAACAACAACAACCAAACAAGATGTTAGTGATGATGAAATGTTCAAACTTGTGTAAATTGTGCGTTATGGAGAGTATTTCTTGCTGGTCATGACAAAATAACAGGTATATCATATTTTTGACATGATATAAACACAAAATGTTTAACAAAAAAGAAGCCCACACATCACATATTTTCTGGGGAGCACCCAATGCATCTCTGCTGATTTGGTGAATTGAAATGTGTTCTAGGCAGTGATGCTGGCAATAGAATCCACAGTCACATACAGAACCACTGTCACAATCTCTAATCTTATTTGTCAGTTGTCAGCATTGTGAATCAATGCAGTGAGGGAGGGATAGGTAATCTATTCTCATTCTGAGTCTTGTTTGGAGTTTGCAGTGTGGTATTACAAGCAATGATGATCAATATTTTTAGAGCTCTCAGAGGATGATGAGTCAGAGTACCAGTACTTTTGAATGTGCAGGCATTTTAGGTTTGCATGTCAATACATTAGCTGGCTGGGGATTAACAGAGTTGGAGGTAAGGCTGGGACAAGGACTAGGTAGGCATATGAGACTGGTCTAATATTGCACTTAAAATATCATTTGATTTGTTCCATGGCCACTAGTATGACTGGGCATAGTGGAGCGTAAAAAGACTGGAATGTAACAGTGGATTAGGGTGTGGAGAAGATGAAGCCATCAGACAAGCATGGAGTCAGATGTCAGTTCTGTGAGCAGCCTTCCTTAGAGAAACCTGTCTGCCAATGCACACAGTACCAAAGCTCCATCAATATGTCACTATCCTAGAGCAACCTGCTGTATTGTTCAGTAAAATCTTAACAAGTGGTGGTATTTGAGTTTCAGCCTTTGAGAACTCAATGGAGGTTTTCCTTATAAATTGATTTCAGCAATTTATCAAGGTAAACTGTGTCTCCTGATGGATGATAGATATGGACTTGTAAACTGTAGTCTGCCATGAGAACAGAGTCACAACAATTGTAGGAATAGAAGGGAAATGACAAGGCAAGTTCAAAACAATGAAATCTGAATTGTTTCCCGAGCTGAAATGAAAATATCCTGAGGTATTCATTCGTAGGCATCATCTAATAAACCCTGATGTATTGCAACTGTAAACAACAGCGATGCAATTACACACACTTAGGATTTGGACTGATGAGTTGAGTCGCACGTATATGCAGACGCGTGCATGTTTAGCATCCACCATCTCATTCGAGGTGTTGTTTCTGTTCCATGTTTCTCAGTTACAATGCGAACACCATGCTGATGAGGCTTTCCTCAGTTCAGCCAAGATCCACAACCAATTCAGCTTCAGCATTAATCATCTGCGGAGTGACATGAAGAACAATCTAGATACTGTTCTGCCTGGAAGAAAATACCTAATTCAATACTACAATTCTTCAATACAAATGTTGTCAAATGTTGTTGTGTGGTCAGTATTAGTTTAGTTTTGCCATTAAACAAACTGGGTCTTCATTATCATGGATGTTGGCACAATACAAGGCTCACAGCAACAGGGGGAATTTCATCCATAAATTGCCTAGTTCAATAAGAGGCCTTTATTGCTTAGAGCCATCACCAGTGGACACATTTTCACGAGTCGGAAGATCGCAATTATCTTTGTGCGTAGGACTGTCCTTGTAGACTTGTGAACTATAAATTCAACCTTAACCCGTGGTAAAGGAGTATTAATTACTCACTGGTTGTAAAAAGGGCAACACATTTCATGTGTTTGATGAGTTTAGCTGATGTCCATTTTCACCTATACTTTCACCAAAGTGGTCTTTCTGTCATAACCTGCATAATCTGCAGTTCACATAACTGCTTATCCAAATCTGCAAATTACAGTAAATGTTATTTCCCAAATATGTTATAAAAAATAAGTGTTGAACCAATCATGACATCATCACTTCCCTGACCATCATGGGTAATTAATGGGTCATCATGGGTAATTGACTGTACTTTACGTAATGGCCAAAATGGAAGTTGTATCTATTTACAGTTGAATATAAAACAAAATCAAATGTGAAGGGGACAGAATACTCTCTGAATCAACTGCATTGACACACCAATGAGCCAAAACATTATGACCACCTGCCTAAAATGTTGGTTCTCCATTGTCTCCAAAACAGTGCTGACCTTCACTGACTCTACGAGACCCCTGATAGAGTCATGTGGTATCTGGCACCAAGACATTAGCAGCAGATCCTACAGAGTCCTGTAAGTTGCAAGCTGGAGCCATTATGGATTGGCCTTGA
Source organism: Osmerus mordax (assembly GCF_038355195.1). Taxonomy (NCBI): domain Eukaryota; kingdom Metazoa; phylum Chordata; class Actinopteri; order Osmeriformes; family Osmeridae; genus Osmerus; species Osmerus mordax. Next base: position 2,889,623 of record NC_090062.1, read on the forward strand.
TGATCCAGCACATCCCACAGATAGTCAATCAGAGATCTTCCCAAACAATTTGTGCAGTGTGGCAGGGCACATTGTACTGCTGAAAGAGGCCACTGTAATCAGAGAATCATGGGCATTTTGACCGCATATATCACGTTTACCTTCAGAACTGCCTTAATTCACAATTCACAACAATTCTCAGGTAAGGTGTAGTGATTGAACAATGCTTCATTGGTAAGGGACACAAAGCGAACCAATAAACCACCCACACACATCACCACCACCAGAAGAAGAAACCTTTATGAACTCATATACCCACATCATTTTTATCATTGATTTATTCACACATTATTCAGATTTCCTCTGATACATTCAGAACAGCGTGTCTCCTGTGGAGCATCAGCCCAGCAATACCTCGGTTGTGATGGGTACCAGCCCATCTGACAACACTCTGGCCACGTTCAGTCACTGAAATCACCTTTCTTTCCCATTCTAAAGCTGGGTTTGAACTTCAGCAAATCGTCTTGACCTTGACTGCATGCCTCAATGGATTGATTTGCTGCCGTGTGATTGGCTGATAAGATATTTGCATTAAAGAATTGTCGTCCTTAATTGACAAAGTGAGTAACCATGCAACATCTAACAACAACCAATGTTAACAATAGAGTGGGTCTTTAGTCCTTTCCAAGCAGTGGTCGGTGGATTTATGTTTCAATTTGATTACAACAGGCTTGCTGGTCTACCAAACCCTTCTGCTTCAATTCTGTATTACTGTTAGTTTAGTTCCTCTTTGTTGATGGTGTTTTGTACTGAAATGCAGAGGTGGTGCTTAAGGATTCTGTGATTGGAGATGTTGGGTTTTTACAGCAGTGTCTAGAGAAATCAATGCAAGCAGAATATTTAATAGAAAATAATTTGTGTTTTGCACAAAGAATACAAAAATATACAATACCTGCTGACACAATACGACTTGCTGTATCATGCTGGAGAATATATTGGTGGTACCTGCCAGACCTTTCATTGAAGATAAGCAACCCATGCCTGAATCTTCCATGGAACCACAGAGCTGACCACCTTCTGTTCGACAAGGCAATCATGCATGTGCCGTCTGTCGGTAAGGTCTCAGGACATCTTCATGAAGCCTGCTCCATCAGTATGCAGGTCACTTCCCCTCCACGTCTCTGACACACAGGGGACCCGCACTGCTCCCCAGCCCGCTTGTGATCAAAAGGGAAGAGTGGGGATGGCAGTGTTTGCGCAAGGCGTGTCTTGGTACACAGTTTTCCACTGCAACATGTGTGACATCTCTCTGACAGCATTTAGAGCAAGCACAGAAGCCCAGCAGTCAGATTTCAAATCCACATCAAAATAATATTGTAAGGCTTAATACTTTATTATATATATTTATATGATGCAAGTACAGGAGACTATTTTGGCATTACATTTTTGAAAACAATAAAATGCAATTTATATACAAGTTATGTCAAGTTTATTTACAAAAACTTTATTTAATGCATTATCATAATTTAGGTAAAAGTGGTATTTACATATTTATTTTTCAATTACCAATAGAGATTTAGATGGTATGCATTTGCCTATATCCAAGCACTGCAGCATAAACAGAATCATGGGAGGCTAAAATTAATTAAAACTATTGGTTATCTAAAGGATGTCAATGATTTCAGTTTCACAAATGTAAAGACCACAGTTTCATAATGGTACCAATCTTCAGATCAAGGCTTATTCAAGCTCAAGAAACAGTTTCTTGCTATCAACTACAGACCCACAAACTATCACATTTACCATAACATTCGCATTTCAAAAGTGTGTGAATAGTGCAAAGGGGAGGGGGGGGCAAAATAATACAGTACATAGAGAATGCATTGAATCACAAATTGTATCAAATCAATAAGAAACCAAAAATACCAGTGACCCTCGCTGGTGTTATTAAACAGAAAGTCAAAGAGAGAAAAAGGGTAACTCCTACAGACTAGCCTACAGTGACATTTCTACTCTGTATCTTCTTAATTACTTTTCTTCTAACACACTGAAATGCTACACCTTAAAGGTTAACCTAGAGAGGCTGCTATATGCCAACTCTTTGAGAAAGATGAGAAGGCCAAAGTCCATCAACATAAACATTATCTATTGAAGTTCACAATTTATATCCAATTGCTTGATGTTAAAATACAAATTTAAGCTAATGAAGTCAGGCTTCCATCAAACAGCTTAAGTGTAATACGTTATCGGGGACAGCATGAAGATAAAATGTCCACATCATGTTAAACACTGTTGATATGGCAAGATGACATGCAGTTGGATGGGGGCATTGGCTATATTCTATTAACATTGAATAATCAACTAAAAATAACTAAAATGTGGTTTAAGAGGTCGATCAGTGTGTGGAACCCTGATGACACTTAGCGGTGTCTGCAAAATGTAAAAAAAGGAAAAACAAAACAGAACTAAAACACGTACAAAACGATTCCAGCATAAACGATCAATATTAAAGTAGATGTGACAACACTGACAAGGTGAAAGCTCATTTTAAAAGAAAAGTATCCAATTATACCTACTTAATGTAATGACGGGAGGATGTTTGGAAGCTGTAACTTACACTAGCAGGGCTGTGGTGGGGTTCAGCACGTTGCAGGTAGCTCACCAGGGGCATCATGGGAGATGTCACGTCTTTAGACATTTCTACGACTGTCCTCAGATGTGGGTGTCATCAGACAGGGTGATTAAGGTGCAGGTGGAGGACATGCTGGCTGAGCGCTCATTGAGACTGTTGTTGTTATTCCAGACTTCTGATACAAACTGCACCTGTGCGCTGACCCTGCATCCGAGGGCCCTGGCTGCCCCAGGGCAGAGGGACAGCGACAGCCTCTCGAAAATAAGGCGGAACTTCTTACGGAAGCTGTGGTTGATCCAGAAGTACAAGATGCAGTTGAGAAAACCGTTGGTGGTTGGCAGCCAGACCACCACAAATTCAATCCACTCTGGTACACCTTGGCCTGAGATAGCTGTTGAAGAGACATGGCTACATTATGGTTGAAGGTTTTTATATATATATATATATATATATATATTGATCTTACCATTGTATATCATTGCTGCCATGCACGGGGTCCAACAGGTGTAGTACACGGTCATCACAGGCACAAGCACTCTGGAAGCCACGTCGGGTCTGTTCCGACGACCCATTTCGTGTTTGCGCAATTTCAACCTCTGTTTCTTGGCTGCCAACCAAAGTCTCAAGTTTGCATATGTCATGATTATCGAACAAGGAAAAAATATAAAACACGTAAGACTCAGAGAATACCCAACGTTAGTGGAGTATAATGGATTGCAGACCAGTGATGCTGTAGAGAAATGGACCTCAATTATCCCGTCCGGAAATGATATTGGCAGAAGTAAAATCGGAGGAAAACACCATGCGAACGCGATCAGGAAAATGGTTTTCTTCCTAGTCATCAGTGAGGAGTACTTCAGAGGATAGAACACAGCGATGTACCTCTCCAAACTTATAGTGGCCAGTGTATACATGCAGGTGGAATAGACCGTGGCATTGCAGAAAGCCACCACGTGACACAGGGTGTCGGGGCCTTCGGTGTAGTTCTTCACCAAACTCACCCACAGGTTCAAGGGCATGACAATCAGTCCAAACGCAGAATCTGCACCCGTCAGAGACAACAGAAAATACCGTGAGTTCCTTGACCATCCGGACACAGATGTGGCTATAACCAGAAGAACAGCAATATTCCCCAAGGTAATCAGCACGCCTAGAACAGATATTACACTCATCTTGATGGGCCAATGAGCGCGTTCAATGCTCACAGAGTCTGTGCTCGTTAGATTGACATCTTCAGACGTGGAAAAATTTTGCGCTGCAAACATTGTTCTTCACATTTAGGCTAAATACAGGCTACTAATGATGGCATATAGTTTGCGAGTTTACCATTGTGTGTATAAGCAAGGCAACCGACGACTGAGAATCCTGACTTGAGTAGATTTTACATGATGAAGTCGATAGGTTACTATAATACTGGACCATAAGTAGCACAGCTGCGTGGCATTAGATGACAGTCACGTGTGCACAACAGCTAATTTGGATACAATGGTTGAGGTATATTTCCTCGACAGCAGCATACAAAGTTGTTAATCTTGATTTGGCAATGATTACTTTCCATTGCGCTTCTTTGCTTTCTACCGAAATCTAACATTACGACACCTTTTCACAGTGGTTTATTTAAATCGGATTTTCTCAACTAGGCCACTGGTCATTTAGTGGCAACATCATGACAGATAGCACATATTATTCATTTGACATCTTAAGGTGCAGAGACTCCGCAATAAATTCAGGTGAGGAACACCTGGGATCATGAGGAGAAGAGCAGCGTGGGGGAGGGAGAGGAAGTGAGGATATGAACCTCAAGTGGTTGAGAGATGAGTCTGTCCCCTCCCATAAGCCCTGTGCTGGACACCAGAGGGATTTGCTCATTAAGACAGTGACAAGCGCATATATCAAAGACATATCCCAGGCAGCTTTCCACTGTGGGATCTAACCATGGCTGGCTGAGTGGCACAGCAGTGTGGCACAGCGGTGTCAGTATGGCACTGAGCCTAACGACAGCCCTGCCAACTTATCCGTACAATCTGGAGGATCAGATAGTTCCTCACATGGCTCCACAGCAAATGCTGGACCACCAAGCTGTTAAAGAAACTGCCCTTTTCAGATAACCTGCGTTGTGCTTTATATCCTTGTTGCGTTGTATTGTTGGTGGTATGAAGTCATCCGTACGTTCCTTAGAAAGCTTGTGCTCGCTGATATCATGTTCCATTAGGCTAATGCTTCCAAAATGAATCAGGTCGTTGGAGCGAGTAAGCAGCATATGAAGAACAAATTAGGACAGATACAGGCGTGGGATTTAAAAGCAATGCATATAGGTGACATTGTCCGTTAAGAAAAAAACAATTAAAAAACCCATCCTAGGATCTTTCTGCTGGAGCTTAGAGGGGGATAATTCTGTGTGATGTCGAAGGGCACTGCTCGGCTTCACAGTAGAAAATAGCGCCAGGTTTGGCCGGAGATGAGGAGGCCATTGAAGCATTTGACCTCCTTTATCTGTTTGATGTCATGGGTGAGCAAAAGAAGGTTGGTGTGCATCTCTGTTCGCCATTAGTAACTTGCAGCTTAGATACTTTTATAAGAGAGCATGGAGAATATAATGTGTATTAAGATATTAGTATCTCAGTGCCAAAATGAGTGTCTAAGACATGTGCACTTGTGATTAGGAAAATATTGACCTAGTGAATGGCCGTTGATTTTTATTGACGTATTGTATGAACAAGGTAGGTTAAATTAGCAGTGCTATTTGATGCTTGTTATTTCTGACTAGTCTATGTAGCATGTATTGAATGTTAAAGAAATCCAGGCTAATGGCTCCTGTAGTCAGCTCTCGAATTACCTCAAATGTCTCTTTAACACTCAGTGTAAAGTGGGATTAGAATCCAAGGATATTCACAGACAAGGAAGTGACTCATTTTCCCTTGTGCTGTGAGGGTCATAAGTCTTGGCGTTAAGAGTAAAACAACAGTTGATCTGAGAAATCATCCTCCAGTCTGAGTTTCTTTTTGCCTTTTACTAACCAATTCTCTGCCTTGCTGAATTCCTATTTATAGTAGCTAGGCCTATTTGTTAAATGGAACAATTTTCTTTGCTTTTTTTGTTTTATGGCGAGTCTTAGTATGGCTCATGTAACAGATGGAGTGAAATAAATTGGCTGTTATGAAGACATAGTGAGTCTGCTACAGTGTGTGTGTGTACACACCTGTGTGTGTACTTGGTATGTATATGCTAAATTATTTTTAGCTAGCGCATACGGTTTGGGTCTTCTAAGCTCCGGTGTCAGAAAGCTGAAATCATTTTGTGCGTGCTTGTTAGTGAATGGACTGTGGGTGGGTGGACTGCCTCCTCCAGCACTATACACGTAGGAGGCCAATCGATTGTGGTGCGTGGGGGGCGCTACCATCGCCGTGAGTTTCCACGAGTGGATGGTGACACATGAGTGATGCTGTGGGGAGATACTACCACAGGTTGAAGGGTGGAGGTGGGAGCCGTGCCACTGCCATCTTTCTCTCCCTGCCATGTGATAAAGAACAAACAGGACTGAGCTCTCTCTGTCTGACAGTCTATCTAGCTGATAACAGGACAGACAAAACCCTGCTGTCCCTGATAGTCGGTGTGTTTAAGGACGGGAACACACAAGTGTTATTCTCTATGGGCTTATACAGACAGAAGGTAAAGCTAAAGGGCATTTTTAGCGGTTTACCTCAAGCTTACAGGCATCCTCTTTGACGTCCTGTGTATGAATACCACACAGACTGGAAGGGAAGAGTATTTCAATAAAAGCAGTTGTGTGGTCTTCTTTCACGAAAGGAATTCAAAGAGGATTACATTTACCATAAGCGTGACTCCGTCATACAATACTTCCCTAACAATCGGTCAGATGGCGTCACATTAAAGAAAATAAACTGCCACTCTTGTGTGTGCAGCCAGATAACGGTTATAACACCAATTGGTGATCCTCAACAGCTCTCTGCCTACCCTTTCTCAAATAATGCACTTATGAATTAGACTATTTTTAGTCCCACCAATACAGTTTATTGAGCAGAATGACATATGGTAGGTAAGAATGGAATAATCATCCTCCCTCTGTTTACTATGTACATTTACAATGGAAATTTCAGAGAAATTATATAATGACTGACTGTGTCCACACACATCATGTTTTCAATTTCACAGTTGCACAACAAATCAACAAAAAAGGAAATCTAACTGCTGTGTGGGCAATAGTAGAACATGGCAGATTCATAAAAACAATTGAAGCAATAGCTAGACCTCTTCTTAAAAACCAATATCCCAATAACAAATGTTTTTTTCCAGAAGAGTGCTCTCTGCTGAGTCTACAAAAAAATAATAATGAAACCTTATGACTGAATTCCATACTGAGTCATGCGGCCTTCGTCCACAGCATGCAATATGACAATCCATAAGGATTTCAGGTAGTAAGGACTCATGGTGTGATTCACAGGCATTTTGAAACTAGCAGGTAACATTTTTGAGTGTTGCTTTTTCCCCCATGTGAGACACCTTGACCATCATCGACCATGGATGGCTCAGTCAAACATCCATATTAGATTTACATGACCTATGTTGCTGAAATGACACAGAAATACACTTACAGAATAGTATATAATATACAACGGATTTTGAATTTCCTCCCAAAAGCAAGTATAATTCAATGGAATCTGTTGGTGGTGTGGATGAAGTATGAATATGTGGATGATGACCTATCTAGTTCTCTACCTCTTATCCCTTTGATGTTGTGCTCCGGCTCATATTGACCCAGTTACACAACATACTTATGGCACTATGCCTCCGCCTCTCACCCTCAGACGAGAATACCAATACAGAGGCTAGAGTTTCACTCTTATGCAAGAACCTCTCCCTTCAAAAAGAGCTTGAAACTGCATGAGCTATTGACTTTCATTAAATGCCTTCTCCTTTTCTGCCGTTTTTCAATGGTATAACATTGATTTGAACCCTCACCTCTCCTCTCTGTTCTGGGGGAGCGGAGCTTGGCTAAATGCGGGAGCCTCTGCATAATGGGGAGGCTTCTTCGGTTTCTTCTCCCCCCACATACTTACATTACCTTACATTTACATTTATTCATTTAGCAGACACTTTTATCCAAAGCGACTTCCAAGAGAGAGCATAAACAACGAGATAGCCCCAAAAACATTGTTGGTAGCCAAAACATGAAGCATACATCGTAAAAAGCAAACAAGTGCCAATGGAAAGAAACATAAGAGCATGTAGTCAAACAAATGAAACAACATGAACCTCAAGAGTGTACCTGTAGGAAAGCAAGCAACAATAATATAATTTACAGCGAGGGGAGTCAGGTGGCTAAGCGGTTAGGGAATTGGGCTAGTAATCTGAAGGTTGCCAGTTCGATTCCCGGCCGTGCCAAATGACATTGTGTCCTTGGGCAAGGCACTTCACCCTACTTGCCTCGGGGGAATGTCCCTGTACTTAAGTCGCTCTGCTAAATGACTAAATGTAATGTAATGAGTGCAAGTAGTTCAATCAGTTACAACTAACCAACAAGTGCAACAAGTCCCTCAATAATTGTCATTGTGTTCCTGGAGGAAATAAACTAACATCGGATCCAACAAATCTTTCTTAAGTACCGTTCGTACTCCCGGACAAGTGCGTCTTTAGCCTTTTCTTTAAGGTGGGGAGATAGTCAGTGTCTCTGATGGAGGTGGGGAGATGATTCTACCATTGGGGGGCCAGACAGGAGTAGAGCTTGGGTTGGGAGCGGGCGCTCTTGAGAAGTGGGACCACCAGACGGTTGTCAGAAGAAGAACGAAGGTGGCAGGTGGGGGTGTAAGGCTGGAGGAGAGACTGGATGTAGGCAGGTGCAGTTCCGTTCACCGCTTGGAAGGTAAGTACCAGGGTCTTGAATCTGATATGGGCTGTGATGGGTAGCCAGTGAAGGGAGTTGAGGAGCTTCTGGGTAGGTTGAAGATCAGGCGGGCTGCTGTGTTCCTCTGGAGAGGGCGGGTTGCGCATGCTGGAAGACCGGCGAGCAGCGAGTTGCAGTATTCCAACTTTGAGAAGACAAGTGCTTGGACTAGCAGCTGGGCGGAATGCTTAGACGGATATCTCCTGTGGAGATACCTGTTGGGGTGGCTGTGGCTCAGGGGGTAGAGAGGGTCGTCTGTTAATCGAAATGTTGGCGGTTTGATCCCCGATTTCTCCTAGGTTATGTGTCGAAGTATCCTTGAGCAAGACTCTGAACCCCAAGTTGCTCCCGATGGGCAGGCCGGCGCCTTGCATGGCAGCTTGCTGGCGTCGATATGTGTGAGTGTGAGTATGAAACGGTGAATGAGAGGCAATGAGAATCCATGGGAGGTGATGATCGGTCCGATCATCACCTCATGGGAGGTGGTGTACAGGGAGAAGAGGAGGGGTCCAAGTACAGAGCCCTGTGGTACCTGGTAGACCTGGTAGGATCTTCCCGACAGGTAGGATGAGACCCACTGAAGTGCAGTGCCAGAGATGCCCATCTCAGAAAGTCTAGCGAGCAGGATCTGATGGTTGACCGTATCAAATGCTGCAGATGGGTCCAATAGGATGATGACGGATGACCTTGAAGCAGCTCTGGCAGACTGAAGGGCAGTAGTGAGTGACAGGAGGGCAGTTTCTGTTGAGTGGCCAGTCTTGAAGCCTGATTGGTTGGGATCTAGTAGTAGTACTTCACTCCCTGAGTGGGGAGCGAGCAGGGGGGCTGTGGGGTGGAAAGGGGAGGGTGTGTTGTTGTTGTGGGCTGTTGTCAGTGAGTTAGGTTCTCAAAGAGAAAACTTAAGGTGGTGAATGGAGTCAAGAAGCTCAGTTGGCACCTTGCCCCGGAAAGCATACAGCAACTATGCAAATAAATAAATGAAGAATAAAAAAGGGATGAATAAATAAAAGGGTGGCGATGCTAATCAGCCTTTCTGAGAGCCTGCAGGTCTTCTTCATTAAAGTTTCATAACCAATCATTAAAAGTCCTGGAAGATGAGAGGAATAGGAACCAGCCCACATCTTTAACACATTAAAGATGAAAGTTTTGTGAAAATGTATACAGTATATTCACCAGGAATGATAAATAAAACATCGTCTTCATGTATAATGTCCCCGAAAGGTTTCACTCGATAAACTCCCAAGTTAGGTCTGGCCTTGGTCTTAGCATCTTGAACATTTTCCAATGTCAATCTGAGTTCTATCTTCATGGACAAGATCTGACACAGTCACATCTCAAGTCCCATTCTGGAAGCGGTGTTCTACAGCCTTTGTGGTCCCCAGACCAGCGGGGACCACAAAGGTCCCCCCCCCCCCCCCCACACACACACACACACTATCACCCCTAATGTCATACCATGTATGGAATCTGTCACTGAGAGGTTTCAAGGTTTGCTAATCTAATCAGAGGCTTCATACTGTAACTATCTCTCGTGTAATATGCAATGCATGTCTTTGCCCTAAAGGCCGCTAATTAATTATCCATCTGCATGACTGACAGAGCATGGAGGTAAGCTGCCGAGTGTGCTTCCTGTTTTACAATGAAGACAGGTGGCTGTGTTCAGAGTCAGACAGGAGAGCAGATTACTAAATGCTGTGTTGGCCCTGCCGAGCAACAAAGGCCCTCCTGTGACAGGTCCAGATAGGTGCAGTACCCACACACAGCCAGTATTTGCATTGTATAGGATTACCTGAGACAGATATAGGCAACTGCAACGTGTTGTTGCAGATGAAGGGACGTGAGAAATAAATGACTTAAGGCCTAAATGCCTCCTTTTCATTGTCTTCTCTGTGTGTACTGGTTTTGTATTTTTGCCCCACAATAGGATCCTATCCTGGAGAAAATAGCCCACTCTTTTTAATTAAGAATGTAGATAACAGAAAATCTGAAAGATGGAAATGTGAAATACCCCATGTGCAGTTTTTAGTTTTGTTCTCTCCTGCAGTGGATATCTATAAATTGTATGATTAGGTACAGTATATGGTCATTTTTTTTGCCCAATTGGTTTGCTCTTAAGTTTAGGACATTAGGGCAGAATCCAATTTCCTCTTCTGCAAGAATTTATATGATTTATGAGTTACAACTGGGTTCTTCATTTCATCTCTCTCCCAGCTCACTCTCAAAGTGTGTGTGTGGCTGTGTGTGTGTGTGTATGTGTGTGTGTGTGCGTGCATGCGCACGCAGGTATGTTTGCGTGTGTGTGTGCATGGCAGTCATTACAGAAAAATCATTACTTTTGTGACTCCAACCCTGAAAAAAACACATCCCAGTTCATGATGGTTGCCATCTTATCTGCACCCTTCCATTCCCTGTGAGGCTTGGCTTTCACAAGATAACAAGCCCATTTGGATAGACACCTCCACACATTCAATAAACCCTAGGATTTAATCTAAAATCTATTGCAAACATTGTCAATACTGGGCAAGACCAGTCCACACAGCAAGAGAATGAATCCATTTTACGTGCTCAACTGGTGGTTGTAATAAAATGCTTTAAATATAAAGAAAATCATATACTAAAACTTTAAAAGCTAGGTTACATGGGCATGATAGATTTGAGTCTTCTGAAGTCAACTTGACTAGTGTGAAGGTCAGGGCTTGACTGTCCATGTCTATAACAGGTGACACTAATAGTCTCACTTGTGGTCAATTGTATCAATTACACCTTTACCCCCCCAAGCCAGATTCATGGGAGCATTTCAAAGGTGAATAATGATCTGAAGAAAACCTTCTTAAAGTTTTTTTTGGTAATTACAATTAATAAGTGATGAGGGTTAAACTCTCAAATGGCAGTGTAGGACAAGGAGAAGTTTGTATTGATAGGGGTTAAGCACCCTTTGTCCTCCAAACATATTACAGACCTAAAGAGACAACTTACTTTGGTCTTGTTTATGAGCTTTGTAAGTGGGACACAGCAGCAACTTGTCATCTATATTCCCAAAAATCATTGGACCATTTACACCATGGTTTATACTATTACCTATAAGCAGACTGTCATTCCATGAATAATCATATCCCTATTCAATAAATGCACTCCCATTTCTGACAAACATTTTACTAATCACTTCTCATTTCAGTTTATCAAAAATTGAGCATGTGTTTGCATTTATCACTGACAGTATGGTAATTGTTCTGCTATAACGTGTCTAAGATTTAGTATTTATTTCAACTAATTTCCAGCAAACAGTTTACTGAGTAATGTCTAATATGCTTTCATTTAAACATAACTACATTTCTTTGTACATACACACACAACATTCTTACATTTACCCTTCAATACACACACACACACACACATCCATTGACTGATGGAACATTACTGACATTACGGACTTTGTCCTGTCAGCTTTGAGCACACAGTTGAAAGTGAGGCAGTTGTGGTGTGTTTTATCTGATGTTCTGTAGACCATAGAGAAAGATCAAAAGTAGAATCACTGTGATAAACACTCTCACAACTTTTAATCTCTGTGCCCAGGAGTGCCGTCAAGCAAGATAATGAGCTGCTATTAACAGCCTCTACCTGCGCAAACACACAGTGTTCCTGTTCATGCCAACAGGAAATACATTTCTGCTCTTACAGATGGAATCTCTCAGAGTACAAAAAAACTACTAATAAAATGTGTTTACCTGTCCTTCAACCTCTCAGAGCCAGACTTGGATAAACAACTCAAACCACCAACATCATTTTAGGCTCTGAGGCTGAGACACAGTTGTCCTATTTGCTTAATTACCTTATGTTGTGTACTTTGTTGTTGTCAAGACTGGCAAAGTAGTTGCCAAGAAGGGCAATTTAAAATGCAGAAAGCAGCCAATGGATTTTGTTTTAGATCCAGTTTGTTATTATATTGTCAGTGGTGGCTTGATGACAGTGTTAATTTGCACTTCATTTATGGCGTGTCCCTGGGTTCGGCTGAAACCTTGCCAATCTGAGAGCAACAATTATCAGAAAATAATTGTGTCTACCCTGAAATAGAACTTACAGCCAGGTCGATCTAAGAAAGATGTGACAGAATACCAAACTTGATGACATCCTTACAACGCTAAAATAATTGAATGTGTGATATATGATACTGCTCAAAGTATGGCTCTGTGTGACAGTACAGACTCATGAGATAGGGCAGAATATTTCCTATAGGGGCATAACATTTAAACATGTCACCTTTAATAGAGTTGTAAAACTTGTTTGTTCTAAGTCCTACCATTACACTCTGATTTAAAGCTAACATCTGATTGACAGCAAGGGCATTTTGGCCACATGAAAAAAGATTCTACTGGGCCCCTTAAAATGTCTAATGATAATGGTGGCAGTGTGTGCCCTCCATCCAGACCCTCCAAGCTGGGTCATGCTGAATCCTTCCCTCCCCTCAACACGTTCGGCCGGTACCGTGTAAGCCAGAGTGAGGCTGTGTGTCTGCGTGTGCCCACTGAGCCAGGGGAGGTGTGGGCTGAGCATCCATGATTCAGTGTAAGAGCTTGCATCCGCTTTCAAATGCTCCTCATCCATGTGAACTTCCTGTCCAATGGTTCCTTTCTTCACAAGAATACTTGAACACACCCCGAATCAGCACAAAGTCTTCTCTCTCGAAAGGGAGCGTGTCAGGATGGACACTAGGAAAAAAAACGAGGAACACAGTGAATATGTCATGAGAAAATGTTAGTGATGTCAGCTAGACCTGGGCACCTTGACGACGGTTCCCTAGTGGAGAGGAGCAGAAAAGGACAAAGTTTAGTAGGCTTCTTAGCTCTCCTGGCTGCCTACCCTCGACTGCTTCTCAGCATGCCTCCACACCATCAGGCGAACCAGCTCATGCACCAGGGATGATTCTCAACACCTGGATGATTACTATAATACTCTAATGTCACTGCTGTCCTTTTGTGGCGTGCCCATTTGTGGATCCATCTGCAGAGTGAATGCATTTAGGTAAAGGCTTGTTTTTGTACAGTGGCGCGCTGTTGAGAGGGAGAGAGGAAAAGAGAGATAATTGGATCCTCATCCAGGGCTTTTGTTCCACTTTGATGCTCAGCATATTCATAGGACTTCCTGTAATGGAACAGTAGAGAGCCTGTTAGATTTAACTATATCCTCTGCAATAGACACTTGGAGGGACCCTGAAGGGAAATGCCAGACTTTTCATACACCTATTCCAACAGTGTGAACTGTTGGAATATACTACTTATCTGTCAGCCGCTACTTAAAGATGTACTTGTACCTGTCCATACTGTCCAGCTCAGTGTCCCTGTCAGTTTTTCGAATTGTTACATCCCTGATTTATGAACCAAATCTGAGCTGATAGTCTGGTTGTTTTTGCCCTTAGATTATAAATTCCCTGTGAAGTGTTGAGTCGAAAATGGGTCCTAATTAAAATTCACCTTACAACGCCATTCTTCTATAAGATAGCTGGAATATTGAAATGACTTATAATGAAGTGCTTGTGTGGGCAGAATTGAATATGGAGCTAACCATCATCTAAGTGGTCCTTGTTAATCAATGTCTGTAGTGCTAGTGAATAAAACTTATCAGGGAACATTCATAGCATCACTCCTCCTTTTCCTCACTTGGTCTCTCTCTCTTCTTTCATACTCTCTTCTTTCTCACGCTCTCATTTTTTCTCTTCCTCTCTCCCTCTTCTCTCTTTCCCTCTCTCTCTTTTGTCCTCCCTCTCCCCCCTCAAACTCCCTCTCTCTCGTGCCTGCTCTGCTTCTACACCTACTCTTGTTCGGCTTTGCTGCTGTGGATCTTGGTCAAAGCTCGTGTTTGTAGAGTGATCCCGCGGGGTTCAGCTCTGTTGAGCATGTAATACCAGAGCACTGTTCACATTCACTCCATCTTTCATACAGGGAGATCGACAGAACTGCTGCCTGAGAGCGCTGGAGTCTTGTGTTGTGTAAATTACTTTAGTGGAGTATTAGGACATTATCTCTCTCTTGGCCTTGACCGCACACATTATTGACACCGAGGTATTGAGAATATCTTAAACTGATGCTGATATTCTAATTGACTGGTCTCGTTGGATAGCTTATTTAGATTCACTTCACTTCTTTTAGTGCTCAATGTATATCTGTGCATGGGAGAGTGGGTGGCTTGGGTGAGGTTGCCCTGGCAAAATCAGTGGAACAGTTGAAGAGGGATTCTGCGAGGTATGTTGGAGAATAAAAGAGGGCTGATGAGACCACGGCAGAAGAGAGGAGCAGAGAAGTGCAGAAGAGATGAAAGGAGAGCAGAAAAGCAGAGGAGAGGAGAGAGAGGTGTTATTGTGTCAAACTGACAACACTCAGGGGATCCTGGGAAACAAAGGAGCTGACAAGTTTTGCACAGCGGAAGGCTGAGCCTCAATATCCCTCGGCAAGCGAGTTCAGCTTGAACTCCTGTAGAGTTTGTGTGTGTTTATGCGTGTCTGTGTGTGTGAACACACATTTAGTCGACTGCCTTTTGTTGAAGTGCTTTTTCCCTCCCTCCCACCCCACCTCCTTCTGTCCTACCCCTTTTTCCTAAATTTTGACAGAAGCGTCTCAGTAACTCTTTATTTTTCTCCCTCTCTCTTTTTCCTCTTTCCCTGTCTGTCTGTGTCTGATGGGTCTCTAGTGGTTGAGGAAACACTTGAGACTCTTCAATGAGAGGAGGATGTCGGTCGAACTGCACCATTTATTGTTGATGGCTGTGCACAGCGATTCGGTGTCTGACTAGTCACAGAGGCACCGAAGATGTACAAATGCTGATGCCAAGTCTGGCTAATGATCACCACCGTATGTTGTAAAATATCTTGACTTCCTTGCTGCGAGATTAGCTACCTCACTGTCGTCAGAGAGGGAGTTGCTCTCCTTTAAGTCTCCCTGTTGTCCTTGGGGATTGGAGGCTGGGGCGGGGGGGGGGGGGGGCTGTAAATCACTGTCATTACGTGCCAACCTCATAAACTCGTCAGCAGTTCTGGAGTAGCAGGTAAGAGTTTGTCAAGGTGTTAGAACACAGGAGCCAGTAGCAAAAGATGATGAAGTTTAAATGAAGGCAAACAAAACATAAATATTGCTCTCTGAAACTGAGAGAGAGAGTAAGAAAGAGAGAGAGAAAATAACTGACTGGGGTCAGTGAGATGGAAATAATTGTCTGCCCTTGTCTACGCCCTGACCTGTCCAGCAGTCTAAAACGCACATTATCTAGATCGGGTCAGGACTCCTCCTCTGGTTGAGAGAATCCTGCAGCGGCTCTGAGGCATCAAACCTGGCTCTCCCTGCTCCACCTGGACATGCCCTCTGCTGGGAGGGTTTGAACCTGGCCACAAACCCCCTCCCCACCCCTCCATTCTGCCCCCCCCCTCTTCTCCTTTCTCCCACCCTCTTCTCTATCCTCTGTCTCTCAGGATCTCAACCCCACAGCCCCCCCTCCTCAGCATCCTTCCGCCACCTCCCCATCTCGGCCCGTCGACGACACCTCCCTCCTGCCAACCATCTCACCCTAACACCCCGCTGCACCGCCCTAGCAAGTCTGTCACTCAGCCAGTCACGCGTGAGAGAGACCCCCCCCCCCCCCCCTCAAGCCCTCTGGCTGTGCCCAACACCCCCCGCCCATTAAAGCTGGCATTCAAATGTTCACACTCCTTTCACACCCGATGACGAGTGTGCGTGCGGCCTTCCCCTGGTCTCCTCGTTAGAGCTGTCTCAGCTGGGCTGTGGCGGCCGAGGGGTCCTGTTTACACCGTCGGAGACCTGAGTAGGAGATGTCCCCGGTCCTTGTTTCTTAGAAGATAGATTCTTAACAGGTGGTGCATGTCAGTGTTCCTGGCGTTGAACACACCCTTCAGTCTTCAGTCTCACTGTGATTGTTTCGTCCCCTGTGGTTGGCACATCCAAACTGTTTCTGCCAAAGAGAATATGACATGGAAGAAAAAGCAGTTTATGCATAATTTACTCATACCTTCTGCATGATGTTTTCTGAATCAGTCGGTAGCCATAGAAGAAGATTACTTTTTCAAATGGGCAGAAAGGTGACAGTGTCTTTCTCTTTCGACCTTGACGGGGTAAATCGTCAGGTTTTACCTTCTGCGCCTCAGAGCCCCATTTCACGTTCAACTCATAAAAGTAATTTCCAATAAAGCCGGTCACCGGAAAGTTCGGCCTCATCAATGTTCAAACGAGACAGGTCTCCTTCTCTGCATTAGAGATGTCTGTCTGCACGTCGTCTCCACTCTCTCAGGGACGATCACAGCAGACAGGTGGCCCAGGGTGCAGCCACAGAGCTCCGAGTGACAGACCTGACGCTGACCTGTGAGAGAACGGCGTCATTAGACCAGCTGGCTTCCTTTCAGAGAGCAGGGGAGAAAGCCATTCCTGGACCTCTACTCACTGACTTTTGTCCAAACTTCCAGACTCTCGGTCTCCTGGCTGGGTAATGATGGTAATGGAAGGAATGAGATTGGAGGGGGAGACCATGGGTCCAATCTGTGTGGTGGGGGGGGGGGGGGGGGGCGGGGTGGGTATTCAGACACCACGGCCATAGCTCACCTGTGTGATTTGTCAGTTCAGTAGGACTGATCAGCACATTCTACTGCTGTCACTGTGAAGTCCCATTTCAAACGAACAAACTCCAAGGGAAGAATACATTTAGTGTTTTCATGCTTTCTAATCTGGCAATTGTTTTTGTTCAAAATGTGCATGTTAAGAATCTTGATTCCTCCACAGTCTAACAATTACAAAGTCATTGATGGATTACATCTACGTTTGATTTGCTTTTCAGAACCTCAGCCATCAAGAAAGTTAGGGGGAGACCTTTAAGTCTCCAATGCATTTATAAATCCAAAACTGCAGCCCCCCACATTCAGACATTTAATGACAATGTTGCCTGACTTTGTTTTCTCTGTTTGTTTGTTGATAGAGATCAGCACGGAGAGCAAGTCTGTCTGCAAGTGGCAGGTAGACTAAATGGAAGCGGTAAAGAGAGAGAAAAGAGAGAGCACTCTCTGCCACAGAGCAAGAGCTGACAAGAATAATGATGCGTTCATCCCCTTATATGAGGTCTGGAAAACAGACACAGAAAGACTGAATCCCAACCCCATGGAAATACAGTACTGCATCTGGTTATCCTGCATCACTGGAAATAATAGTCCGCCTGGATGTCCTAGTCTCTGGCTGTGTTCTGCTTGAAGGTGGTGCGGTAAAGTAAGGAGATTGTGACTCAGAGGTCTTTTCAGTAGCCAGGGATATTAACATGGGTGAAATACACACGCGCACACACACACAGTCACATGTCACATTGACATAGACAGACACTATATGTTTATTTAGTCCCAGTGTCAGTATCATAAACCACAGAGTTAGTCCACAGCTTTTTCTCCAGGACTGTTATTCCAAGCCATCCTCTCCATATACCCTGACCATTCTCTGCTAATGCTTTTGTGATTACTGTTATAGAGTTTACTGAGGAGGGCAATAATGATAATTTAATGTAGTTGTTTCAGCTAACCAATATAGAAGCCAAACATCCGTGTTGAAGACGTATTAGATAATACCCAATTGCTCTGAAAGTACAATGAAAGGAATTGTCAATGAAAGGAATTGTTAAGATGAGTTCAAGACAAAATCAATGTATTTATTACACAAATGTGTGGTGCAGGTGTCTGGTACACTCAAGTTGAGTATCACAGAAGACTGGAAAATGCATACGGGAAATCAAGAGGGTATATGGTATCACAATATAGGAGGATACAATATGATTAACATAGCCTTTGCAGGCACTGTCTGAGAACAATGTGTGCCAGATCGCTTTTGTTTAGGTCTTTAGATAGGGCTCCTAGAAATGGCCTTGTCACTCCTTCTATTTTCCTCATTCAAAGTTGCATGGCATTATACACTTTGGCAATATTGTGACCTCTAGACTTACATCAGCGACACAGGCCTTTCCTAGTCACACCTTACAAAGACCCAAGTTATGGCTATACAGGCATATTAAAACAGAATAATAACAGTTTATCAATGATACAAGAAACATAATTAATAGATAGGCATATTTCTCTCCTGGACACGACCAAGGGTTATGTGCTCATGAGCTTAATATTGAAGGTATAGATCATATATTGTTTATTATATTCAGAACATTTCAAACAGTATAGAAGTAATAAAGTAATCATTATCTTTAATTGTTGTTAACTGATCAATGGTTTAAGGACAGACCTCTTCAGTGTTTATTGCCATGGGCATTTAACCGTTTTTCTATCTAGAATATTCTATAAGTGTTTTTAGCCCGATGGATTGGCAACACTGTAACCTTGAAGCACTGTAACCTTGAGAAGCACAAAAATCATGTGTCCTTGTGTGTGTGTCTGTGGTGTGTGTCTGTGGTGTGTGTCTGTGGTGTGTGTCTGTGGTGTGTGTCTGTGGTGTGTGTCTGTGGTGTGTGTCTGTGGTGTGTGTGTATTTGTGTGCGCGCCTGTGAATGCAATCATGATATGCAAATGGATGTCAGTGATTTTATTTTGATGCCCTCCTCAGTGTGTGCTCTTTCTTTAGAATCTATTAAACTCCCTCAGCTCAACTTCAACCTCCAGTAAGCACTGTCAATCTGCCAAAAGGCACAGCACGTAAATTGGATATGTTATTGCAAAATTTTCACTGCAGCATTCTGAGGCAGCATCGTCTCTTGCATCAGAATGGGAGTATTTATTCTTGATGGCGTATTGATGTTGAGGAACAAAGATCAATCAAGGAGGCGAGCAGGTGATGTAATTGGACCCAACATGGAGACCAGGGAGTGACCGGACGGGTTTGGCCCTTTGCAAGTCATCCAGTATTCTCTCTGCCAGTCATCTACCATCCCACCACACAGCACACAGGTGCTGACACTAGATGGGCTGTTGACCATTTCCTTTGAATGCATGGACCGAGGAACATCTTCATACTGGTGACCTTTACAGTCAGAAGTAACAGAAGAATAGGCTTCGACTGGCAGGTTTGGCCAGCAAATCATTAACTTTTTGTGCGGCTGTCAGTCTGTCCATACTGGTGGTTAGCGATGATGTCTCCACAACAGCCAACAACCTGAGTGGTCTGTTGCTGAGATTAGTCTAGCAAGTAGCCTTGAAGCCTAGAGTACAGAACAATTCACTTGCATAAAATAGTATGACAGCATACAGTAGAATGTTACTTTTGTAAGGCAAAACCAAAGCTTTGAAATGGTGTGTATTCAAACCCAACCACGGAGACATCCCCTAACAGGCACAGTTACGTTGAAATTCAGCAGAGTGCTACCTAATGCTGGCAGTCTGGAGAGAACATCACCTTACCTACAGTATCAGACCATTGAGCCATCCTGTCCATCATCAGTTCAAGAGAAAGCAATCATTGTGTGCCGGGCTATTATATGTGTAAGTGAAATGTTCTGTACCCAGCTCTCTCCCTTCAGGGATGGCCTTGGATAACCCTGCTCTCACTGATTCCCAGAAGGCTTTGCCTTTCAATTAGTGCCATATGGGGTCGGAACAAATGCCCAGCCCTGCTCTCAAGTGAATTATACGTCTCCCTTTCCATTGACACACGCCATGCTGTTTTTCTTTTTCTTCATCCACATGAAGGCGTAATTTGTTTGTTCTTCTGTTGGGAAAGGCAGTTCTATCTTGCCAGGTCGTGATATATCTATAGATAGCAGAGGGGACGACCAGGATACAGAATCAACAGTTTGTGGGAAGTTGTCTCTAGATCCCCCTAATCTGGGATGGAGGGAGGGAGGGAGGGAGGGAGGGAGGGAGGGAGGGAGGGAGGGAGGGAGGGAGGGAGGGAGGGAGGGAGGGAGGGAGGGAGGGAGGGAGGGAGGGAGGGAGGGAGGGAAAGTGAACATGAACAAATGTAAATAGGTTTATAAATGGTCCGAGGAAACAAGGCCCATTAATAAATCCCCACGGGACATTAGACTGTGTCAGTGGCCTGGACTACCAAACTGCTGTGAACAGCAGCGAGCCTAATGGACACTTGTGTAAAGCACAGCAGACAAAAAGTCCTCGCTAAAACTATGAGGATAATTACTCTGCAAGAATGAGAGTGCTGTCATCATCTTGCACATTCATTACATAGGGCTTTTTGTGTATCAAACACATTTACCACTGCTTCTCTTGGCAGTGCTTGATGGCAGCTTGGAAAAGAAAGGACGGTTAGTCCTAATGCTATCATCGTTTATCTGGAGTCTGTCACAAATGGTGACGATGCTATCAAGTCGAAGCTGCATCGTGGCTTCTGTGTATGGAAGCCCGGTAGGGAAAGCAATTTTCTTCTCATTCATCGAAGTCGCAGGGCGCTGACGCCACCACAAATCACCCTTCAAAGGACGATGTTTGGATATGTTAGGGTGTGTGAGTTAAAGCATGTTTGCATAATTGTGAAATATAATTTACTTATGGAACATTTTAGCCAGAACGGGTAAAATATATCAGCCTGTTCTTTGGGTCTTCTCTGGCTGATAGATGTGTCTAAGTCAATGGTGTTTCAACTTCATATGGTGCTGCTCCGTGGAGGAGATCACATCATTGACTGAAATTGTAGAGGTGATATCCACATCCAACTAAATCTAGTCTGGCTCCTTTCGATTTTCCAGAAGGAGATATGTTGGATAGAGAAAAAACTGCCTAAGTGGATTCTCTTCAATTTTTCTGTGCTGTAACTGTTTTATTGGTTATAATGGTGTGCTGAGGGAGAGGTAAAGAGGCTTGGGCTTAAGGTTACCGTACATCACAACCCAAAAACTGTTGCAATTCTCTCCTAAATTCTAGTCCTTTTCTGTTCGAGCAGAAAGAGGAGGTTGAATGAGCTTTGTGTGTGTGTTTTATGTGTAATGGAATAAAACAGTTCTGCTTCTAATGGCCCATTTTACCACCATCAGCCAATGGCTGTGTGTGTGTGTGTGTCTCTGTGTGTGTGTGTCTCTGTGTGTGTGTGTGTGTGTGTGTTACCCTAGTCTGCCCACGATGATAAGGTAATTCTGTCCTACCAAACAGCTTTCCTAAACAGTTTGTGCCCCCTGGTCATCTGCTTTTCTACACCAGTTTTACAAATAGGAAACATCACCCTTGATGCCATGGTTCCTTGTATTAATGACAGTTAAAGCTTTTGCTTTGGAGGTGCAACAGAATTTGCTATACTCTATGCTAACAGACAATTACACGTTCGTCATTACATGTCCTGGCATCGTGTGTGCCAGAAATGCATCCAGGGAGACAGAGGATTGAGATCGGATCAGGCAGAGATGGTTGGCTGGGGAATTCAAACCAGTCGTACCTTTGTGCAGGAACATCTGGCAGATGTGGATATGGGGCCTGTCATTACCGACACATTTGAATCGGTAGCCTGGTAAACCTTTTACCCAGCAGTCAGGGCAGTCCTCCTCTCAGCCCACTCCCCCCTCGTGATATCATGGTCCTCCTATTCCAAGTGTTTCTTAATCTCTCACACATTTTAATCAAGAAATAATTAGCTACCGACTAAATCAAATGTGTGATGGGCCATCTGAAACGGTTGCATATTTTCCACGAGGTTACAGCTCTAGAAATAGCTCCATCAGCTGCTAGGGATATTAGACTGCAGAGTGAATGGAGTAAGATTGAAGTCGATGTGGCATTGCCTAAGTTTGTACACCTTAACCGGTTAGGGACATCGTCTGAAACAAAATTTGTTGTACACACACACACACATACAGGCGTTAGTAATGTCTCAACACCCATGTGGTCAGTCTGGCTTTGAGAGTCATGATTCTTGTCAACCTTCATGAGGAACATTGAATGGCAGCTCCAGTCATGGAATGCTGAATCCAACTGGTAACATGTTATTGTCTGTGGAAAGGTCTAACACAATTGACTGATAAAGAACAAAATAACATGGTCTTTTCCAGCCATGACAGGGGCACTTGGTGTCTTATTTTTGAACGCCACACACCATTACTGGTCTTTTACTACAAGAGGATCAATGCCATCGATTCTCCTCAGGTCCATAGTGGTGTGGTGGAGATCAGATGTGGATCTGGTTTAATTTGCGCCTCTTCCTTTCTGCCTGCGTCACTGGTGTCACTGTCTCTCTGCTACGCTAACCACAAGGATGCAGATCCTGTGTCCCCTTTAGTGGTAAAACTCCATGCTCGTGTCATGCATGAATTATGACAACCATAGTTTTTCCCATGTGTTCTTAGTCCTCTTTAGGCATACAAAAATGAAGTTGAACATGATATATTTTATATACAAATTTTTTATACACAATAGTTTTTGTCCACTCAGGTGGACAGCATGCGTTTGGGTTGTAAAGAAATAAGAAACTGAAGAAATATGGATTAACCAAACCAATGAGAAAAGTCATATATTATGCTGTTAAACTACTGTGTCACATATTTTACAATTTTTCTCAATGAAATGCAATGAAATATGAAGAATCTTCTGACTCCTCAGCCTCTTCCCTCTCCCTTTTTACTGACACTCCTTTCTCCTCCCTCCCAGCCTAATTCTACTCACTCCTTTCTCCTCTCTCCCACCCTAATTGTATCCTTTCTCCTGTCTTCTATCTTGTAGGCCAGTGATTCTCAACCCTAGTCCTTAGGGACATCCCTGCCTTGCATGTTTCCCCTGCTCCAACACACCTGATTCAAATGAATGGTCGTTATCAGGCTTCTGCTGAGCTAGATAACAACTCAATCATTTGAATCAGGTGTGAGAAACATCTAAAACAGGGGTCTCCAACCCTGCTCCTGGGGAGCTACCTGCCTGTAGGTTTTAGCGCCAACAATCTAACACACCTGATTCTATTAATTAGCTGGTTGATCAGATAACTATAGCATAAAGTCAAATGAGTGTTGTTGGAGCAAAAACCAACAGGATAAGTGACGCATGATGTCCAATTTAGTGGAGAGATGATCAATTGTAATTTCCTCCCAAAATAAAAGCAATACTTCGATTTTACAATTACAATAGTATTGCTCCTTCATAGTTACTTTATGTTACAACATTTTATTTACCTATGATGGTTTACTTCTATAGAAGGATTGGGAAGATATTTATGTGCTAGCTAGCGTTTTTGAAAATCCGTCGGCCATCTTGGAATCTCGAAAATGTTGTTTCACTTAGAATAACTGGCCAATGGGTAGCAGTGTATGGGATGACGCAAAAGCATCCACTAGAGTGGCTGATGTTCAACTAAACCACCAAAACCCCTGCATATACAAGAAACAGAGTTTTGAATAGCTGTCCATTGTAGTGACCCCTATGCATGAAAGGACTAATGTGAAGGCATAGTGGAACCAGTAACACCTGGACTGGGAACACATTCAGACCAGCTAAAAGACAATGATTGTGTCTACAGTGGACTGGTGGGAGATTGGCTTTCTAGACAGCTTTACGGCGGCAACAGAAAACTGATGAATTGGAGCTGGAGCATTGTGATTGTTCTTGCTAGAGAACTGGGTTTGTCATCTGGTGATTATGCAGTTCAGTTACTCTAACTCTGGGTGAAGAAGCTTTGAAGCTGGGAGATGCTTACAAACAAGGGTGGGTCTGGGAGCAGTCCAGGGGGGTATTCCAGAAAACGGGTTTACTGAAAACCCTGCATTGGGTAACCCTGAAGAAAGAGAGGTAACGAAAACTGTTGGTCCCTGTCCATGGTAACTGACTCTGTAAGCCTAACCTGCTCGCTCGCAGGTTTTCCATATCAAACTCTGCATTTCTACCTATCCTCTCCCACTTTCTGAGCCTGATACAGTTGGCAGACATGGGGTGTCCTTTCCTGGTTCAGACGACCGATCTTGAACAAAATGTGATCTGCTTAGTTACGTTGGGAGACGATTATAAGACAGCAATTCGATGTGCCCCCCCCCATCATCTTAATCGTCATCATCATCCTGTGATGAAAAGCATTCTGTTGGAGGTTAGTGCTAAATTGAAATAGGCACCAACTGAAGTTTACTTGTATCATGTCTACAATCACAATCTTATAGGCCTAAGCTAAATATGCCTTACCTGTTCATAGTATGTTTATGTTTATTTCATATAACATTACATATGCCAATAAGTCCAATAAGTTACTAAATAAATCCACCCCCTTTTCACCTATAATATTAACGGACAGTGTGGTTAAATGTTCAATGTATGTAAATGGACTGGCTACTGCATTCAAATGTATGCGTTGACTCGGCAAACAATATTGTCTCCCACGCCAATTGTCTCTCCTACGCTGCTACAGCCATGTTTCTTTTTTGCGGAATATGTGCTCAGATTCACCATGGACACGTATTAACACTTCTATCTGAAGTGTGTTAAAGTAGGACAACGTTTTTCGTCGCCAGGTACCATGGTGGATGCTAGTATCGGAGTTAAATTGATGTTGCCTTTTAATAGTTCTCATGCCCACGCTTAACTCAGAGTTGACTTACTCTGAGTTGATTTAACTAATTCAAATAAGCTTTTCTGGAATCGAAAAGTCTGAGTTTCCCATTTTAGGGTAAATCAACTCAGAGTTCAGGGTTAGATTCACAACTCAGAACCCGTTTTCTGGAATCCCCCCCCCCCATCACACAAACACACCCTGCATAAAAACACTACTAATTGTGGTGGTGGGTCAAATTGACAAATTGAATTCCTAATCATCCCGGTGCCTGAGCAAAGGGCGTAAGTGAATAACCATGGATCTGTGTGTGTAATTGCATATAAGGTATGGCATGAATACTGAGAGCAAGGTGGATGCAATTATGGTAAACAATGAGGAAATATAGTACATTCAGAGGTTGACTCATGGCACCTGCCCTGTTTTACAGTGAAAATGTCACAAGGCTGAGTTTACTGTGAGAAGGTAGTGGCAGAAGGAGATGGGTGCTGCAGTGGAACAGCAGGACAGTGTTTGTGTGTGTGTGCCGGTTGTGTTGTTGACAGGAAGGTTGTGTAGGGTCAGGGACAGGGGCACAGTCATGGGGAACCAGCCAGCTGGGGACCAGTGTTTAAAATCCCATGCAGAGAAAACAAGTTGATGTAAGTTTTGGTGATCTTACAGCTTTGCTTTTTCACTTTGGAAGGTTTCTCAAAGACAATATTCAAGAAATGTGTCAAGATATGTCTTATCTCTTAGTTACATGTTGCTAAGGGATGTCCTTTGTACCCTAGTGGATACTCTGTGGCTTACAAGAATCAACTCAGACCTCTAATTAACATGGTTAATAGACGGCACAATATGCTTTTCAATGTTGCTTGACAATGAGCAATGCTTTAATGATTACTATAGTAACAACACTGTATCAATGTCATGTATTGTGAAGAAGACATTCAAATCATGCACAAAGACTATTGTTATTTTGGACATGATATTCATCTTTATTTGCATGCTAGCTATTTGCCTCCTAACATAGTGGGCATCCGGTTGCACTGTAGCTCCAAGTTTCTTGTCTTCATAGTGGGGAAACAGACCAAGACTTAACTAAATTAAGTCAATTTATCACACTGGAGACTATTGGGGGAATTTTAATTGGTTTTGCAATTTCATTACTTATTCAGAAAAAATACAGAGAATGGGTTGCAACACATTAGCACTTACTCATGACCTGTTCATCCTTCTTTCTAATGTAAAGCCAGCTGCAGGAAAAATGATGCCCTCACAGGTTTTAAACTAGATCAAGTTCACAGCCGCAAAAAATCACAATTGCTGCAGTGAGTACACAGAAAATGCTCCTAAGAATAACTTCTGTCTCAATCCCCGATAAACCAGCAAGCAAGCCTCAAAATACTTTAAAAAAAAAAAAATATATATATTTCCAGTATGGATCAACCTTTCACGAGGAGTTGTCTGAACGCATTAGGTGTATAGGATGTTGTAGAGTGGATGGAGAGTACAAAGGAAGATGGAATGTATTTAGAACACCTGGAACTCAGCCCTCACTAATCCTTTTCTAATTCTGCTAGGGCTGCTCACTGTTAGGATTGACACGGTAGTAAGAACCATAATCTGGGTCACAGTCTACTGGACAACACTATATTCAAAATGTAACCCTTGTGTTTATCTTCGGGTCATTCTGACCCATCAGTCATTGTGACCCACCGTCGTATTGCGACAACTTTACCGCATTCAAAAACAAAGTGAAGCATTTTCTTTTAACCGTTGGGCTGTCTCAGACCCCCCACATTGCAAAGGTTAAAAGAAAATTATTTTTATTTGTTTTTGTATTGGGTAAAATTGGGTAAACACAACGATGGTTCGTTATGAACCTTTGGGTCATGTGACCCGAAGACAGCACAAGGGTTAATACCTGAAATATTCCACCATTGCATCAATGAATTAGCCTATTAGAAAGTCTGAATAGGACTTTGACACAATACTGTGTGAAATTCAGCCTAATGCAGGACCCGACGGAAGGTAAGGCAGGCAGCATCTAATTGGCCCTTCGGTGCATTTGAAGCCCTCCTATCTAGGGATGCTGTGATAACCAGCCTCCACAGCCATCAGACGGAGCTCTGTTAAAGACCTGCCTCACCAACCTGTTTAATAGGCCTAATTACATACCCTGGAACCCAGCACGCGGATTAAAACACGAATACTTTGAACTCATAAGATAAAACTAACCATTCATACTGCTTATCTGGAGAACCCACATTAAAACCTCTATCTTTCCGCTGGCTCGTCTGTGAGCATTGGAAAGGTTGTTTTTTTTGGAAAGACTAGGTCAAAGATCTATGACTAGACTATGTGTTCTGATGCACCACAGAGTTTATGGACAGGGAAACATGTCATTCATAGTTTTATAGTCCTACCTACATAAATGATGCTCATCACTGTGGTATGACTTACGGATTTACACCCTTTGATGTCATAAAGTACTGCACATTATGCATGGAAATAGGAATTGTATCGTGGATATGACCTGAACAGTACTCTATTAAAATATTTTTATAGTGGGGTTACAAAAGATGCCCCTTTCATGGATTTTGTTTTGCTTTCTCAGGGACTGTTCTGTTTCATGTCTACATAAACAGTGCACCACTGCAGGCATTAACGTTTGGGCCTTTTATATAATGAGAAGAAATCTGTTTTTCTTTTTTTTGTGGTAAAAAATGCTTTTTATACATATAAGAATCCATTAAAAATTTTAATGAAAATAGTTAAATGTTTCTACCAAGGTCATGCACACTGCCCTTTCAAGTTAACATTTTAATTACAAATCATCAAATTAAGAAATAAAAGCATTAGTTCAATCGTTCCATTTCTGGATGATTGGTGGGTGGTTGATAATGGTTGACTGGGCAGGTATTCATGTCAGTAGAACTGTCCTAGTCTGTGTTCACGCATAAGCAGACACATGAGCTGATCTGATCTGATGACACCAAGATGACATCCAGTCATCTTTAACTTCACCACCGCTTCAGAAAGCACACATGTTAAACTATTCCTACGCATTTCATGGTTTAAGTTTGTCTATCATGTCTTTAGCATGAGCTCCTAATGTTCTCCTCTGAGAGTGAGCCACTGTTACAGAAACAGAGAAGCCTTTGTGATTTGAATCTGGGGGGAATATACTTTTAGACCTACAGCATTTGAGGTGAAGACCCAATCTTCTTGAAAATGTTTCTTATTTCCTATTACAAAACATGAGGAAAAATGGGATAGCCTGCACTGACAGGTTATGGAGGTGCATGTTTTGTTAGTCAAAGAGGTAAGGCATCTTTGTACCCTAGTTTACTGCATGGATGTGTGTATGTGCCTGTGGGTGTGTGTGTGTGTGTGGCACCTGCCCTGTTTTAGTCGTTGTGCAAGAAAGAAAGTTAAAGAGAGAGAGAGAGAAAGAGAGAGAAAGAGAGAGAAAGAGAGAGAAAGAGAGAGAAAGAGATAGAGAGAGAGGACGCTGGTGGTGTCCTGTGTGTGTGTGCATGTGTGTGTGACAACTGAGGCAGTATAATTTGACATTGCCTAACAGTGCCTAATGGTTTTCGATGTCTATTTCTCTCCACTTAGATATGAAGTACGCTGATCTCTCTCCTGTTGTAATGGATGGTCCCTACACAGCTCTCTGCACATTCATTTCACATTTCTCCCGACAGTTTTCCAACAGAAACAATGTGTGACATAGGACCAGTGGCAGTTAAAGTACACACCCGAGTTGGTACTTTCAGCCACCACTTCAAGAGTTTTGTATGTATGCACGGTAGTTACATTGGTGGCTTGAATAACAAATAGAAAACCAAATATGCTTTGCGAGAGAGATACATTTGTATTCCCACAACCAAGATGCAATCTTAGAGAGTCTATCGTTCAATGGGTGTAGAGTGTGTATGTGTGTGTGTGTGTGGATCCATGTGATTGTTGGACTACAAAGAGGGTGAGTGCCAGAGATGATAACTGTGCGTCGGGGGATGTGAGAGGATGTGGCTGGAAGAATATCAAAGGTAGATCTTCTGTTCCCAGGAGAGGAAGGAGGAGACGGCTAATTTCAGCTCCCACCTTCCATGTCCAATACATTATCTTCTCATTAGAGCTTACTGCCAGGCATGTAAACACCTACCGGTATATATTAACTGCCTGCCTGCCTGTTTGTCTGTCTGTTGACCTGCTTTGAAGAACCTAACAGGCCCTTCCTGCAGTAAAGTCAGTGTAATCCAATGTTCAGTTTCCTAGTAAACTGCACCTTGTGTCTGGGCACAAATATGTTGTTAATTTGATCGCATCCATGTTTAGCTGTGCTGAGTGGTGTTTAATTGTGGCCATAAATCACAGGGTGAGGTGCTAAGGGGGGTTGTTGGAAAGAGTATTACCCCATCCCGCAGAACAAACACGGAGGTCAGGATGTGCATGGAGATGGATAGACGTTTGCTGTGTTCTCTGCTTTTCTGAGTATGAGAAATGGAAATGAACAGCCGACCAACTAGGGATTCACTTTTAGTCGAATCTTCATCCAGTAGCCTGGAGCACACAGCTCAGCTTGGAAGCTTCTGGAAGTCCTTTGGCATTGATGTCACTGAGGAATACAATCAAGGCTTCTTGTTTTTTCCCCCCAGCATACTCTAAAGAGAAACTTTTCTCTATTCAGGGCCAAGACCTCCTCCACCACACTCATAAACTCTTCACCCCTCTCTCTCTCTCCTTCCTGCATCTTGTCCCTGGTTCTCCCACAACACAGACCCAAGACTCCTAACAAGCCGCAGTCACCATGGAAACAGCAGTTATTCAGCGCTCTCCACACAATAGCTATTAAATGAAAGGAAAGGTCTGACGGAATTCAAGAGCAGTCTTAACCCCGGCTAGTCCATCCAGCCATGCGACCTGGCCCAAGGGGAGAGGGTGTGTCCACTGTACAGCCATACATCCAAAGCATGCACTACACAAGGGAAATCACACAAGAACCACAGCACTGTCTCACCAGGTGCCTCCAATCTCTATTGAACCATACAAGGCAATACGTTTTAGAGAACAAATGATAGAAGTGGTATATGAGTTGTTTTTACAACATGCGCACAACAGTCAAATAAAAAAGAAAGAAAGAAAAATATTGCATCCAAAATAGTTGAGAGAGATGAGAGAAGTGGTTTTGAGAGAAGGTCTTGTCAATTTGGGGTTACGACTGAAGAACAAAGCAGTATGCAGTTAAATGTCTGGGTTTATTGACTTAAATGCAAGAGAAAGAGCATCCACTACATGACGTTTTGTGTAAAGGCAGGCTTGCATATCAGCATATCGTACGTACTCCAAAAGAATTGACTGTACAACACATCTTCACAACAGAAGTAGGCATGCAATACATTTCCCTCTCAGAAATAAAATTTAGTAAATGCTCAGAACACAGTGAGGGCCAGCTGTATTTACTTTTCTCTGGACTGCGCAACATTAAAAAAAAATACTTATGATGATGTGCTTCACTGATAGTCTTCTGAAAGCAGGTCTTTTTCTACCTATATACATTTGAATGAAAAACAGCTCGCCCACACTGACCCAATCAATAGTAAATATGTAGCAGTGGAAGCAAGACTTGTTCAACTGACTGCATATTAACGTTTTGTGTCCTGCTTAGTTTTCAGGTATTGTCATGCATTGGTCATTGAACAACTTTGTGAACTTCTGTCATTTAGAAATGTTTCACAGATGAAGAATCTGAAGTAATTGTTGGCTTAAGCTGTGGCTTAACCACTCACATCAGCACACAACTTTACTTGCACATTAGAGATTCAGGATGTATAATATGGGGGATACATCATCAGAAGATACTGTGCCGTGGTCACACAAACATGAACATATATGTAAAAAAAAAAACACGAATAATCATCTGAATAAAGTAGAATACTTCAATCAATATCCACTGACTGGTCAAAATGGAGTTCTCTCAAGTGGATTATTGGCAAATGTTCTGCATCCATTTCCCCCCATCCCTCTCATGTCGCACACTGATGCTGTCTGGCAGAGCGGAGATCAAAGCCCACCTGGGATCATTTACATTCAGCTGATCGGGTATGGCTCTAGACCTAGGCCTGCCGAATCAATGATCCTCGGATCGAGGTCCACAGTCACACCCTCTCCACTCTGCTCTTCAAAGGAGCTCAGAGAGAATCAGCGCTCTGGAGCGCTGGGGGGGGTCTGCAGGACTGTCCCTGGGAGAGGGGGGACAGCAGGGGGACTGGGGGCTTAGTCGTTGTACAGCAGTGGGGTGACAAGGGGGAGAGGACCCGCATCAGAGTCTGAAGTGACAAGCTCAAGCAAACCCATTTTGTGGAGGAGAGTGTCGTCAGTGGGTTAGGTTGGCAGACGTTGGCATCACTTGTGTAATGCAGGACACGAGTCATTAAGAGGGAGCTGCAATCAATTACAAAGGTACTAGCATGTCTCGTGAAACTGTCTGTGTTTCTACTGTACAATGGCAAAATGCAAAATGAATGACCCTGTCCATCCTAAATGGCATTGTGTCATATCTATACCAGGATCTGTCATTAGCTTTTAACCGTTTAAACCGCTTGTCATTGTTACTGCATCTGCATGACGAGTCAACAAATTGTGGTTACCTATGTTGGCATCATGTCTTATGAACTAAATACCTGAATTGCATTAGTGAGATTTCTGCATGGATGGGGTTTTTTATTCTACACAATCGTCCGGTCTTTAGCAAATGTAATAATAAGGTACCGTCTCTTCAGAAAAAGATAAACTGTGTTCCAGAGAGAGAGAGAGAGAATAAACAATAAATGTTATTCAAACAGAAATGTCTTGTGAAAACCACTTTTGATAAAGACACGCAACAAAGTCAAATTAAAGAAGTTAATAGAAAACCATGCTATTCAGGTCAGAACACATCCACTCCCACATGATGCTTCACAGAGAGAGGATTAGGAGACAAGCACTGTGGAGAACTAACTACTGTCACTCAACATGTTGTGTTGCTTGTTCCTTGTAATGTGCAGTGAATGTACTGGTCGTGATTGTGGTTCTGGGTTGGGTAGTGTCAACAAAGTCTGATCTAAGGTTGTGTCTCTATGACAACAGTTGTCTTAAAAACGTGACTGTTGAAACATTTAAAGGGAACTGCACATTATCTGGATAGGCACGCTGTCATCTCTAATGTGTATCAGTAAAACAGGTTATGAATGTTGTTATATTATTCCATCGAGCATCTCTCTGCAAAACCAAATCTGAATGTTCCCTCATAATACCTTTGTACAGGTGTCATAGCCTGACAGGAAATATAACAATGGTTAATTTCAATTTATGGCACATTGCTTTCCTTTGCTTTCGTTTGAAGATTTTTCATTGATCATGTCGTGTTCATTATGGTCATGTCAACTATATAAAAACATTAAGATGCACATTCATGTTAAGATTGACCACAATATTGTTCCTCAACACAACCAAAAAGATCATTTATGTTATGCATTTGGGTAATCCTTCAGTTGGCAGGCTCTTCAAACCATTCCAGCAACCAGAGGCAAGAGACTGAAACTGACAGAGGGGAGGGAAAGGGATGCAGAGAAAGCAGGGAAACAGGCTGAAGTCTTGGACAGTTTTGAAAGGCAGAGACAAACAGCTGAGACAAGAGGAGTCTCTTTCAAGGGTGTTTGTGGAACAAGAAGAAGTCTGTGATGCTGGTACAGTGTGTGAACTCTGGGGTATTCGCCTGCATGCATCCCCAAACAGCAGGATGAAGACCAGAGCAGACCAGGCCACAGCTCTCATGCTCAACATCCGGATGAAGCATAGCCAGGCAGAGAGACACGATCTCAACTGAGACAAAATAATGAACTCCAATCCCATGGTGCAAGTTTCCAGTCTGTGTGTAAACAACCTAAATGATCCAAATAACAGAGATAAAAGCAATGAGAACACTGGTATCAATTATCAATGTTCATGTTCAGTACTCAGCCAGCCAGCCACCGTCTGTCTGCTGGTCTTGGTTGTGGACAGGCCTCGCTCAGGTTGTGTGGACGGTTATTCTGTGGGGCTGCTGGCGATGGAGGTGGGGGAGTCCCTGGTGGGACACATAGGGGAGATGGCCTTGTGGCTGTAGTACTCCACCACCTGTTTGGGCACCTCAGCCAGGACACACTTTGCCAGGGCAGCGGGCGAGGCCTGTGACAAAGAGAGCACAGCTGTAGTCTAGACAATGTGACACCTAGCCTGGCACATGGACCCACAGGGTTAAAGCAATCAATTTGCCTGAGTGGCACAGGAAATCCACAGAAACTTTGGACAAATTGGTTTTTAATCGAACAAAAGAGGGATGGATGGTAAAATCCGGTGTTTTCTGTTGTTTTGGGCAGCAGCCAAATGGAGAGAGGGCGTGTTGGGGTGTGCAGAGGAATACATCAAGGGCTTTTTGGAGGAATTTAGCATTTTTCTCCCTCGGTTTTCTTAACCCTTGTGTTATCTTCGGGTCATTCTGACCCATCAGTCATTGTGACCCACCGTCGTATTGCAACAACTTTACCGCATACAAAAACAAAGTGAAGCATTTTCTTTTAACCGTTGGGCTATCTCAGACCCCCCACATTGCAAAGGTTAAAAGAAAATTATTTTTATTTGTTTTTGTATTGGGTAAAATTGGGTTAACACAACGATGGTTCGTTATGAACCTTTGGGTCATGTGACCCGAAGGCAGCACAAGGGTTAATGAATGAATAATGCTGTCTGGACAATTACATTGCAGAAAAAACTGGTCTACAAATCTGTGCAGCTTCTGGTTCTCAAGCCCATCTGTAATCTTGGCTGAAGCAACCTTCGTGCCTGAACCACTTAGAAACTATTTACAGCTAATGTTATTACAGAAGGGACTTTGGAGGTCATACTGGGATATTTAATGGATATCATTAGCACCACAATAACCAATATATATTTTGATATTTTTTGTTTCTGAGACCGTAGTAACTTTGTTGTTGTGGCTTAGTGGGAACATGAGAGAGCGCCACAGTAGGGTGTAGATGAAGGAGGAGGGTGGGTGGGTGGGGGGGGGGGGGGGGGCACTGACCGTTTTGAAGTCTCTGAAGGGCACAAACTGCACAATGTCCCTGAGGACCGGCTCTCCTTTAGGTGAGCGTAGGACTCCGTCATCCCCATCCA
This sequence comes from Osmerus mordax, assembly GCF_038355195.1. NCBI lineage: Eukaryota > Metazoa > Chordata > Actinopteri > Osmeriformes > Osmeridae > Osmerus > Osmerus mordax. Next base: position 2,923,752 of record NC_090062.1, read on the forward strand.
GGATCTGCATGTCTGTGAAATCTGCGTTGCCGACGCCGACGATGATGATGGACAGCGGCTGGTAGGAGGCACGCACGATGGCCTCGCGCGTGTCCGCCATGTCCGTCACCACGCCATCCGTGAGGATCAGCAGGATGTGATAGCGCTGGGAGAGGCAAAGACTCACTATCATTCATCACACGCCTGAGCTCCCCTTGGCTTGACTGAGCTGACTCTTATTAATAAACCAGAGTTTATAGCGTAGCTTTCCCTTTAGGTTGGCAAAAGGAATGGTTCATTTCACATCTCCAAGTATAGAAATTCAATAGGAGTTCAACTCCGCTCACCCAAAATAAGTCTTAATCAGTGGATTTTAATATGGGGTTAAGTGTGTATTACCAATAACTGTTCTCATTTCTGAGGATATTCAATATGTGGGGCTTGTTGCTTGGACCAAAGCATGCCCAGTCTGCAATTCTTAACCCATGTCCTGTCTGCTCAGCACATTGATCCATTTTGGTTTGTTTACTGAGTGCAGAAAAGGCTGATGGTGAGGACTGAATAAGAAAGAAAGATGAGTGCAAGGACAAATTAAGAGCAAAAGGGCCAGAACCCAGGAGAAGTGTTTGAAATGAAACACATTCTGCCAGAAGAGAGATATGCAGGAACATATTCAGAAACACAGAGACCTTGAGCCTGTTTTATTTTATTTTTCATTGGCTGTTTTCATGCTGCATTGTGTTGAATGATTTGAGCTGTACTCACACAGAAGCTGAATAAATCAGAACGAATGGAAACATTCCCCATTGAACAATTTTCTGAAATCTATTGTCGTCTCATCTTTGATTTCTCGTACGTGGAACACCTTTCACCATCCAATATACATGGGCCTTGCTAGTTCTGTGGTTAACAGTGCAGCCAAAAAGCTCCATTAGTGGCAGCTCAGTCAGGAAGATCCCATTGGAGGAAAATCCCAACAGCACTACCGCACGTCGCTCCATTAGAGCGATCGAACCCTTTCGGAGGTGTAAGATGCCACTCACAGAAGCGTCTTTGATGGTCTCCTCCCCTGCGGACAGCTTGGCTATCCTGTTGATGATGGGGGACACGTTGGTGGGCCCATATAACTGGATCTTAGGAAGACAGTTCTGATAGGCCTCCACTACCCCCTGGATCTCTGAAGGCAACACACACATATACACCCACCCACACAAACAGAAGTACTTAGCTGTGCTGTTACCATATGGATGCATCAGAAGAGAGGGGGGGGAATGACGGGAAGACGGAAACAAAGGAGAACTTGAGCAGGAACGAGGGGATTGAAGCATTGTACTAGTACAAGTGTTCCGTTTGGTGTTGATAAATGGCAACATTGCCACCACAAGATTGCCCTACCTTCACATTCATCGTCCTCTGGGTTGAAATTGATGGCAAAGTCGTGAGACACCTGTAGTGGGAAACAAAAGGTTTAGCATGTGGTACTAGGTCAGGAAGGACACTGGAAAGTCTCCGGCAATCAAAATTGTAATGGGCACTTTAAGGACAATTTTTACCAGCAGTTTAACCATCTATTGAATGGTTCACAGGATTAAGCTGTAATATGACCTCATTACACAGCACACAGGAAATGTGCCTCATGTCTTCGAATCATTGTCTTGACTCTCCACTTGTGGGCCAGAAAGATATGCTTTTATCAAATCAGTCAATGTTTGTGTGTATGTGTGTGTGCTAACAATTTGAGACCAGATGGATGTTTGTGTCACATTCAGTCCATTTGGTCTGTGTGAGTGTGACAGTGTGTGTGTGTGGGGGTGTGTGCTACGCTTCAAACATTCTCTGCGGGGGGCTAGTTAAAACGAATATAAGCTTCTGGATCCCAAGGTCCAAACAGCTTAAACAAGCGCTCCACTTTTGGCCAATGAGATCTTCTGAAAACAGACTGCCAACTCCAAGTCTTCACTAAGTGCTTGCCGTCATGATTTTGATGTAGTGAGAACATGATTTTCTCCCAGACAGGTTGGTATTTCCAGAAAAGGGGCTTGTGAATAAAAATAACCTCAATTATGAGTTTGAAATATGGGATTTTGACAGTGTGACGAATGGTGTCAGAAAATAGGTCAGGGCGATCTGACTGTTCAATACTTAGACCCAAGGCACAAGCAAATAACATGGTTAGATAAGAACATGCATAAATGCAGCTCTGCATATGAAAGCATGGTCACAGAAAGAATGAGAGGCAGACAGAAAGAGAGAAAGGGGCTGGAAGGAAAAAAAAGTCTCAAAAGATAACACCTACTTCATAATTAGGTGGAATTCTGGCACCAAATCCCAAGGCAGAAAATCTTTTGTCACTGTAAGGTAAAGAAATCATTAGTTCTTGTTGCGGCTAAGATGTGGAAATCCTTTTTTTGTGATCAAACAAAAGACACAGGAGAAATCAATCTCCTTGAGTTATCTCTCCTTTTAACAAACAGCATGGCAGGCACTTCATCAAGTCGTTGTTTGCTATTCTGACAGTTGCAACGTCCACTGAGAGATAATTAGAGCCATCATTTTTTACACCAACAGGGTGCGCATTAGTTTGGCCTTAAGAGTTGTGTCATTACGGTGGATGTATTCCTCACCATCTTCTATCTGTATCATTTGAAGGAGCTGAAGGGTAATGCTTTCCTCTGCTAAAGCCCGGCTCCCTGACCGAGTGGGGCAGGGGGCACAGAGCTACGGGGATTAAAGCAGAAACAGTGGGGGAGCGCCACAACATAGGGCGCAGTAGGACAGTAGCAGGGCCTGCTGGGAACTACCGCAAGGCACACATCTGATCACACGGCATGCTGGGATGCTCACAGGACGGTGGAGGAGGCAGGGAAGGACGAGAAAACGGGGGCTCTCAGGAGTGGAGCAGTACGAAGAGGTAGAGGTTGAACTAGTCATGCCTTGGACAGAAGCATGTGCTAAATTAATAAAGTGTCAAATGGAACGGAGTGGAATTAAATAAAGTTAATGAGCTGTGTCCTTCTCCCTGTGATGGAAATGGTCTCTGTCACACTCCGGTCTGAGGCAGTGTACGAGTGAACCCGGGCTCTGATAACTTGTTTACCATCGCAACAGTGCTCCCTAGCCTGAAGACATGAAGCTGCCTTAGATACCAACACACTTGCTTCATGTTGTCACGCCAGCGAGAGAAACTAAACCTCCAGCACCATGCTAATCTGAAATAACATCTTCATAATAGCATCTTAGTTTCAAACGTCAACATTTGAAATGAGCTGTTTAATCTATTTACTGCGGGGAGGGAGGGGGTAGATGAAGGACATGGTCTAACACATGGGCTACTGTAGCATGTGGTAATGAGCATTAAATTGAAGATGGCCTCTGGGCTCTCAGTAGAGACATCTAAATAGTTTTCTCTCTTTCAACTTCCAGCAAGCCAAAAGCAGCCGATAAACAGCTCATTGGGGACACACCAAGACGCTAGCAGGGAGACGAACGATAACAAACCGTTGCCACTATTTCCCCTCCTGGGGGGTATTCCAGAAAGCAGGTTATGCAACATAACCAGGTAAGTTAACCCACCAGCTGATTCACAATGTTGCAGCAACCTACTGGCAATGTTGCTACAACGCTTGGTGTCAGCTGGGGAGTTAACTTACCCGGGTATGTCACATGACCTGCTTTCTGGAATACCCCCCTGCTCCTGTAGGAGGAATGATTAACTTTGTGTTGAGCCGGGTCATTTTCTTTTCTTTTTGTCACTGTTGAAGGCCATCCCCGGGTGCCACGCCCTCTGGCCTAGCTTCACAGATGAGGCCCCACGTCCCAGTTGTGAGAGAAGGATGAAACGTGTGTAGTGGCCAACGTCCTGTTTCCCCACTGGGCAGAGACTGCTGTCATCTGACAGTAACAGCTTCATCACAGCTGCTCACCGTCCCCGATCAGAAACATCCATTTATATAGTCACATATGAGCGTCAGGATGAGTGCACTGGATGAGATACTCATTTGATCAATCCTAGCGAACTACTAAGCCTCCATCCCTTGTGCCAACCATAAAAATGACAAAACAGACACCCACAGCAACACAGAGGGATCTCCAAGCACACACACACCCACACACGCACACAAATATGTCCAGTCCAATGTGGGACTTATCGCAAAGTACGGCGAACATGCTTTCCCTTCCACAATCCAAGAAAGGAGAGCTGGTAAAACGTGGTTCAATTAAACGGGACTATACTAATAATTTCTCTCTCAACCCCCAGTTGACTTTCACTGGATGCTCTCTTTTTTCCACGCTCACCTCCGTGTCTCGTGTCTCTGAGGGCGAGTAGAATGCTAATCCAACGCAGGAGAGAAGAGACAGCAGGGTAGCTGTCCTCCTCACCCTCCCCTCTGCTTTGAGATTCTGTAAATGGCTAATCCTGCTTTTAATGAATCCCAGCACACCAGGAGGAGGAGATAGGACAGGAATAACTTGCACAAGCTCTGGAGGAGGACCTGAGCACAGTTGTCTGAGACACATTAAAGCCCCAAAAAACTCTTAGACGGCCACTCACAAATGGGTGAATAAAATACCTAAGAGGGGTACAGGTGGCTGAGCGGTTAAAGAATCGGTTAAAGAATCGGTTAAAGAATCGGGCTAGTAATCAGAAGGTCGCTGGTTCGATTCCCGGCCGTGCCAAATGACGTTGTGTCCTTGGGCAAGGCACTTCACCCTACTTGCCTCGGGGGAATGTCCCTGTACTTACCGTAAGTCGCTCTGGATAAGAGCGTCTGCTAAATGACTAAATGTAATTGTAATGTACACAAGATGTGGGATGTGTTTTCTGGGCTGTTTCTGGTGGGGGGGGGGGGGGGGGTCAGAGAGGCGCGAAAGGAACTGCAGCTATGGTTTCTGGTGTTGTTTGTTATCTTGGAGCATGCTGCTCTATCATGTCAACAGTTTTCTTTGTCAAAACAAAAAAGCTCATTATCATTCATCAGCCTAATGACTTCACACCACAGTCTATCAACCTGACAAGTTGCCTCTCCTGTTTTCTGTGAAGTTCTTCCTCAAAGACATTGAAATCCAATCCATTTTCTTTAAGAGACTACGTTTCAAAATAATACTGCCCGCTCGCCTAAGGTGAATCACACCACTCCACAATCCTGAGTCCTCTTTACTTTCATTGCTCTGAGAGAATACTTATCTTCTTGATAATGGAGCTAATATACACACTAGTACCCATATCAGATATGGAAAAAGAGATTCACTTTCAATTTATGTCTTTCAGTGCATGTCTACAATTTTCTGGATATTCCATTCTGTGGATATGGCCGACATTCTCTCAGGAGTAAGTTGCACAAATAACATTGTGCCTCATGCTTTAGGATATTGCAGCCTGATCTGTTCAGGTATAACACAGGTCTGTCTTTGTGTTTAGTTTCAAAGTATTTTATGTTGTACACCTTTGTGTACCACATAAGTCCGTCGTTCAACACAAAGGATGTTTCACAGATCCTGTTGCTCTGGAGTGTTCTAGAATGTGGCAAAGCTACAGAGTCAGAGGAACCAGATGTGCATCTGCTTTGGCTGCCGTTTCCAGGCCTGCTAACAAGGGATCCATGAATGTGTGGACCTTGCTGCGGGGACAAAGTAGCACCTACTTCTCACCTCCTTGACATGTGACAACACACTTCTCCCGAGGGAGGGGCGGGGGGGGGGGGGGGGGTGCCCCACTGTGTCCACTCTGACTTCCCTCTCAACACCGGTCGCCCAGGGGCCAAGCTGAAACCTCCCTCGACCAATTCAATTTTATTCAAATCTAAGCCGCCTCCACTGTGCCTACTCAGAGACAAAGGGGTCCAGCCCCTACACCAGCTCCCATGCCAGAACTCTGCCACATCACCGGATGTTCAAGGAGGCGTGGAACACCTGACTATAAAGGTCACCCCACGCCAGGTTGCCTTCCATAGGCATCCACCTCAAGGCTCGTGTTTACATGCACACGTAATGCAGCCCAATCGTTCCGCTGCATGTCTCCTTTGTGAGTGCAGTTTTTGCTTTTCCTCTGTCATTCAGGTCTGCTCTTCTTGTGCTGTTATCTCCTCTGTGCCTTAATTAGACAAACACTGTTGCCTTCGCATTCAATCGGCAGATACGAGTAGCATGAGTCACTGTGTTAACGCTCATTTGGCTTTATCCCTACAGACAAGAGGATTTGTCCAAAATAGACCACATTAAAAATAATTTGCTGCTAATTAATCAGTTCTTGCAAGCGCCCATGAACCTGGTGTTTATCAAACTAATATTGAAACACTCATTCCAGAAATGTACAATCGAATGGCACATCTAATGGTTTTCCGTTCCCTTCCAATACACACACCCCTAGTCTTTCCTCTGCCTCTGCCTGGTCCTCTGCGCAAGGAAGACTCCTCTCCTTTCGTCAGGGTTCAGGAGCCCCTGCCAGCTTGGGAGGAGGAGGACTGGGCATGGTTCTAGCAGCTTCTACCAGACTCAGCACCCAGGGTACAGTTGGCACCAGCGTACCGCCTGCCCATTATAGCAGCAGAACCAGTCAAAGAAACTGCAGCAAAATAGGGATCTGAGAAGACTGGCATCATCCCTTAGACACAGACTCCACTGTCTCCAAATCAACACAGATTTCCCCAGAGCCTTCTTATGAATAGCTGCTGTGGCCATTTTGTTTGCTCAAAATGTACTCATTATTTCAGCGATATACCAGGCTTCAGTACAAGTTTTGGCAGAGGCTGTAAGAGTTGCATGTGCCCCATTAATTTAATTGTTCAAATGGATAATGAAATGGTTGTCCAATTTGACAGGAAATAGCCTAGTATTTCCTAGATTTTTTCTCATGAAAAAAACGAGATTCAATTGTTCAACCACATCTGAGCTAAAACCTGATCGGTAGAACTGTCTGAATCCTATTACGTTCTATTCCACAGCTCTACGATTCCTATCAGTCATATCCGATGCGGAGAACATGTTGAGGAGGAGCCAAATGTTCTTTGTACATCATTGGAGACATCCTGACACATGGAATGTGAAGAGCTTTTGATTCCATTTCCCTTCAGAAGACAGAAGTTCCCGCAGATAGCTATCATAGCAGCGAGGCAGACTGACCTGTCATAGTCCTGACAGATCTCCCCAACAGCAATCAGAGCCTTCAGGTACTCGTTTGGCTGGTAGGGGTTGATGTAATGCAGGGAGCAGCTGTTCCTGGGGTCTCCATTGGAGGCCGTGAAGTCGATGGCCACCTAAAAGAATGACAAGTCCATTTTTGACATGTGTTCAGAGAAAACAATCAATGTAAGAACATCCCTGTGTTCTGGGAAGACCATTTTGTTTGCATCCAGAGGAAGTGGCATCCTTTCAGAGGAACATTGTTATATATCTGTTGAAAACTTTGTGGAGTGTCTTACGCCAGTGAGTTGAGCGACTGTTAGTGGAGACTTCGAGATAGCACATTAAATCTGGAACAACAGTTTTGCTATCATATCTTCAGGCTTAATTGCATAACTGCTAACGAAACAGAATCTGAATACATTTAAAAAATATAAATATCTAAGATATGCAAATGAGGATGGCAGGAAGGCGTCTGGTGAATTTCAGCTTTTACATTCATTCATTGCACAGATGTTAATTCTCTGGGCAATCCGAAGAGGCAGCATACTGTATGTGCAGGATACACGGAGGGCACATCACTGGAAGGGGCAGAGAAGGCCAGATATGCCTTTTCCTGCTTTTATCTCACAAACTAGTGCTATAAATAGCCTAACGAAAATAACGATGGAACAACTCAACAGGGTAAGGCAACATCCAACACATATTCTACGTCCATGTATCAGGCACATTGTGTTCTGCTCTACATGCTGCTACGATCATATGTCAGATACTGCCTGTCTCCACACCCACTGAGAACCCAGTAGTCAGTCCAAACAATTGAGATCAGTTTTCGAACATAGCATTTCCCGTTATTAATATTCATTACTGCTGCAGTAATCTGGGGAGGGAGTGCCAGGGAGCGGGAGGGAGATGGGAGCCTGCTCCGCGGAGGCCAAAGCAGGGCCAGAGTTGGAGAAAGATTCGAATTCATTACAAGGAGCAGCCTCCAGCTAGAAAACGATCAGCATTCGTAGAAAATCCGACTCTGAATAACATTGTGGCCGTCAGTCAGCGGGACATTTCACTGTTGAAAAGCACTTGGAATGCAATGAAACGTTTCACATTTGGAGAACATGAAGTTTAATCATTAAGCTGCCCTGAATAACCACATACAGCCTGGAAGCTTGAATGAAAACAAGCAGGTGAGATACCCAATCCTGCCATTACAACATTAACATACAGAGTTGACTGAATCCTACACTCCTTTTAGGCCAGCACTGTACTGGACTGCAAAGTGAGTTTGGCATGGCTGTTTAGAATGGTCTCTGGAGCTTACTGTGAAGTGGATCTGGCATCCTCCCATGATGTAGTCCAGGAAGGAATACACTCTGTGAAGCTGAGGGGGAAACGAGAGAGAAGGTGACCACACCATTATAAAACAACAATGAACCATTTTCACAAATTCCACTAAACCCCTTTGTTTTTAATGAAACATGAAAACGGGACATTTTTATTATAAATAGTACCCGTTTCCCATTTGGACAGGAATCAAACAGTAATACTTAGTCACTATGTGAAAACAATGATATTGAATACAGTGTGCTGATGTTCCTGTTAAGGCATAGAGAGGTTTGCAGCTTTCATTTGCATATGTTTTGCTTTTACCTTGAGATCGCTGAGGATGACCACACCCGAGTTTTTGTAATTCTTCTTCTTGAGTTTGTACTTCGGATTTATGCAATCCCATGTTACCTTCAGAAAAGAAAGAATCTCATTTAGTTTCGGACGATTTCTGCACCTGCAACATTCCACCTAGTAACAGAACGGTGACATGATTTTTGTGACATTCTTTTCTTTTTCTCTGAGTGCTGTGGCACATTGTTGGCACACAGTTGAGCCTGATAGTACAACAGTGTTTCTCTCTGCTGCCCTCACCTTGTTTCCACTGCCAATTTTCTGCATTTCTCGGAAGGTGGCATAGAACTCGCCGATAAAATCATGTTTACCTCTGGAGTCGTAGTCCCACACTAGACACTATAGGAGACACATTCATGATCATCAACTAAATAATAATAATAGTAATACACTATTATTATTATTATTATGATGTGCAATGTTGAAATGATGAAAATATTGTTTGACATTCAAAGACCTCAAGACCATTATCTTTGTGTGATCATTAAAGAATAAGCCTTTGTCCTTTGTCCTGTGATCTCACCTTGAGCTTCCTGTCTTCGTCACAGCTGCACAGGGAGATGAGGGACACTTTAAAGGGTTCCCACACTGGATTCAGGTTGTTTTTGATCACCTGGATAGGAGGCAAGATGTCAGAAAGAAAGAAAAGAACCTGGACATGAAGAACGGCTGAGAGGGAGGAGGAGGAGAGAGAGAAAAGAAAGAAGAAGAAAGTATCCATCACTGACCTCCGTTCTGTGAACAAGCTGTTCTGTGCCGTCGTCGTTGATCCGGTATATTTCTAGAAATGGGTCCGACTTGCTGAAGAGATCCTGCAAAGAAGAAAAGGAAATAAATTCCATTTAACGAACCACCCACTGTGCCTTTAACATATGTCACGTTATTGGATAAGCACAGATCCCCAAGGCCCTCAGCACACAGGCGGACGTCATCTTCCAGGAGTTAATGAAGTCATCACGGTACCACATTTGACACAGCTTGTGTGCTGCCTGGTGAGCCTTTATTCACCACCATGACAAATCAAATCACGGAAAGGGTGTAAAGCAACCATTTGACACAGGGTCTCCAGTTAAGGCTTTAAGAGAAGAACAGTCCCTGCTATTGTGGGCCAATTGATTCCTGGGGGGGGGGGGTTATGAGAGAGAGAAAGAGAGAGAAATATATTTAAACAGAAGGGTATTGGGCATAGAATTACACTATCTAATTTCCCCATTTCTCGCTGCATTAGCCCAACACATCTCCACAGGGACAGGGGGAAGAAAGGGAGATAGCCCCATCCCGTTGTCACGGCAACCGCTCGACCAGTGTGGCGTCATCCCAGACTGACGCGCGTTTGAGAGGCGCACCTGTCAACATCGAATCCCTGTCCGGCAATCACAGCAACATTCCCCGTTTCTGCAATCAGCGTTGACAATTGAGATACATTTGAGGTGCACAACGTGCCGAGCTCAGACGCGCCCCTCGAACGGCAAGTCCCACACAGATGACAAAGCTTAACATGGAAGGTGAAAATGCGTCATTCGAGACACATGTTATCGTCTGGATGGCCGGTCCTTGGCCCCGCCATCCACCGTTGTCAGTGTTAAATCAACGATGATGTTGGAGTGTGTCAGCATTGATCTTCGTTGTGGAACAGGCAGTATTCATGGGCTGGGTGGAAGAGATAATGGCCCCGTCTCTATTAGAATCATATCTCTTAGTGTAATGGGATCCTCAAAGTCATTGAAACGGACAGATCCCATCGGCAGATTGTCGCCCAGCAATTAATTTGCCTGAACGTGTCGCCATCCTCCATTTCCATCCTTCTCCTCAGTGGGTCTCTCTCTCCGTCTCTCTCTTTCTGTGTCTCTCTGTTGTCTATCTCGTTCTCTCTCTCTTTCTCTCTCATATGCTCACTCACATAGGCATCTGGAAAATTGATAGTTAAAGGTCCACATAGTGCAATTGCAATTATGACAAGTTTTTCCACCTCAACAAACGACAAAATTGGATTACTAACATACGTCATATAAAATTGTAGTTTAATGGCCATCTTTACTGCAATGTGGAATTTGTCATCATTACGCTTCTTAAGGGTTGGGTTTAACAGGGTCTGGAAATAAATAAATAAATTGGTCAACCCAATAAATGCATTACAAAGGATTCTCGTCACCTATGCTCAGATGAATGCCGAATGCAGTGCTGTTTGAGAATCTACAGAATAAGCAGAACAGTTGTTAATTTGTTGCTTGGCCCCCATACAAAATTAGGAGTCATAGGGTAGTGGAGAGGCTTGCATAATGTGTTTAGTGGTAGTTAATTTATGTCCCCTGAGAGCACAGAGATAGAGACATAACATGGTTTTCAGTGATTCTGGATGTCAGAGAACTGTTGCTACCTTGTCGACAAAGATTTGAAGCTTTTGCCTTGAGCTGTGTGTGGGTGATACTGTAGGTGCCTAAACTGCAGCTCCCAAAAACGGAATCCAAATCTCTTTCAGAGCCTTCTAAATGTTCCAGTCAACAAACGCCATCCTTTTTGCTGTCTGCCTGCTGTGCTGTTCCAAGGGTCCTTTTTCTCTTTAGTATACTGGCTTCTTCTAAAAAAACATCTCTTCTTGGCTCACAGAGCTCCATGTTAGATTGATTTCTTCTTTTTGCGAGAGAGCACAAGCTCAGAGTTGAGAAGGACAGGTCGATTATGTCCTCTGGATATTCCTATTCAGTCTGTCTGATGCAAACTACTTGAAATGCAGAAATGTATAAATGCCAGACCCAAATGAAAAGGTGGTGGTGGGGAGAGCAAGGATCTGTATTTCACACATTATCACAAGTTGTGCCCAAGGCAGAGAAAGGGAGATAGAGTGAAAGAAAGAGAGAGAGAGACAGCCAGAGAGAGAGTGCCACAGAGCAAGAGAGAGAGAGAGAATTGTGAAGAAATTAAGAGGGAGGGAGGGAGGTAGAGAGGGATAGAGGGAGAGAAAGAGAGAGAGAGACAGAGAGACAGAAGATATTAAGAGGGAGATGGAGAGAGAGAGGCAGAAGTGAGGGAGTGGGAGGAGGAATGGAGGCGTTTGGGTACGGTTTGTTGTAGCTGTGGGAGGAACAGACACCTGAGGACTGTCAGGGCCGGTGGTGTGGGATGCTGCATGTGGTGGGACTGTTTGAAAACTGGAAATTACATCATAACCACCACACACACACACACACACTTAAATACTCCTCGATGCCAACATACTGTACCTGATAATCACAGGTCAAACCTAAAATACATATATAAGCACATCAAATCATCATGTTCCCCATTTAATTTCCCATTTTTGTCTTTTCACTTCCCACATGATCAATATAGTCTTACCTTATCATCTAATTTCTTGGCACAGAAGAAAAGCTCAACATATCCATTATTGCCAGAGATTTCTTCTGCGTGCACCTAAAAAAGAAGGACAATTATTTTTGGTAGACATTTTGTGCCTATGTCATGTTTTTATATTCGTCTGTCAGTCAGCCTGGCATGTACACAGAAACTTTGAGCCAACTGTAGAGAAACATGTCCAGAAATAGTGACTAGTGCTATTGCAGTACCCCAAAAATTCAACTAAAACGCCCTCAAGCTCAGTAAAGCTGGGTGTTGTGATTGTAATGTAAGTCAGCGCTGCTCCAGAACAACCCAGAAGGTGTGGTTGTGTGGCAGTCCAGTGCCACTCACCTCTATCCTGCAGAGAGAGCTGTGGTTCTGATGTCCCGACTGTAATTACCTACTTGTGTACCTCAACCATTGTGTTACAAGCTAATGGCTAGTCGCACCATCCTCCATCCATACCTCCCAAACCATTATTTCCTTTCCACATGGCAGTGTCTCTACTCTCATACCCTATTCACAACATAACCTTACAAATATTTTGGGCAAGCCAGAGGAAATGTGCAAAGCAGACCAGATGTGCCACCTTCTAAATGAGCCACACCAGGAGGGAATGCCCCATTGCCCATCATAACAGGCCACACAGGTCATCAGCCAGCCAGACAGCTCTGCTTCACAGTTCTCCCGGAACAGGCCATTGTTACGTTATCACCCATCACCGCTTTCAGCTGCTATCATAGGCTTTCATCCAATTAACTGTCATTGTGTCGAGAATTAGAAGATCTCCATCTGTACTTCACCCATCTCTCTGACCATCATACCAAGCACTACTCAGTCCAGCATTTTCCGAAGGCGCAACATGAGGAGGTAGTTACGGTAAAATCAATAGAGATCAGTATCAACACTCTATGGGGGAGTTTCCAAATCACTTGCTAGGGCCACAAGTCCTAATTTCGTCCCCTGTGGCTAGAATTGAAAACAGTCTAGCTATTTTCTTCTCCTCTGAGAGAGGGGAGGTTAGTTCAGTGTCAGGAGAAGACTTGGGACTCTGGTAACAGGCGTAAACAAGACAAGTGCTTCCACCCACTACAGTTTACCTTGAGAGTTTTCTAAAGACTCCAGCCTCTGGGCTGAAAGTTAGCCATGCAGATAGTCTAAACATGATGGGCATCTTAGACAGCATTCGTCAACATGTGACAGTCTCTTTCGTTTTCACAAATTCCTGAGTCCTGCTACTGTCTGGAATCAGGGGTCCTTGTATTCTACTGGCTGTTTTATTTTAATTAGTTTAATTGATTGAGACAATTCATTGCGCTTGTTTCCTGCTTTTACTGCAGAAGGGAGCAGGAGGATCAATAGCATGATGTATAGACTCCACCTACAGTGATGGTGGATTTTCCGGCGTATTTCCCATATTTCAGGAACAAAGGCTTCACCATCTTCTTATGGGCCACAATCTGCGGAATGGAGGAGACGCATGAGAGAGTAGAGGAACAGTGTGTGGACCTGTAAGGGATCAGCATCATTAGAGCTAGGGACTCCAAACCCTTTTACCACCGTGAGACACTGGGAGCCTTTCATGCTCTGTGGCCTCGTTCTGTTCACACAGTGTCCGAGTCCAGTGTGATGTATACTGGGCTTTGACTTTTTCTCACAGATAATTAGACAGAAAGAGCTGGGGGAGTCGGGGACTGTACCTGGCCAAGAGTGCATTCCACCCCTCCGAGGAAGTCATCATCGCGGGTCCCGATGCTGTGTGTGCCGTGGATGTCGTACACCTCAAACCGTAGCTTCTGCACCTCCTCAAAGTAGTAGTCCAGAGTGAAGACCTTGGCAAAGACCGGGTGCAGGTTGCTCTTAATCACCTCTGTCCTGTCCAGCTGGGAAGAGGATGTATCGCATTCAAAGTCAGAAGACACTAGGATACAAAAAGAACACTGACGAACCTTCCTAGGTACTTAATGATTCCTGGCTGTTTAACTTGGCTATCATGCCACGCACTGTATACCATTGGAAATGCTAATCGATGGGAGGGGGGAATGAATGCATGCATGAGAGCAGGGACTGAAGCATAAGACCCATCTGGTGTGGGACACCTGCCACTGTTTACATGTTGGTTTGTTTTGCATTTGAGTTGAAAGTCTAAATCTCATGAACATCTTTCCAAATAGTGCAAACAGAGTGGTGGGGGTGGTAAGTGGGGGTCAGGGTAAACACAGCTGATCCATGTGTGTCATCAGATGATCCTGTCAGGAGACACCATGCCTCGGTTAGCACTTGGCATCTCCATCTTTCTTTGGTGGAGCGGAGAGAATATGTGTGTTTGTGCCCATCCAGCAGCAGTCAGTGCCTGGGTTTTTATACATCACTGCTAGGTGATGTATAATATTCTGAAGAGTATTCTGAAGAGTACCAACTCATCATCAAACCACACCTGTCTTATGAAGATGTTATCAATAAATTAAAGGAACCTCATAATGCTTTACAGGGAAAAAAGACTAAAAAAGTACTGACAGACTCCCAATTCCAATTCACTTTCTTTCATCACAAAAGTAAAAAGATTTCAAATAAGAAGTGCAGCACCGAAAACACACTATCGAGATTATTCCAGCCAAAGGCTACTGTCAATCTAAATGCACAAAGAAATCTGGAAAGCCACTATTTCATGGGGGGGGAAAGGACACATTCTAAAAAACGGGAAAAACGTCAGTCCCACTTTTATCTTCCATCATTTCCCCGGTAAAGTGAGTATTCCAGGGATGAGCCAGGCAATCTATCAAACAACCTCATTGCATTCTTACCTGTTTCTGTGGAACCCAAACATCATGAAGAATGACTCAGTCAGTCAGATTGGATATCTACTCCCTGCGACGTGCCTGTCATGGGAACCACCCAGCCTATACACTGCACATACTCGGCTCGTGTACACATGTGCCACGCCACATGTATCATTCATGTATTCATGGCTTAATATTCCTGCTTTGACTCATGCTGTCGGCCAGGCATATGATCACCATACACTGACACATGCACGCACCCATACACTGACAATATACATATGTGATACCACACACACACACACGCCTGCTCCAAATGTCAGTCGGACTAATCCGAACTGCTGTTGGCCACATAAAGAAATCGGTATTGAAAGTGGAAGGCAATACCCCTACAATAGTATTGCATAGTACACCACCTCAGACAGTTGCTACCCCACATGAACATATCAGATCAAATAGCTTCTTTTCATAGTTTTAACCATAACTGTTGAGACCTACAAGACTCACAATTCCTACATTTCAGCACATTCAAATTCTCCTGACTAAATTCTAAATAATATAAACAGCATGATAAAAAGTCACCCTTTCTCACAGTTCCAATGTTTAACAAAGTGGCCATTCCTCAGATGGGTGTATGTGTCATTTCTAGTTTGCCTCGGTTTCTCAAGAGGATTTTCTGCTCTAAAACACCCCAATCGGGGGTGAAACACAGAAGAATTGACAGTGCGGTCCTGTTATTCAGTAATGACCTGGCGAACATCACAAGGAGTGGATCGGTTCTCCTGAGATCCCAGCCAAGACGGGCTTTTATTAGGCCGCCTGCTGCTTTCTCATCCTTCTCTTCTCACTGTCTCTCTCACTCACTCTCCCTGTGCCATCTGGATGAGAAAGATCTGTGAACACTGGTGAGTTTGGTTTGTGTTAGAGAAGCTACTGAAAGAAAACCGCGGAAGACGAGGTGTGCTGGGGCTGTGGTGCCAACAGGGCATGTCTGCAGGGAGGAGCGTGACGTAGGGAAGGTCTCTCAGTAACACCGATCCTTTCTACCAGGGCTTTGTGACTGTGGCTGTATTAGAGAGCTCATTAGTAACCAACTGAGAACAGAGAAATCTAATTAACAAATTTCAATGGAGGGCTATTCAGTGACTAACGTGCCAAACTGCAGTCTGGTTGAACAAGAGGTTGTAGAAAGTTTGGAAAGGGAAAATAGTTCATGTTTGTCTTGGAGCCACTCTGAAAAGGTAATAAAAGGGATCCGGCGAAAGTTAGTTGAAATTATTATTATGTATTTATTTTTGCTCTTGGCCTCAGAACATGATTTGCATGATTTGATTTCCAACTGAAGGAGACAGGGGCCAGGGAGCTGGCCTGCCAGCTGTACGGTCCTCACATTCCTGTGGCTCTTCTGGTAGCATTAAGTCAAATTGTGCTAACATATAGCATGCAAGAAATGCATTGTAAGGACTACTCTCATGAGTGGGATGAGCTACAGTAAAATCCAGTCCTGTCTTGTTCTACTTCAATCCATCTAACTGAGCAAACACCTAAGTCTGATGGACACAGGCTGAAGAGAGAGAGAGAGAGAGAGAGAGAGAGAGAGAGAGAGAGAGAGAGAGGAGAGAGAGAGAGAGGGAGAGAGAGAGAGAGAGCGAGAGAACGAGAGAGAGAGAGAGAGAGAGAGAGAGAGAGAGAGAGAGAGAGAGAGAGAGAGAGAGAGAGAGAGAGAGAGAGAGAAACAAGATACAAACTGGCATGTAGCTAATTAACATTTTGCACACAGGGGACTTGTTAAAATGCAGTTTCTGTAAAAGTATGCAACACAAGACCTTTCAAGAACAGAGATAGAACGTTTGCAAAGCCACACCCGTGAAACAGCTTTCTTATGGGTGGTATACTTACAGGTAGGAGGTTAAAGTACAACCATTAGAAACTGTAGAAGGTCTAAAAATATCTTGCTCAAAGACCAAGGCCTCTGTCACTCTTTCCTTCTCTCTCTCTCTCTCTCTCTCTCTCTCTCTCTCTCTCTCTCTCTCCTCTCTCTCTCTCTCTCTCTCTCTCTCTTTCTCTCCCTCCTTCTCTCACTATCTCTAGCTTTTCAGGGTTATCAATCAGTCAGGCAGAAAACCACTTCTCATCCTTTAAGGATACAGTATCAAGCTGAAATACCATGCAAAATATATTCAAACATTTGGCAGATGTCCCTGTGCCAGATTCTACTCCTCCTATTTTCACAGGAGTCCCACTAAATGCATTCAAGAGAAATCTAAGACACATCTTCATAGACATCTCAGATTTCAAGTTAGAAATGTAATCTTGTGAAAGAAAATGATAACACTTATTACCAATCAACATGAGGATATCCACTGCATTCTACCATCCTTCTTCAAACTACATTCTGCTCATGTAGTTTATAACATTATTTGATCTGAATGATTTAACCAGCATGGTATCTTAGAATTGTACAATAAAATGAGGAGATACTCAGACACTACATATCCATCTCACCGCCAGCAGCAGCAATGTATCATGATCACATTACAAACCATAACACATGGACCAGTATCATTCTCAACACTATCAGCCAAGTAACATTATTGTCAAAGCTCATTTTCATTGCTCCCTGTCAAACACCCCTATCAACAATACGATGGGCTTCAACAAATGTTCTCATCCTGCTACAATCAGGCAGCGTCACATTTAATCGTTATCTCTTATTTCCCTAGGGGAGATGAGAATATGGTCAGTGCATGATTGCAATTTACTGTATACAATACTCTTACAGTTTGCATAGTTGTATGTCATTTCACAGCCCTCTTGCCCAAGCCACTTTGTTAACATCCTGTATGGCTTAATTAACAAGGAAATAAGAGACGTACAGCCACTGCCTCATGCATGTCCTTTGGGGGCCACAGAAAGGCAGGAATAGTACTCTCGTCTGCAAGAGGACTGAGTTCTGCCTCTGCTAGGTCCCTGAAGGCCAGTCCAACTGGCTGCTTTAAAGTAAATCAGTAATATCCTGCGGAACTCACTGTGTGTGCTTTCCTGGTAGATAGATCTGAATATAAACCCCTATGGTTGTGATATCCTTTGCCCAAGTCTGGATTTGTTTCAGGTGGCTGTGCTCTATAAGCCGGACTCCATAAAAAAAACCACTCGGGACCGAGACAATTCTAGTCAACGTGAACCAGATATGCCACTTCTCCACGGTTCTACTTTGTTCACTGTGATCGGGTACACGGCACAGGCATAATAGGTGGCAGGATTAAGCAGCAAAATTATATTTCCTCCTTTATTCTGACGTTTTCACACTGCTCACTCCTTAAATGTCTCTCCTCTGTCTTCAGCCACCACAACGGCTGTCTCATGTAACACCTCTGTCCCCCCCCCCCCCCCCCCCCCCCCCAAATGTGATTCAGCTGGAGGAGGAGGGGTGACCCTCCCACTGCGCTCTCCCTTTCCTGCTAGATGGCAATGCCTCTCTTTCAAGCTCTGTCCATCCTGAAATTGCAGAACACCTCCTAGTACAAACTCAGTTTGTCACCATCATAGCTCACTTATGTCGCTCATTTGGAATAATGGGACATTCCAACTGTGTTTTGGGTACTTCATACTTAGTGTGCAATCATTTACCAAACAATTTAGCTGGTCAAATACAACTTTGCAAGGACAGGTAAAATGGTTGAAAACACTTACCTCAGTCCACTGCCCTTGAGTCTGAACCATGAGGATGACACAGGGATCGGACTTGTTGAGTGTGTCTCGGTCAAGCAGAGCTTTGCAGGAGACACGCAGCTCCACCTTTGAAACGCAGGCAACAGGGCCACTGAGGCCAGCTACTGGGGATATGGCCTCCTGGGTGTCGTTCATCCTGGATCAGGACCCGAGGAGGGGGCAGCCACTGAGGGGCAGGCAGTTGCTGCTGAGAGCAGTTTAGGTGGGAGGGGACTATTGGGACTGGTTGATGAGTCTAAGCTAAGAAAGGCACTGGAAATACACCACACGTTTAAGACTATATTATTGGATGTAGTTGGAATTGTCACCCACAGGTTGGAGGTTGTGTTTTATCAGCTAGTGAAGCACACTAAAAGCTCTCTCTCTCTCTCTCTCTCTCTCTCATGGGAAGTCTTTCTGTCAAAGCTTTTACCTGAAGATGACTACCATTTCATCTCTGTAGAGAGGCAGGGTGGAAATGCGTTCAAGCCCTTATTAGATCACGAGAGCAGCTAGAAATAAGAAGTAGCCAATAGTGCGAGATTTTTGTTCAATAGTTCATTAAGACTTTCAAATACGGAAAAAGATTATGTTGCAGATCGACCTTCCTTTTGGAGTCCACAACGGAATCTATACACAAGGATTCAGAAAAATATATACATTAAAACTCAAACAAGATTTAATGTGTTCAAACATACAATACATCCCAGCCTACACAGTCTAGAAAGAAACGACGATAACCCCAAATATCCGACATGTTGTGCGCACAAAAGTTCCGCCTAATTTGTTTGGGAAGTGTTGTGATGTGTGGGCAAATCAGATCAAACCGAAAAACGTAACTAGTAAAATCGCCGCTGATGAATTTAAACATGTAGCCTGTCTTACATTATTAACATGGTACTTCAGCACCACCGTCAAAGGACAGCTGCCGCTGCCCAGCAGTTCCCACTGGCTTTATTCTCATCAGTTGACGCCTCACTTATGACGAAAAACCTATCCTACCCAGATATTAGGTTTGATATTGTACAATAACAACGATTTGCCCCCAAATAACCTGAACACCATGTTGTCACATTTATATATATTTTCATCCTGTCTCCAAGATATGGGACATTATATTTAAACTTCCCTATTAGGTGTTTACTGAACCGAATTAAATTACTATTAAAAAAAAATCACATTAACTATAACATCACCCTTACTTTAACTAGCATACTTTTTAAGACCTTATATCCAAACATCACACAATGAAAAAAACAGCAACGCAATAGTTATCCATCGAGGGAAAATTAACTAGCCTACATCAATTAAACATGCCTAATTAGGCGTTATTCAACAAAAAGCTTACAAACAGTTGCAGCTTGTTCCTACCTGTGATCCCTTGGATTTACTCTTGTTGTTTAAACCTTTTTCCCTACTACACACACTGCTTGATTTTCAGAAACTCGAGAGCGGTGGAGGGGAGGGAAGGAGAGAAGGAAGAGGTGTACGATAGTGAAAGGAGGGAGTGGATCTACCAATAGTGCTCATGGTCACAACAATACGCTAGAGGGAGACCTTAACTACCGATCAGTTTAGAGGAGCTCAAAGGGAACATGTTGTATTGTGCAGTTAACGCGGGCGAAATATATTAAATACATTTCAAATTCACTAAATCAACTAAATTAGTAGTCAACCACCACCATAGTGGCGCTAAACAAAAACAGTCAAGTCTAGTCAGATTATCTCAAAGTAATAGTCATGCTGTTTGCCACACACACACTAGTGTTCAATTGATTCGGCGATTGTGTGATTTTTACCTCCAAATGCAGAGATGTATAACTCAAGTGAACTCACTGTAATTTGCAAGATATTGTATAATATTCAAAGCTTGGTTTCTGACAATGCACTGCTCTCACATATGGAATATTTTTGGCTAACAAAGCACTTATTTGTAGTAGATGATCTGTGACCTGTGCCAATAATGAGGCATATGCTCTCTAGAATATTTCTCTTTTGTAGACAATGGGCTAGGCTTAGGAAGTAGCTAATGCAATGTCTCTGCAGACTCTGCTACAAAGCAGAGCACACATTCGGTTCAGTTATGTACCTTTTATATACAATTTTGCAATGACACATTAAGGGTTCTTCAGTGTCCCTTCGGCAGGCTCCATCGTTGATTTTGAGAGGACCCGGCTAATTCAACTAATCCCTCCTTTAGGGGTGGCCAGTCAAGGAGCACTCCACCACTGGGTAATGGGCTCTGCACCAAAGAAAACCTATTGACGGCAGAATGGCAGGCCAATCAACATTGAGAAAAGAGAGGATCTTGTTGCTATGCTTTGGTAAAATAGTTTGCCTAGTAATTATGTGCTTTATTGAGTTGTTTTCCACTGATAATCATCTCATCAACAAGCTCAGTAGCAAGGAACAAGCTACCTTCTCCCCAAAGACTCCAGCTTGTCTTCTTCAATAAATAGTGATCTTGCTCTTACTTTGACCTATAAACCTCTGGTTTATACAGCCTCATTCATGCAGTGTTCTTCATGTGGTCAGAATAACTACACTAACGTGTGTGTGTGTGTGTGTAAGAGCCCAGCAACCCTTGCACGCACACAAACACTGTTTCGCTTTTTCTTTCAAGCCTTTCCCCTCCTCTGTGGGAAGAAATGTGGAAAACGACATGGCTCAGGGCCATGCACCTGAGCACCACCACTCCAGCTTCTAACTACTGCCATCTGCTTCTGCTGTGTCAATACAAATCCTCTCTGGAGCTCCAGTGTATTTATATATAGATAATCACAGCTCTATTGCTGTCTAGCTATTTTTCTACTTTAGCACTATGGCACAAACAATGCTTTTGTGTACCTGAAACACTTCATTCTCAGAATGCAATTAAACATTTTTGCAGCGTAGCACTTCTAAAGCTGCCACATAGGAGACCGATACCCCCATTGAGTCATCTCAACATATGGGAAATATTATCACCATCAAGGTATTGAAATGTAAGACCTAGGATGGTAAATCTTAACCCAACACTGTTGCACACATCCCCTAATAAAACCCAAAAAATTGAGTTCATGTTCTAAAGTATTTTAGTTCTGGTCAAAGGTGATCATGTCTGAAATAAAAAGGACTCTCAAAGGCTGGAAGAAATGAGCTTGCATAACATTCCCTCCCACCATCTTCCTGTCTGACTATTTACACTGTAGCCCACATTTGTGATGTCATTCAAGGATATTAAGGTTCTCATTGTTGAATTTGCAACAAACTGCAACCACCATAACATTGGCTCTGCTGCCTTCAGCATGATTTAAATTCAGTAGTGCAGTGAAGTCAGATGACTTCTAATGATGCAAAAAACCATAATACATTTAGTTCCAATTCAAGTTACATTTGTTGTGAAAGGGTTTCACAGCCCCTCCAATCCCTTTGTTCTTACCGCATTTTCACATTAATAAATGCCATTCAGACAACCAAAGCTAAAAAACTTCCATGTTGCCTTCCACTGAGGTTTCTCAAGTTGCAAGGCAGAGCTCACTTGTACCAGGGCCTTGTAGATGGTTCCTTCAAGCAGTAAGCTGCTACACTGCTACCACCTAGTGGTTACCCTATTTAAGTACCAGAGTGGTCCAACAATAGTCAGACATGGTTTATTCAAATGTGTAAACTACAGATGAAAAAAAGTCTAACAGTTTAAAATGAATAACCACCCAACAGTGTCTTTTGTACGTTTTTTTTAATTTTTGCAAGTTCCATAGAAAGTAACGCTTTGCTCATTTCTTCTTCTCCACATCCTGCTCAGCTGCCTCCTTCGCCCTCTTGGCACGGATGCCAAAGAGACGAGCATTGGCACGTGCCATGCGCAGGCTGGCGAAAGCCTTGAAGTTCTTCTCATCCTCAGACACCACCCTGGCCTTCTCCTTCTTGTTAATCTGAACATGAGACAGCATAAGATAATTCAACATTAGAGGACACCAACTCTTAACCTTCATTCCTCTGAAACAAAAGCTGGTACATGTCAGACGCGTTAGGTAATTGTTTCATTGATACATACATTTCTGATGGGCATGACAGCACCAGTGAGCTGGGTGGCCATCTTGAGTTCCTCCTCCTGGGATGAAGAAATGATCAGACAGGTTAAAGAAAGCCAGGCACTGATCAACATTTGTTCCAGATGTTTGTTCCACATTTGACCCACATTTAAAATGCAACTCGCCAACTACCACAAACATCAACAAGTCAAATATGTGAAACTGAATAATCTAGGGCAGTCATCAGATAAAGGGGTTCAAAGAGAATCATCAACAGAGTACAGAGATTCCGGAGAATTTGTCATCATTTGACTGCGGAGGTGCTTAAACCATTTAAGACATCCAATCTGAGGCTTCATTCCTTGTACTATCATCCACAAGAATGCACTGAAGACAGGGACTTGTCCCAAAACAATCTCCAGGCCCCATGCCCTGAATGATTATCTGGTGCTGCTGCACTAACTGATTTGCTCAGTCAGTCACTGGATACTTACAGTGCTGTCTCCCTTCTTGGGTGCGGAGGTCTTCCTGGGGAAGAGGATGAGCTTGGAGCGGTACTCCTTCAAGCGCTGCACGTTGGCCTGCAGAGACTCGGTGGATCTGTTACGGCGGCGGGCATCTACAGAGATGCCAATGGTGCGTGCTGTTTTCCTGTGGATACCAGCAGCCTGGAACACAGCCATATAACATACATTAGCACAGAAACAGGACATTAATTTGATGTGTTTCCTTCCAATATCACCATAAAGATAAAAAAACAAAAAACATACACCTTGAATGGTATAGTACTTTGCAGCCAGACAGTCATCAGAAAAAGGGGTTCAAAAGGATATCATCAAGGTAGTACAGAGATTCCGGAGAAGTTGTCATCATTTGACTGCTGATCATACTAGCCCTAAACATTGTCTGAAGCATCGGTCTTTGCAGATCCCAATGATTCAGACTAAGAAATACTAACATAGGCCTGTAACTTCCAAACCCACATCTGAATGTAATACAAACTAATGCTTCTTACCTTGAGCTCCTCCAGGGTGAAGCCACGTCCAGCGCGCACCTTTGTGTGATACCTGATGGTGGGACACCGGACCTGTGGTCTGAGGGGTCCAGCTACAGGACGAGGAGCAATGCGACGGGCCTTTGCCTGACGGGCCTTTCGCCTGAAATACAAGGATACAGCTGTAAATACAACTACATTCAGCATCACACTCAAAGCAGACATTGTTTACCTGCATGTTCACGGCATAAGGACGGCGTCTTAACCTACCTGCGGATCTTCCTTGCGGGCTGGTTGAACCAGGTGCGCACCCTCTTCTGCCAGTCTTTATGGAAGTGAGGGTTCAGGAGCATTCCATTCCGGCTGGGAGCCATGTTTACCTACTTCCCTGGAACGCACATATGACGGATCATAAAAACATGTCCATGTCCAACGGAAAAACACCTACAAGTTATCAGACAAATCTTAGTAGGCCAACTTCATCTGGATCCCGTTAATTGAACACGTGAACATAAATTGGCTTGCTATCGCTAAGAGCGTCCATGGGTTCCTTGAAAATAGCTGTAAACGTCAGTGTTCAAAGAATCACAATTCGCTATTTAATTTAAATTTGGGAATGGGTTTGAATTAATCCTCACTTATACCAATGTTCAAATACTTGGAATAAATTCCACGCATCTAGAGACAATCGTCAAAGCCAAAAGTGTTGCATGCACTTCAAACCCTGCCACAATTCATTCCCATCCATTAGTACGGAAAAATCATTATTTACTTCACCGACCATAATAATACGTATATTTCCATAGTACCACACTACTACACTTTCACGGCCATACAGAAAAACTAATAAACATTTTACAGTTTTAAAGGATTGAAGCCGATTTTATTCGAAATGTACGGAGATTAAATTGACATACCGTACGGGGCGGAAAATGGCCGAAAAGAAAAAGGAAGTGCTTAACAGTGCATTGTGGGATATATAGATGTTAGCCAATCGTAGACATGAGTGCGATTGACACCGGAAGTGTATTATATTGAGAGAACGTATTCCCGTATTCCCCAAATAAAACTCAAATAAAACACGTACACACTGAACGCGCACTGAAATATTTGCGTTAAAAATGTTTTCCATAACACGCTGTTACTAGTTCTGTGGAGAAGCCTGGGGATGAGATTAATGCTAAAACCTATGACACAGTAAATAAATAAAAAACACATACAAAACAATACATTTTCAAATGCTAAAAGTCCAAGACGATGGGAAAAGACTGCAGACCCCCCCAAAAAGTGCACATTTACACTTAGGAAATAGAAAAAGCTATTAGCCGATTCACATTTCAAAACTTGATTCATAAGTACAACACAAGATGGCACTGGAGTTCCAATGGACCTACAAAGTATTCGTTCAGCATGGTCTTTGATTATCCACCCGTGGCACTCTTTTCACCAAATCAACATTAAATTGCTTACAAAATACCTCACTTTAAAACTAATAATAATAGGGACTTTTTAGTTTAGATTTTGCATTTAAATATCGATGATCATCATCAGCCACCTCCTACCACTTTTTAAAGATCATATCAGACATCCCAACCTGCAAAGACTCATTTCCGGGAGGTAGCCCCGGTCGATCTGTCATATAATCAGTAGGCCTATTATCTGAGGCAGACTTTCATCCTACAGAGCAAAAATGCTCCCGTATAATCAGTCCCAAGATAACTAGGCTCAGTCGACTGCACCAATAGTGTTACTGCTATTCCATTAATCATTGATCAACCCACACCTGCACTTCACTTCCACTTTAATCTGAGGGCAAAGGTCAAGGTGTATCAAGATGTACAGCATTTTATCCAGGTAGATACTGTACACATCTGAAATGGTGTCAGGACCACTATTTTCAAAATGCACAAAACTACATGAATTGTACAAGATGTACTACCATTTTATCCAGGTAGATACTGTACACATCTGAAATGGTGTCAGGACCACTATTTTCAAAATGCACAAAACTACATGAATTTTTTAAAAGTTTATAAAAGTATAAAAATGAGTTCTGTACACAGCGTTAAAAAAAGGTTTCTTCTATATGAATACATGTAAATATAAGAAGGCATGTGGTGTGACTGATCATCTTTCCCTTTTTTCGGGGGGGGGGAGGGGGGACTATTCAAACATACTGGATGCTTGATGGGAAGCAGTATTTTACTATTTTTCTGATTATTTTGTTAAATGAAACATTATTGTTGAAAGTTTTATTTAATCAGGATGGACCAGTTTTCAGATTAGAAATCCAAGATGATTTATGCCAAACAGACCTCCATCTTAGACACAATTGTGATGAGAACGATGAGCACAAACAGACATGGACAATATTCAAAATATAAGTTGTAATTTATTGCATCTGACTTGCATCTTTTACAATCACTTTCCACCTTGTAGCCACTTCTCTGTAGCTAGTATTTCAGTCCATGTAAAGCACCCAACACAAGCCCTTGTTGTCTTGCTGACAGGGCTTGGGATGAAAAAGCCCTGTAAGTTGTCTCATGGATTCACTTCTAACCACCTTGGGGTTGTTAATTTGAGACATTACAATTTTGGTTACCTTGATGATATCTTGTTCATGAAACAATGACTGTATCAAAATAAATATAATGTCCTAAGTGACCTCCCAGAAACTGGGATTTTACAGTCAAACCAGATATAATTAGTAAGCCAGTACTCTAACATTACACAAAAGGGTCACAGCTTTCTACTCTAGTGATTTGATGAATTTATCATAGGATGCTTCATCCATCAGGCCATCAAGTTCTCCAGGGTTTTCAATAGTCATCTTAATCAGCCAGCCTGGAAGAAGAAGAATGGCTGTGCGTTAATCGTTAAACCCCGACTGTGTACGAGTGTAAGAGGCCTAAATACATTTTTACAGCCGTTGTGGAGATTTGTCACAAAACTAAAATTTAGTATGTCTGGTGACATTATGTCAGGCTTTAGCGTACCCCCTTCGTAGCAGGCTTTATTCACTAGCCCCGGGTTGTCAGACAGCTCCGTATTGATCTCAGTCACCTCTCCAGTCAGAGGAGAGTAAAGCTCACTAGCAGCCTTAACACTTTCAAGAGCCCCGAACTCCTCTGCAACACAATAAAGCACAGTCCACAACCTCCTTCATTAGCAACATAGCTGGAGTTTTCGTGCAGGAGAGAATCTACAAAAGACTCACCCAATTGTTCAAGTTTTTGGCCAACCTCAGGGAGTCCACAGTAGACCACATCACCTAATGCTTCCTGGAATGGAGGTTTGAACATTTTATTATTTAATTCGATTTCATTTTAGCATTTAAATGCATATAATGCATCCATTTAGAGTTTTAATTTGGTTTGCTCACCAGTCCATACTAAAGAACCAATATAACTTCCAGACCTGACCTTTAAATAATTTTTAACCCCATGGAAGATTCAAGGCTGGTTATCTGAGACTATTTATAGTTAAAGGTGTGATAAAAGTAATAAATTACCCCAAACAATGCATTGTAAAATTAGTGCTTGTAAGATTTGTCTATTGCAGGGTAAAGGTTTGAAATAGCCTCAACAGAGCGTGTTGAAGGCATTAAGTAGGCCAACCTGAATACTGATATCAGTACAGCTTCAACATCATTACTGATTTACATATGAACAACGTACCTGAGCAAAACTGCTGATGCCAACTGTACCAACACCACCCTCTACTCGTACCCACTCATGCTTGTCAGTGAATTTCAGGGCTGCAGGAAGGGAAGAGACACAAACATTACTGACATCCCCTTTAGCATTTGAATGAAACTTAGGAAATCCTTTTGGTGTGTGTGTGTGCTAGGAGGGGTCAGGTCAATGGCAGGCCTAGGTTATGGGACAGGGAAAGAAAGAAAGTCGCCTTACTAATCGCCAATTTCAAACCACACACAGATCTTGTGTCCAAAGGACATTTTAACGTACTATGGACCAGAGCCAAAGATTATTGCACAACACAGCAAAGCCCATTCAAAAACAGCAAGACAAGAGATAACCCACCATTCAAAATTCTGGTCTTAAGACATCTATCAGCCCATCGTTAGACAAAATGTGAAATGTATTCACACAACATTTAAGTGGTAAAACTTCAGTTATTCATTATTCTCTTAAATCTATGATAAATGCAATTATTGTGGGGTGCATTCTTCCATGAACATGGTATTTAACGCCCTCACTGAACATATCATTTTTTGCCTACCCTACTCTCATCTACTTTTTAATATATTTTTTCCTAAATTTGATGAAACCTTTGACAAAACCTTAGAATATGGTTTACAAAAATTATGTCATGTTTCAGATACCCTAGAGGGCAAATACAATGCCTCAACAGTTTTGTATGCTAGCATCAGATCATGCAGAAAAATACAGGTTTGAACCAGATTGTGAACTATGCAAGATGCTGAAGCATGGCTGGACAGTCTGAACGACAGGAGAGCCTGTTAGTTCAAACATCTCCTCACTCTAAAAGGTTCATAGCTTTGTAGAGCAACAGTTACATGAATGTAATATTATTTATGAAAGTGATTTTAAAAGACCCAACAGTAAACAATCGCTGTATTTGAATATTGCCTTAGGGGATTCTCTCTCTGTAGAAATAGGCTTTAAGATAAATAATTTATAATTAATCATTGCAATGTGCTAGTGCTAACAATTAAGGCAAATATAAAGCAGGGCTACTGACACATTTTATGCTTTCAGGGGGACTCGTCCAAGCTCTTGCATGACTTTCCTAGCCCCTCTCTATTAGCTAATGTGGAACACGAGACATGGGTGCATTTACAAACTCTCGCTAACATGTTTTGTGACCTGGTGATAATAAGGTGCTCATGACCCAAGACATTAAATCACTAAGATCTTGTTTCTGAAAAACGTTTTATCGGTCTTGAACCGTTATCAAAACAAACCAGACTAGACCCTTTTCAAATACACTCCAACCTAACGTGTGGTACAACACCACATTGTTAAGCATTTGCGTGTTTAGCCACATCACACACTTTTCAAGTCTAAACTTTCTGTTGCAGGATTGACACATTTTACATTTCTAGTGACTTGGTCCCAGTTTTACCCCACAATGAGTCACAAATGAACCGTGGGAAACTGACCAAAACGGAGTGCCATCACGCGTACGTTTGAATTTGTAACCAAAAGCTACACTGGTTACACTTGTTGTGATGTTACGTCAAGCATTTAACTGTGAATTTACCAATTTGTAGAACACTAACAAAACAATTACCTGTGGACAATCGCGAGGCTGTGCTCAATGTCCGTGGAATGTCGGTTCTCCATAGCAGCCGATTTGCAGCTAACTGTGTTGGCCGAGAGAGCCGAGGCAGTTTTGGAGAAAAGTTTGCAGAAATGCACCGGAGGGCCACTCTCATCGCCATCTTCACAGAGTAGTGTCGAGCAAAAGCCTATACACACGCACTTGACCGCGAGACCAGAGTGGCGCGCATCAGCCCATTGCACGCTCACGAGGCAAAGGCTGGAAGTTGGACCACCGTCCGTAGGGCGTCAGAGTAATCAGGCAAGGAAAGAAAGGACGCTTCTGAGGAAAGCAATAATCACAAGTGGGAACGACGCGTTTATTAATTTGTTGCTAAATGTTCTAGATCTATGATAGAGTTAGCCTTGTCGCAGTGCATCCGATTTACCAGTTGGCTGGGCAGTTTATCTGACGTAGTATGACATTAATAGGCCTATATACTTTTTTGTTATGTTCTTTTTTTATTACCAAGTCTGTGCTCACAAGTCTGTGAGCAACTCTATGCTTATGAACAAAGGATGCAAAACAGCACTCAATTAGCAAAATCCTTAATACAAAGAATGGCAGATAACAAAACGGCTCATCACAAGTTGATTGGCCACAGTTAATGGCATTTTATTGGGTTTTACACATGCTCAAACACTTGAAGATGAAAGAAGACAGATGACTGGGGGAAGAAATCAACACCAGACAGTTATGCATGGAACTCAAGTTGTAATTCTGACAAGAAAAGCTTTAAAAATGTACTTTATTCCCTTAAGAATGCAAAACAGCACAGGCTCAAAACAGACAGTAAAAATGGAAAACAGTTAAACAGTCCACATTAACTACCAATCTGAAACCATTCCCTGGCCTGACTGAAGGCAAACTGGAGTGTTCACCTGAGGGCACGTTGTCAGACAGAGGTGCCCTCAGTGGGTGGGGCGGTCTTGTTGTCATCAGGCTTCATGGCAGGGAACAGCAGCACCTCCTGTGAGAAAAGTATCAACATCAGATGGTTACATTCATTCACACATCAAGGAGATGAACTGTAAGCCCGGGTATAGATCTTAATGAGGACAGCAGTTAGGTTGTATTTGAGAGCCTACTGTAGTACTATCTCGTTAAGAGACTACGCCTACAAAATGTTCTTTCCCATGTGAATGAGACACCACTTTGTTACGTATATCGATGTCTCCAAAGCAAGTAGTGTTATGCACTGATATCGAACGAAATTCGCTGCTAATGGAGTTTAGTTAAAACTGTAGACATGCATGGAGTCCATTCAAGGCTAGTCAGAGAAACGCGGGATTGTTGTGCAAATCAGCAATGTAACGTTAAGCGTAAAAAACTAGCGATTAAAAAAAACGCTTAAATTAAGAACATGGTTGCAAATATATATGTACAGGACTGTGTAGAGGACAAAACAAGACTGTCACAATTTTTAAATCAATTATTTAACACGAAAATATTATATTTATGGGACTCTGAATGATCTGGCCACCATTGTTTCCGGTTGCGCAGTATTCACATACCCCTCGGTTTCAAGTAAGCTCCCGAAAACACTCGGTTTTAAGGGGTATGTACCCCTACCCCTCGATCAAAAAAAGTATTGGGACAGCCCTTATTCTCACGTGAACGGCAAAACTAAGGGGTAGGGGTAAGACATAGAATTGGGATTCGGCCTGAGTACTGACTAAAAGCACCATTTGTAAGTCGCTTTGGATAAAAGCATCTAAATTGATGCAAATATAAGGTAGTCGTCTAGTAGTATAGTGCCTTTATACCTTGATATTGTTGGAGTCAGTGAGGAACATGGTAAGGCGATCGATGCCCATCCCCCAGCCAGCGGTGGGAGGGAGACCGTATTCCAGAGCTGTGCAGAAATTCTCATCGATGAACATGGCCTCAACATCTCCTTCTGCCTTAGCCTGAAAACAACCGAAACAGACATATCAGAAATGACATCTGTTACTGGCTAACTCACTGCATACGCTGGGCCAAAAACAACAACCATCTTTTTTCTCTTGCACAAGTCCCACTGACCTTGCCCTGTTGCTCAAAGAGCTCCCTCTGGCGGATGGGGTCGTTCAGCTCAGTGTAAGCATTACAGATCTCCTTCTTCATCACAAAGAGCTCAAAGCGCTCCGTCAGGCCCTTCTCTGACCTGTGCCTGTATGGGGAGAGATGGGCCACAATCGTTCAGAGACCTTGGCAATGACAAATGTTTCAGTTAATACTGATAAGCATGGCAAACGACAATCCAATTCCCCCAACTACCCTCACAGGAAATGGGTAGGAAAGGCAGCTCACCATTTGGCCAAGGGGCTCATGATCTGGGGGTGGTCACAGATGAATGTGGGGTTGATGCATGTCACTTCCAGGAAGTCTCCCACCAGCTGCAAGGGGGCACAAGCCAAGGTGGGGTAAGTCATGTACTGAGGCCATGGAAACAAACATACAAGGTGACCCTGATGAAAAGAGCACCTTGTCTAAGAGGCGAGCAGTGGTTCTGGGTGCTGGACACTCCACTCCTTTCTGAGCACACAGCTCATCGAAGAATTTCCGGGTCTCTGTAGGGGCATATGTCAGTGTGGTACACAGTAAAGTGTTGGTGCTGGTTAGCATGAATGACAGTGTTCCAATACGTCAAAGGTGTTGTCTCTTACCATTGCTGTCATAGGTGTCTGGGGCAGGGAACTTCACACCCATCTCCTTCTCCAGGTCTTTGGTCATACTGACTCTCCTGAAGGGAGGAGTAAAGTCGATCTCTTGGGCCTGTCCCTCTGGACCCTCTGGATGGTAGGTCACCTTGTACCCTCCAGTGATGTGCTTCACCATTCCTGAGGAGAACAGAGCAAATCAAATGGGTGATAAACTGCTGATAGGTTGCTTTTATACAATTGCTAAGAAAAAGGGTGTGTCCATAGAAGGGGCGTAGGCATTTTTCCCAAATGTGGGTGCTAGTGGACAGCTTTTTTTTTGTATATATAACTGATGATGCGTCAGTTAAATATAATTTTCCTTTAAAAGTGTAGGGGGGCAAATTGCAGTTTTCAAAAATTGGGTGGTCCCACCCATGTATAATGAAACATACGCCCCTAGTTCATAGATGCGCGTGAAACCAGAGGACTAGTATCGCTTAAATTACCTGAAAGAAGATTTTCGGTAATATCCATCAAGTCATGGTAATCTGCATAAGCCATATAGAATTCACAAGTGGTGAACTCAGGGTTATGCGTGAGGTCAATCCCCTCATTTCTGAACTGACGACCCACTTCATAAACTCGGTCAATCCCACCGACCACAAGCATCTGGGAATAGAACAGAAGTACGAGCCATCAGAATAACAATAAAAGCCTGGGCTTTGTGACTAATCATGGGAATGTAAAGGTAAATGTCCCACCTTGTGGTAGAGCTCAGGAGCAATCCTCATGTAGAGGTTCATGTCCAGTTCGTTGTGATAGGTGACGAAAGGACGGGCCACGGCACCACCTGGGATCAAGTTCATCATGGGTGTCTCAATCTGAGGGGAAAATCACAGTCTTTATACCAGGGTGGTCCAACCCTGCTCCTGGAGGTCTACCCTCCAGTAGGTGTTTACTCCAACCCCAGGGGACAATAGTATGAAGCAAGATTTGAGGTTTGTGAGGTAACTTCAGGTTCAGTGTCATGAGTGGTTCACTACTTACCAGGGAAGATCGCTACACACAGAACTTATGCTACACACCTAACCTGCAGGTCAAGTTGGAGATAACAGCTCAAGTATGAAAGAACCGCCTACTATAAACACTTTTGCTTTCCCCGACGAGTATCTTTGTAATATAGCCAACCGATGTCATCCTACAACAGAGACTGATTAAAGCCTTAATGATGGGGCAGTGATATTGATAAGCATATTAACTTCTGCATTCACACATATGGCCATTTTTTGCCAGTGTTTCTTACTGCCTTTTGCAACAGCGGTGTTGCTTTTAGCTGTGATTATATTTTTGAATTCTTCATATTCATATTTGTTTAATATCATGGCTCATCTTGTGTAAAATGTGTGGCTTTGGAAGACTTGTCGATGTTTGCAATTGGTCATATGGAGCAAACACTGCCCATTTAATGTGAATACGTTCATACTCGATTGGAAAAACCTGGGGTGACTTCAGTTGATAAGTTGTGACACTGCTTATGCAGGATTGAAGATGTTAGGCTTGATTGTTCTTGTTAAAGACAAATCAGACATTGCCAGAGAAGCAACAACAGGCATCGCTCAAGTTTTTCCATTGGTCATTAGTATTTAGCCAAATCCGTATGGTAATAATTATAAATCTGTGCACTTGTGTTGTGTTATTTTATTGAAATTAAACATAACATGATAGGACTAGGTAGATCTTTACAGTGCCCAGAAAACAAATGTTGATGATTCGTCAACATTGTTAACAGTAATAATAATTAGTAATAATAAAGTCCCCCCAGTTCACAATAGGCAGTGTTTCCCCTACCATTATATTAGGGGGGCGCCCCCGCCCCCCCCAACGGCACCCCCCGCCCCCCCCTGGAAGGTCAAGAAAAATAATAATTAAAAAAATAATGTTTTGTCTCTACATGGTCTGTGAGAAAATTACACAATTCTAACGCTGACGCTGTGCATTTTCAATGCGCCGATCGTTCGGCTCTTTGGGCCGGCACAATCCGGAAGAAACCACCAAAGCTTCACAAGGCATCGTTCACCCATCCCTAATGATTGGAATACAAATCTACTAAATCTAGGCTTTCCAGGAACAGGTTTGGGCTAAATTTGGTCTGCACATTACAATCTATTTTAGACGACTTCCCCACATCAAACCAGACTGTTGCATTATTTCAATATATGATTAACTTGCATGAAAAATATATAGCCTGACCCTGAAGCCTTAAAGCTGGAACTCTATACCATTCCCTGGACCCTAAATCAGAATGTTTAGATATCTGATGCCTCCTATTGGCCACCATGCTCACCTCTAGGAACCCCAGCTGGTCCAGGAAGCTTCGAAGGTAGGAGATGATCTTGGAGCGTGTTATAAACTTCTGCCTCACAGAGTCATTGAGAATCAGATCTAGGTAACGCTGACGGAACCTGGTTTCCTGGGGGGAAAAGTGGTAGGGAGAAATGAGCTCCACAGCGCCTCGAATCAAACATGAAAGCCTTTTACGATTCCTTTGGCTCCTTGTGTAGGTTGTAGGCATTGTTGCTAACCTTATCTTTGAGGCCAAAGTGCAGATGGGGCAGCATGTGCAAACAAGGTGACAGCAGGGTCATCTCTATGGGAATGATGCTCAGCTCCCCCTTTTTAGTCTTTCCAGGGTTCCCACGGACTCCAATGATGTCACCACGACGCAGCTTGTTGTTGATTCGCACAAACTCCTCCTCTGATTTGTAGTTCCTGAAGCAGAGGGACAGGTGGATGGGCCCTAAATGAGTAACATCACAACTTTAAGGAAGTTATACACTGTAATTAAATAGCCACTTTACTACCTGTTGTTTGCCATGACTTGAAGCTTGACACCTTCCCCTCTCAGGTCGTAGAACAGTAACTTGGCCCCCGACTCCCTCTTGGCATGGACACGGCCTGCCAACAACATACCATTTTTTGTATTACTTAGTCTAAAATGCTCATTTGTTAACCTATTTGACTTTTTTATTAATATCAAACCAATATAAATATTAGTAGTACCTGACAAACTGAGAACCACATTTGTTAGCTGGTCTCCTGGCTGTAGATGGTTGTATTTCTCGATAAACTCTGTGAGTGACAGATCTACCTGGAACTTGTGTGGGTACGGGTCCTCTGCTGTGCCCTTTAGAGCTTGGATGGCTTGGGTGCGGATCTTGTAGTATTGCTACGACATAGAAATAGACTGGCTGTTATTTAAAAAGCTTCTCATTCCTGCAGGTTTCAGATATTCTCTTAGCATGTCCTCGTAGTAGACTAGCCCTGAGGGAGTCAGAAGACCAGCACATCATTAGAACTCACGTTAGGGTCAAGGGTCTCTTCATCTGCCCCAAAGGCATTTTGATCTGCTGTGTCATTGGTATCTTTAGTCTGCTCCTGCTGTTCCTTGACTTTGGCCTCTTTCTCAGCTGCCTTCTTGTCAGCTTTCATTCGCCTCTTTAGCTCACTGACAAAACATACACAGGTAATACACATTAGAGCATCAGCGGAACTAAAACCAGTAGTATCGGTTTGGGGAAAGACAACCGAAAATACGACCATGCAAACCACGCATACAACGGGAAGGGATTCTGTTCATTATTTGGATGACAAAAGGTTGGTTGTTTTCTCATGGAATGGAAAAGCCACCAACCTTTTGTCACCTCGCCAGCGATTCCCCTGAATTAAAGTTGGGACAGTTGCTGAACTGGGGAGAGCCAACTTTATCCCCTGTGCCCTGACCCTGAGGGCTTGGCACACCTGCTGCCTGGCAGCCCTGACCACTGTCAGCATGCCGAAGCAGGCTGATCTACTGACCTACACCATTCAATGACCAGACCTGGAGAGAAACACACAGACTGAGAAAGCTGTCTTTGGGGTCCACATCATAGGATGACTACAAAGTCTACAGCACAGATTTAAGATGGCTATTGATAGCAGCGCCTGTGGATTGGATTCATTTGTCAAATAACGAATCAGAGAATCACCAATCACCTTTTTTTGAGGTAGCCTACTCGATAGAAGCACACGTCGTGGTAGTTACCAGCATTAAAATGAAACTGATCGATGAAAACGCAACTACAAATTAGCCAACGCCATTTGGTACCATTTCACTATGCATTGTGGGCTTTGTAGTTCAAAATGATAAGATTGTAGGTGGGGGATTCCAAATGACATTCAAGAAAACTACAAGCACCATGTGCGCTAACACACTTGAACCGAACGTCCCACTGGAACTTGTAGGCGTATCGCCATATGGAGCGGCTGTTTCTCACATCGTGGTTTCTTTTAACTGATGTAACTGTATGCAACAATATAATGTAATCCTAATGTATTGACAAATACATTGCAAATAAGTCTCAAAACAGCAATACAGCATCGCAAACGACTATAAAACTGGCTATGCTAATGTGGGACATTATAACCTTACTTTTTGCTGAGTTTCTCTCCGTCCGCTGCTGTGACATCAGCCATCTTGACCGTGCTGCAAAGGGACTACGCCAACGTCCGTACACACGTCTGATGTTACACTGTACGTGAAGACGTTATAGTTCTTCGTTCAAAGGTAGTTTGCAGTCTAGACACTACAGCGGTGTACTGCTGCTCTCTACTGATGGCATATCAGACTACAGCAACAGTACAGCTTTAATTAGTAGGTTACTGTAAGTACAGCTTTAATGACTTTCCTCATACAGGTTTTGTTAAGTCATCTGGTCCAGTTTTGTGCCTGTATTTTAATGTATGATTATATGATACTTGTTGTTTGTTGATTCACCATCAAACTACTTTGTGGCCACTGGCTAGGAACATCATATTTGTTTGGAACAAAAGATGATTACTGATTTCGCTCGAGCATTACAAGATATTCCACACTCAGGCCACCAGGGGTCATAGAGAGAATAACCCAGTCTCATACTTTTGGGTATCTATGAAACGGGTTTACACTTGTATTTTGCGAGTCATACACCAAACCCTGTTTTACGTGCAATGTATACGCGAATTCCTCCCTTTCATTTCTATCAACAGAAAATGCGTCTCTATCACACACGATCAAACATAGATATATATAAAGATATCTATGCGATCGCATTTTACCCGTGCTTCCCAACTTTACAACTGGCTCTGGAACCAATCGTCACTTCTTATGCATAAACCTCACAGCCAATCAGAGGCAGAGTGGGGAGAGGTTTACAGACCCATCTTACATCATCTAGTATAAACAATTTTAATACAACATTAAAAATGATTTCTATTGGATGTGTTAGCTTTACAATGAGTGATGCTTTTGACTTTTGCTTTTTAATGTAGTTCAACACAGGTAATCCCATTTGTTAGTTTTTTATGATATTTGCTATACAAAAAATCTTTATGGTTAAAAGAACATGACATTGTTTACAAGAGCACAGATTCTACATAGATCTAGCCTCTTAATTTTGCTCTCAAAGTGCACCATATTCATGCGTTTAACTTTAAAATGTAATACATTTTCTTTCAGGGGAGCATGCCCTCCGACCCCCCTACAGGGTCGGGGGTTCGCCGTATCCTTCTCATCTTTTTTTACCCCTGACCTGTTTGCATGCCTGTTATTAGCAAGGGGGTTTAGCACTTTTGCAAGGCACTGTATTCATGTCACATTCTCATTGGGGGCTGAGCACCCCTAAAGGTCTGATCCTAGAATCGCCCCTGGTTCTGCGTGTGATAGAGACACATTTTCTGTTGATAAAAACTTGTCGTATATATGAAGTGTAAACCCGTGTCATACATACGCAGAAGTATGAGACTGGGTTGCAAAGAACGGTAACACTGTAGCCCTTGATAACACTGATTTCACTGGGGAATGCACAGATACATCTCCTCCACCTTCAGTCAGCGCCTCTACTTGCAGGGATACTGTTGAAAAAAACAAAT
This sequence comes from Osmerus mordax, assembly GCF_038355195.1. Taxonomy (NCBI): domain Eukaryota; kingdom Metazoa; phylum Chordata; class Actinopteri; order Osmeriformes; family Osmeridae; genus Osmerus; species Osmerus mordax. The sequence goes on from NC_090062.1 coordinate 2,961,238, forward strand.
GGAATCTGATTCCAGGTTAAAAAAAAAATCACATTGACCTTTGTCAAAGGATGAATTTTGGTCAGTGTCAACGATGTACTGGGGATAAGGAGTAGAATGCCTACAGTACATTTTTTGAAATCAGAATAAAGGACCCACAAAAATATATCATCTATCTTTATTAATATAGATAGCAGCAGGTTTACAGAAATATTACTGCAAGAGTATACAAATGCCCAACAAAGCAAAAATACATTTATATAGATTTAATTTCTCAAAGGTGATATTTGATGGTTGTTCACATGGTTACTAGAAACCCATTAATGATCTGCATTCCCCTCCCAAAACCTCATAACATATCTGCTCTAGCAACAAGTTCACTAAATACAGAAAAAGAATATACACACACACACCTTTCTTGAGAACCAAGCAGACTTTTACATGAAATCAAGACAGGATAAGACACAGAGATCAGTTTGTGAACGGACAAGCGGATGACACTTAAAAAGTGAATAGAAGACATGTTTGGATTGTAATCTGTGTTTGTCTGAAGTGACATAATCCCAATCATCCAAATCCTTCCAGGTACCAAACAGGACTAGAACGTATTTAATTAGGCTGCATAAATAATTAATAGAATTAAAACATCTATTTTAGTTTCCCCTTTGTAATAAAGAATCTAGAGAGACTAGATATAAAAATATATATAGCCTATTAAAAAAGTAACAGATTTACATCTACATTGAGTCAAACTGCATAGCAGTTTGAGACAAAATTTCATCTGCACTGACATTGTACGACAAAATTGCAATGATTATCTTTGTCAAAATAAAAATCTGATGTACAAAGTTGCACAACACTTATATTTCTTTTTTTTCTGGTCACTGATATCTTTGCGGCATTTGTATCACAATCAATGCACAAGAGTCTATGGCTTGCGAGATACTAGGGATAATAACAGGCAACAATGGTAAAATAATAATCAGGTACCTACTATAAACGGTTGTCAAGGCACAAGTATACACCTTTAATGTAGTCCTTGTACTAGATATTTCTATGAAATATTTGCTGTACTTGGTGATGTTATACATCATTGGTTAGTCTAGGTGCAAGTACAGCTAGAATGGTCTCCCAACTGCTTTGGTTTTCCTTGAGTTGAAAGATACGAGTTAACATGGTGAGTTATCAATGTATCTCAACCTTTTCCTTAATACTTGAGAGGGTTTTAATAAATATATAGCTTTTACTGAAAAAGTACAATATTAATAAGCAATACCCCTGCCTGATCTTCAAATGTCATGCTTCAATGACATAGAATCAAGAATACATGTTTCTTGATTTGCTTATGTTTGAAAATATGTCACTGTGTACTACAGCACACACGTCATTCTATTTACTGTAGTGTTTATCGTATCAAATGTTCACATCTATATCACATATAGAACTTTAACTGGTCTAATATTGAGATGGATAGATGCCGTACATACAATTGGTGTACCTTTTTTATAAATAGTTTTGTTATAAATGGCTTATTTCTTTACTTAAACATTTTTTCTGTATGGCTTTATTGCACTGGCATAGCTGTTCATGAGGATTTAAAAGGCTGTATTTTGGAAAGAGGTTGATTACTTAATCACATAGATGAGGGGTCAATGTTCCATTAAATAATGGAAAGGGTTTGATTCTTGTGGCATGTTTGAGAAAGCATGCTTAAAGTCAATATTGTCGTATATCTATCTGGCCAAAATCAAAGAAGGAATCAAATGTACAGGAATGTACATGCTACTATTAGGTTGAATTGTACATTTTAACTTCTAAAATCACAAAATCCATTTGATAGAAGTTGAAAGGATATGCAGGACAAATACGTCACCCAAAAGCCAAATACATAAAAGAGCTCAATTACATAGCAATTACAAACTAAAAGCAGTCATTTGTTGCACACATTGTGGAACACATGTAGACACATCTACCACACAAATACATTTGCTATATTTTATCAGTTTTTTTTAGTTATACAAACTACACCAGTAAAAAAGTTATGATAAAATATTTGTAAATCCTATAAAAAAAATTCACATAAATAGACATAACTACTGGAAACAATAACTACTATTTCACAAGAGTTGAAGAAAGCCAATCACAGACAGCTCTTTTCTCCAAACCAGGTTTAGAATTCATTCTTCAAGAGTCGGCCCCCTTAAATATCTAAAAGAGCTCAAGCTCTGGGATGGGGAGTTGGGGTACACCAAAGGCCCAACCAATCACATTACTAAAACGGATATTCACCACACTCCATTTGAAAAAAGCTGCTTTTTTTTGTAAATATAAAGAAACGCTGAGATAGAGGAAAGCTTCAGGAGAGAATGATGAAGGCACTCTGAGCTAATCATCACCATAGATCAGCCCCTTGTTCACACATACTCAGATTCAGACCAGAAACAAGACAACTTCACCGTGGCTGACCACAACACTAAAATGTGATACAAATTTCCAGTTTGGCAGCAGTACATTGTATTTTACCAACTACATCACAATAAGGTGGATTTTAACAAACAACTACTCCTGTCTACTTTCTCACTGTCATGGTGAGTCACAAACAACATTTTGGAGAACGACCATCAATACAGTATGAGCCATAAAACTGGCTATTCACCAAGTAAAGGTGCTCCCTCAGTTGCCAACTGGGGCCCACTGTAAGCAAGAACGTTGTTAGTTTACAGTTAAGATAAGTATAAGTATTTTTATACTGATTTCATTTTCCAAGATAAAATGCCTGTTGATGGGCTCAATTCCTGCATGTAGCACCATGGCAAGAGAAACCGACCAATGGATGAAAGCAAAGAATGGCTGCCTTTCTGTAACATGGCAACATTCTTCAAAGCCACCTCCACACTGAAACAGGTGGAAAACCTTCCTCCTTTCTGATCTGTGTATGGATGCAAGTCCAGCTCCTGCGTGCCAGACGTGAGCAAATACATCTGCAGTGGAAAATAACTGCAATACAATACAATATCTACCTGTATCTAAAAACAGTTATGACATCAAACACGTACATCCAACAAACAACCAGGCATTCTGGGAAAAGGATGCTATGGGTACAAGTGTATATGAAAATGCATGAACACTACAGTTGGTATTAATGATTTTCAATAAGGATTTCCACTCTACCAGAAAGTGGTAGTAGTTCTATGGTGTAATAATCCCACATGTAGGAATGGGTGGATTAAAATGTAGGTGGGTCACTGCCAAGGAATATAATATAAAATTAAACCAAAAGCTACAAACTTAATGAGTAACTGGTCTCAATGGAAAAGCATCATAAAGTGCTGAGGGAACATGTGTAAAAAATACCTTTACACTGTCTTCTTTTGATAAGCTGTATGTTTTCTTCTGTCATGAAATCTTTCCTAAAATACTTGGTACAAAAAGGGAAATCAACAAGATATTATGAACCCACAGTCTGGTCCTTGAGAATACAGTATTTTGTGCTAGCTCGCACCATCTGTATAAAACCATGTTTCAAAGTGCTGTACTTAGAACTGATTCGGAGTTAACTAAACATTCCTATGTGGGAGATGTCTCATTCACAGTTGGAGGTGACTGACTTACAACAACAAACTATTTTATTATACTGGTGTAATGTCACCACAAAGCTATATCATCTAGCCATTTCTTTCCCCACCAAACCCAGGTCCAGATACAAGAAGCACTTCTCTTCTCCTCTTCACCAAGACTTCATTCAGAATATAACTTACAGTTGGTAAAGAAGCCCACCATAGAGTTTGGTTCATTACTCCCACTAACCACACTCAGAAGATCAACATACATAAAAACATACAGGTATTAAATTCATTTAGCTTTGAACAGCAAATGTCTGATCGTGTTCAAACTACAACCTTTCTTTGTCACACACCAAACAACAAGGGCACAAAAGAGGATTTAACAGAGACCCATTGCAGGCCTAATAGGAACGAGTGAGGTTGTTGCCCTGCTCCTGAAGACTAACTAGCAGGTCATCTATCTTCTCCATGTTCTGAGATGCAGTCATGCTGCTCTGCATGCTCCTGGACTCAGACATGGATTGGTCGAGCAGGGACTGGATCTGGGCATCACTCTCTCTCTGGTCCTGGCCAGACTGACTGATGGCAATAATCTGATCGGACAGGGTGTTTCCTGGCGTGTTTATCAGTTGACCGCACTCTGTGAAAGAAAGAAAGTCACTTATTAAGTGAAAAAAAAAGAAAGAAAATATAATTAAAAAAAAAAATATATACACATTACATTTAATTTGTATGTGATCTTTACCATTCTGGATGCCAAAGAGGAAGAGGCCAGGCGGCTGAGCTTGGCTGGGCTGACTGAGGTTCCCTCCAACAGCAGTCTGGAACATGGAGCCTTGTTGCTGTACTGGGGAGGAGGTGGTAGTCTGCAGGCCCGTCACACCGTTCTGCGTGGTGAAGATGGCCGTGGGAGGGAGATCTTGGTTGGCCATGCCCCCCTGCAGGGTGGCCATGTTGGACTGGGGCATGAAGAGGGTGACTGGCTGCTCAGGGCCTCTGTTGGAGCTGGGGACCAGCTGCATCGGCTGCTGCTCCTGGAACAAGCCCGGCTGCCGAGGCTCCTGTGTGTTCCCCACCACTGAGCTCTGGTTCTGGAAGGCCATGGGCTCGGAGCCCTCCTGCTGGCTGACGGTCACCATGCTGGCCTGGGAGAAGAGCATGGAGGGGTTTTGGGAGTCCTGAGAGGCCAAGTTGCTGCTGCTCATGGGGGGCATCTGAGCCTGGCTAAACAGGAGACTGGAGGGCTGCTCTGGGGTGGAGAGGGGATTGCTGCAGAATAGAAGCCCGGCCTGCTGCAGCTGGCTGGGAGAGAGGGTGTTCGCAGGTGGGTGAGGGGAGATGTTCTGGAACATGGAGCCCTGCTGGGGGGGCTGTGGCTGGGCTTGAGGTTGAGAGGGCTGCTGCTGCTCCATGGGAGTTCCCTGCTGGATGGGCGAGAGCTGACTCTGAGCCTGGAACACTGACTGGGGCTCCGCGGCAGAGGTCTGCAGGGCGCTGAGGAAGGCCAGCTGCTGCTGCTGGCTGCCCCCGGCACCAAGCTGAGCAGGCAGAGTGCTCTGTGGGAGGAACAGGCCCGGGGCGGATGGAGGCTGCTCTGGAGAGAGGCTGGTCCCACTCAGAACTGTCAGGGTGTTCTGGAAGAGAGCTGCCTGAACCTGCTCCTGGGTGGGGGAGGTTTTCTGGGTGTGAAATAGCGTGCCCTGCGGGTCCTGTGCCTCAGCCAGGGGACTGGGGTTGTGAAACAGGGGTGGGGAGGGGTGGGAAGGGGTCTGTTGGAGAAAGTTGGTCTGAATGGAGAGGAGCTCATTGGCTTGTTGAAATAGTGCCGCTTGCTGCTGCTGCTGCTTCTGTTGCTGGGCCTGCTGAAAGAGGGATCCGTGGTTCTGCACCATGCTCTGAGGAGAACCCTGTTGCTCAGAGGATTCATCTTGAGATCCTCCCTGGAACATGCCGCACTGCATGGGGATCTGAGACTGGAACAGCTGGAGGTTCTCCAGGACCTGCTGTTGCTGCTGCTGCTGCTGGAGCTGCTGTTGCTGCTGCTGCTGCTGTTGAATCTGATGCTGCTGAATTTGTTGCTGCTGTTGTATTTGCTGTTGTTGTTGCATCTGTTGTTGCTGTTGCATTTGCTGTTGCTGTTGTATTTGCTGTTGCTGTTGTATTTGTTGTTGCTGTTGTATTTGTTGTTGTTGATGCTGTTGTATTTGTTGTTGCTGCTGCAGTTGTTGCTGCTGTTGGAGCTGTTGTTGCCGTTGCTGCTGCTTGGTCATGGAGGTCTCTGACTGTAGTGGCAGGCTGCAGAAGCCCTTGGCCTGCAGTTGTCGCACCGCCTGCTCCAGCTGGGCCACCTCATCTGGGGGTAGGAGGGGAAGCTGGTGCTGTTGGGGGGCTGGATCTCCACACATGCGGCCCAAGGCCCCAGCACTGCTGCCTGGCCTGCCCTGCTGCAGCAGAGGATCTGCGGGCACGGGGAAGGAGCTGGGGGGTGCGATGTCCTGCTTCTGGATGGTGCTTAGCGCCTCTCCACTGGAGAAAACCGCTGCTTGGGAGTTGTCGGGGTCTCCTGTAGGCCGGAGCAGGGAGTTGGAGAACGGGCTACTGTTGGCCGGTAGACTGGAACTCATGTCCAGGGTTTGCTGGGCCGGGCACAACACATCCGAGGTCTGCTGGGAAGACATAACAGGGGTAAACGGTGGCACACTATAAGGAAAAACAAACGATTTCTTTAAGTTAAAAAAACAAACAATCAGCACTGGTCTAACTGTCACCTTGAAAACTGCAGCTGGTTGGATGTTGCTAGAAACCTCCATTGGAGTGACCTCTTCTCTCTTCACTAAAGGCAACATCGAGGGCATCAAGGCACTGTCGATAACTGTAGGATAAGAAGCCTTGTTTTAGAAAAATGAGGACAATCGCTGCATACACATTACGCACTTTGTACACTCAAATTCAGAGTTGCAATACAAATGGACTACCTTTCATTCGTTCATCGTAAGGACATGGTTTGACTGGAGAAGGAACCTCTTTCTTCACAGACACATCCACACTTATCCCTGCTAGATCAAACACAGACCAACAGGCAGGATGAGCACATCAATTATGTTATATATTAAACAGTATATTATAGTATATATTTAGTATAGGTCATTATGTGTATTAGAGGTCTAGTATATTGTATTGTATACTATTTTGTATATTTAGGAGGTTATTATTTATTATTTTAGCTTATCATATATGTAATCTATGTTCTAAGTACTTATATGTTATGTTATGCCAGGTTGCTTTGCGTTGTCTTGTCCCAAGAATTTCAGTGCCCAGTCTAACCTTGTGTTGTTCTGTGTACCTGACAACAAAAGACTTGAACTTGTAATTATAATTATATCATATAAGTATTACAAATGTTTCTACAGTAAGTCAAAAAGATCTAATTATTCTTCTTTTCACGTTCTGACTCGACTGTTTTGTTTTCAACTGTTCAAACTCTTCAACTGCTCAACAGCACAGTTTGAGTGGAGCAAGGGATCGTTTGTTATGTACAGGATACAGACATGCTCAATATACATATGAAAGGGTCCAGTGATTTTCTAGGTAGATGATTAACACTTCCATGTTTTGTTTCACAGTTTTTGTTCCCCTCTCTCTCCCTTCCGGCTAGCTCACTGGCAGTCCTTGCAACGGTTCTCAAAGGACTTTCAGGCAACTAGAAGTGATGAAGGACAATAGGACGGGGCAAACCCTGCCCTGTTCCTGACTCGACATGGTTTCCTGGTCTAAAGATCAAAAAGATCACACAAAGCACATTTACAGAAAGCTTGTACTTCTCCAATTGTGATTTCATCCCTAGACTTTCGAACCTCTGCAGCCAATGGGTCGACTGACCTGGGTCTGGAGTATAGGTAAAGGACTGGACATCGTGAGATCTTCCAGCATTGGTCACCACGTAAATCCCCACGCACACAGCGGAAGTGACGCTGGGGTTCTGGTATGGAGGAACCTTCACTATCAAGTGATTCTAAGGACGAGGACAAATTCAAATACATAGAGTCATCATTCAGCGTGCAACTACAGGCTCACATAGGCCTATTGTCAACAATAACAACAACATGTAGGTGTGACAAACAACATTTGAGCTAACCAAAACCATAATAGGCTTTTATGGGAGTACATTTGCCATGATATAGCCAAGAGGAAGGATTCGACTGATGTGTGTAAGATACTTTAGCTAAACCTGATGACGCGGACTTGCCTAATTTGTGGCCGACTAGTCCAAGACATGAAATGCCATCAAGCTGCATTTGTGTAACATGCATGATAAATCAGAGTGATGAAGGCAGAGGACTAACACATCTGACAGAAGCTTTGATTACGTAATGAGCTCCCAAGGGTAAAGGTTTAGAGTGGACTGTTGAGACACCCTCATCGTGACCACTGGGGCTCGAAGGAATTAGGTCACAAAACAATGAGGCCACTCAGATCCTGAAGTGAGCAGCAATTTAATATGATTAAATCTAAACACCCATCAAATCTCTGCCGGCCCCTTGTATCTAATCACCTCATTAGACACTGTCATTAATCATCAGGCATCAAAATAGCCAGGGAACTGACAGATATACCTGATGAAACAGCTCCATGTCTATTTCAGCCTCTGCCTTCCAAGACTTGTCATCTGGAAGTTAAATATATTCAGGGTCAATGGTACGCTGGAGGAGTCACAACATTGAAATCAGCGTGAGAACAGGATTAGGCAATTCACCTGATACATTCTCCTGGAATACGACTTTGGTGTCTTTCAGGAAGTTCTTGCCGATGATGAACACCTCGTCCCCGCCCCTCACGCAACAGCTGTGGAGAGACTTCTTCAGGATCTCAGGCACCCCAGCAGGCTGGGCTGTGAGACAGGACACACACACACGCCTTTTAGACAAGCTCAAACGCTGGCTGAGCTACCCCTCTATCCCCACATCTCAGGGGCCCAGAGCTGCTGGCATTCAGAGAAGAGCAGGATGCCAGCAGAAAAGCTTAAACCAATTGCTCCAGACTACCTTGTGATTTCTTGGAAGGCACATGGCTAATCTCTGGGAAACGGTAATTGTGTTCTAATTGCACTGCCGGGAAAATAAGGGTCCAATAAAACAGAGTGTGTGTAAAGGTGTGTGTCCTCTCCCGTTTGCACAATTTCTGATCGTTAACCAAACCTGAATAAAGCAAGAGCAGTTGGATTGGACCCCTGCAGGCCCACTAGCTCACAGGCTTTAGAAAGTCAACATAAACAAGTCCTGACTCCTCCCCCTCTTCCCCAGATCCAGCTTTCACAGGGCTCCCTCATCCGCCCTCCTCCTCCCCCCCCCCCCCCCCCTCCCCCCCCCCCACCACAGACAGAGGCAGACGCCACTGAAGATTCCTACTTTATATTTTCTGGCCAGATATTACCCTGGTCGAATTGCACTCCGGCTCTCTGTTAACAATGAAAGTACACAGTTCTCCTAATCCCACCAGCTAAGAAACTCTCTTACACCCCAAAGCTGTCTTTCCTGTTTTATATAAAAACATTTTTTTCATTCTGCAACCAGCCACACCCCATACCCACAAGCAGGAACACATGACTCATTCCCAGGGGAGTCTTCACACAAACTCTTTAAATATTACATTCAACAGGAAAATGAGCTGCTGGGTTTTAGTCCTTACTTATGGCATGCTTGATTATCAGGATTCCGTTGGAAAAATCTGACAGTAAGATACATTGTGTACAGAATGGTAACAGTGTCACGGCTAACCCATCTCCTAGCCCTGGCTGGTGACTTGTGTCAGAGCTGGGCCCTGAGAAGCTGGTGGCCCTGGGAAGCTGGTGGCCGGGGGAAGCTGGTGGCCGGGGGAAGCTGGTGGCCGGGGGAAGCTGGTGGCCGGGGGAAGCTGGTGGCCGGGGGAAGCTGGTGGCCGGGGGAAGCTGGTGGCCGGGGGAAGCTGGTGGCCGGGGGAAGCTGGTGGCCGGGGGAAGCTGGTGGCGGATAAGGGGACTCACTGCAGAGGATGGGGGAGGACGGGGTTTGGAGCGTGATCATGGTCCCGTCGGGCCGGGGGATGTTGACCCGGAACACCAGCCGGGCACGCGTGCTCTTCTTCTTGGAGCCGGCCACCCCGATGCGAGCCTCCACGTCAGCGTTACGAAGCTTTAGGATCCCCACGCAGTCCACCCTACACACACACACACACACACACACACACACACACAATCAGGCCTCCGGACTGACCCAGCCATTACCTGCTGCTCCAACAGCTTCCCTGCACAGTCCACTCGAAAAGGACAGACTCCATGTTCTCACAGCAGACAATAACAGACGCTCGTGATCGGGTACATACGCCAGGGTCATGCTGTTGCTGGGCTCCAGGGACACCTCTATGACCGTGGTGCCTTCGATGTCCACCTCCTTGCAGGCTGTGGTGTTGCGCCCCGTGACCCGGCACGCTTGGTAGAAGCCGTGAGGCTTGACGCGGCCCGTGTCGTTGGCCACAAACACCTGGAGCAGCACCGGCTCATTCACCCCCTCGAGCTGGGGAGGAGGGAACACTAAACGTGCTTGGATTGGGAAAGACAACCTTCAGGTTTATCAACATTTTGGCCGAGAGATCATAACCTGGGATGTCATTTTGTAGATCTGATATAATGAGGCTATGCACGCATGTATTGTATTATGTATGGTTAGTAAGTAAGTCAACACAGGAATGCAAGATATGGGATACAATACAATTCTGCGTGTTTGATTAACTGCTGTGATTCTGAGTAAAGCGATTCAACAGGCTGCGAAGAATTGTTGATATAAAGATATAATGAAGAAATGCAAACAAAAAAAGCTATTGTTTGCCCAGTGATCATTTTAAAGTAAATAAGGCAACTGGCCTTCCTGATGAAATTCATGATAGAGTCAATATGTTCCTTTGTATAAGTGTTTGACATCTTACAAGATATCAGATTGACCTGCTGTTAATAAAAACCTCTCAGAAGTCAATCTAAATTACCTAGTTGCGGCACCTCTCAACTACTTCTCTACAAAACATCTGACAACATTAATCAATTCCAGAACTTATTCACGTTTACTCAATAGGGGGGTGTTTTGCAACAAAGGTCCAGTTGACACTGCTGTTTGCTTAGGGATAGATAAGGACACAAACACTGGGCTTCGTCTAAAATACCGATCCCTGTATATGGGGCTGTTTGTACAAACAAAGAATGGGGATGGTAGTGACCCAGATGTGAGCTGACCCTACCTTGATGGTGGGGAAGCCCTGCTGGGTGCGGTCCTTGACGGACCCGCGGCTGCCCTCCGTCAGGTAGCGAGCGCGGTGCTGTGTCTCCGGCTGCACCAGGATCTTCAGCTCCTTCCCTTCACTCTTCTGAGGGTACTGACACGACAGGATGCCTCCTTTCTGGATGGGCATCTGGGGCCCGTCCGGTGAGCTGCAAGAAAGAAACCAAAACAAATGCGTGCTTTAAAAAAAAAAAAAACGGCAACCGCTTTACCTTATTCCAACACTAATCTAACTACATGTGTTTCTGCCAATAACGTTTTCTCCTTCCTCTAGTTGTAATTGATGGGAGTATTATGTCACAACAACGGCCACGGCCCTTCAATCTACTTCTTTAACCCAAACACATCCAAAACCACTCCTCCAGCAGACTAGGTGCCATGCTAGGACACGCAGCCCGAGGCCTGACAACCAGGGCTGCTGACCTCCTGTAATGGACACTCACTCATGTTTACCAACTCGTTTTCTGGTGTTCTTTCATCTAAGCATACATAACCAGCCCCTCTGCTGACACCATGCTTCCTCTATGTTGGAGAGGACTTCACAGGACTTGTGTGTGCGAGGATGTCAGAGTCTCTGTGAGTGAGTAATGGAGTGTGTGTGTGTGTGTGTGTGTGAGAGAGGGAGAGGGAGTATGTGTGTGGAAAGCACGGAGAGTAGTTGAGCTAGAGCAAAAAGGGCAAACTTTCTATAGTTGCCATAGTTTCCCCTGGGCGCACTCAGCAATGCAGAATTTGGAGGCCCGCGATCAACCGAGCAGAGTCCATCTGAAGCTCTCGGAGGACATTCAGACTTATCTTTTTATTCAAATCAACTCTGTTTTTTTCACTGCTTTTCAATGAGGCTCAGTGTGATTCATGGTGGCTCATCATTGTTTGTGTGGTGGTATCCTGTGCTTTCTTACTCTCTGATCTGCCCAGGGCTCCCCAGGCAGGAGAGATGAGCCATGGCTTTTTGTTTGTGGCTAGTACTGTATGGTGGGTTATGTTTACTCACACTTATTCTGGCTACGGGAATTACTGTGAAACCTAACTGACGGGCTTGTTAGTTTTTGGTCATTTGACTAGTGCCTGAATCATCTTTTCATTGGTAGTTTAAAAAGTAAAGTCAGCTATCGATGATATATGAGTTAGTGCTGTTGACCGACATACAGTATGACTACATTTCTGCTACACAATAGATTCAAATAGAGAACAGAAACTTTGCCACAGTGTCCGAGGATACATCTTTCAAGGTATAGATGAGCAAGAACAGGAAAGTAAAGTCTGCTGACCCGGGGAAATAACTATTCTATGTAAAAAGTCTACACGCTACGTTATTGCTTTCAACAGAGATGCATGAACGTCACCCACCTTCCTTTGGGGCAGGCCTTGCTGTCTGGGCCCAGCTGTGAGAGGACAAAGTGTGGCCCTTTGGCACTATCTGCGTCAAACACGTCCATGCTGGTCTCCTCCTTTGGGGCGTGCTTCGGACCGGGCCGCTGGCGGGGGGTGCGCTTGCGGGACTTGCGGGGGACCTCGGTGTTGTCGTTGTAGGAGCTGGAGCTGACGATGCTGAAGTTCGAGGCCGAGTCGTCCATCCAGATGCTGTTGCTCTGCTCAGAGTCCAGCGGCGGCTCCTCCTGGCACGACATGCGGCTGTCGTCAAACAGGTCCTCCGGAGGGGGCGAGATGTTCAGGACCGTCCGCCGCTTGGAGGGGGTCATCTGGTGATGCTGCTGGGCCTCCTGGGACGTCGGCCCTCTCGCTCCTCCTCCTCCTCCTCCACTGACGGGTCCGGCCCCGCCTCCCTTCTCGCTGCCAGCCCTGCTGCCCCCGGCGCTCCGGCCGCCGCTCGCTCCACCCTCGGTGCCTAACATCTCCGTCACCCCTCGGCTGCAGCCAGCTTCCTCAGGGGAGGCGCCGCTGGTGTGAGAGGAGGTGTCCTCGCTGCCCGAGGTCGTGGAGAGCACGGTGGAGCTGGAAGAGGTGGGAAAAGCACTGCGGGGGCCTCCCATGGTCAGAGCAGAGGAGTTGGTGGTGGCATCTACAGTGTATACAATTGGAATTGTCAATAAAGGCATCTCCGCCAGCATTGGCTAGCAGTCCCATTCAAGCAGCGAAATTTGTGCATGATTGTTTCATCTCTTTTAGTTTTGGTTTGTTCTTTTCTTTGTTTGTCCAATTATAATTTGTCCAAGTTTTTTTTTTTTTTTTTTTTTTTTTTTTGCATCATGATGTGTGTGTATGTATGATGTATGTGTGTGTATGTACTGAATGGGTGTGCAAGTGTGTGCACATATGAGTGTTATGTGTGAAAAAGTGGTGACAAGTATCTGCTTGACAAAATGTCAATATAGAAAGTAAATAGAAAGTCTACATAGGTCTCCACATGAAAGCACTAAATAAAATATGAAATAAACTGCTTCAAAATGTGCAGTTAGACAGTTCTTAGCATTTTGTTGATTTCACAGTCATTATTAACCTGAAGAGCGTATGTATCGAGATATTTACAATTATCTGTTTGTGTAGGATGATGCATGCCAATTGGGTCTTTTTTGCCATACAGGTTCAAACAATTTAGTTGGGACTGAGCGTAGCCACAGAGACAAGATAAACAAGCTTCTGACCTATGAAGCAGAGAACTGCAGACCATTTTATATGCAGACACTCCCTGCTTCAGAGGGAACTTCCTGGAATAAAAATGAAACAGCGAATGAGCAATAAGAGCTGAACATAAAAATGTATATATATATATATATATTTAATATATATTTCAAAAAGCGGTCTTTGTGAAAATGGAACTCTGTTCAAAAGATCTCCAATTGTATTGTTTGTCATCGATTCAGTGAGGCCAAACGGCAGAGGGCATCAAATGTGTCTTACTAACTGAACAGCATGACTGAATAGTCCTCATATAATAGGTGAAGGGGAACAGGTGATGTGTGACAGTATGAGATTAAATCAAAAAGGCTGTAGGAGCTTACTTGATCTGTTTGGCTACTGTACTTTCTCACACAAATTCGTATGGGCTCAAGAACATTGTGTTACATTGTGTCACATTTTGGAATATAATTAACTTTCAATCTGATAACCTGCTTTGATGTTGATTAAGGAGTAATTGGCATGAGTTAAGAACCTTTCTTGACTGGAAGGGCCTCGACGGAGCATTAATTGTACTGTAGCAGTTGTGGTCATAGACAAAGGTCTGGGAATACAGATGAGATTGTAAATATTCAAACATGAAGCGGACGCAGAACAGGCTAATCAGAGGACAAGCGGATTCGTTAGCTCGACGGTAAAGGTCCTTGTGTCATATCTGTCGACCAACAGGCATACAATGTAAAAGATTGATGTCTCGTCAAAGGAATGCCTGTGACGCTATCAGTATGTCAACGCTTTGAATTGTCTTGGAACAATCTGTGCCCACTCAACATTCTTCCTACATGTCCGCTCACTTTCCCCATTCCGAATGCTGTGTAGGATGAAGATACACATCGGCTGCAGCCTTACAAACTAGTTTGCTTTGAAATGGATAGCATTAGCATGATAGCATGATGTCGAGACTCGGAAAAATAAGTCAAGAGCTACCGTAGTGAAACTAAAGACAGTTGAGCCCTACTGTTATATGCTTCCTGGTGGCTACACTGAGGTGACCTATAAGATATCTGTAATGACCAGAGAAGGAAGATGGAGAGAGGGGCACAGCCTACTGCTGTGCTTTGAAGAACCGGAATGCTTTAAGAAACAGCAGCAGCAACAACCAGCTGCTTGTTGAATTCGGGAAAAGTGAAAATTCACTCAGTCCGACACCAACACGATCACTTTTAATTCCGAAATAATATTTGAATCCATGTTGGATGAGCTATTTACATTTAGTCATTTAGCAGACGCTCTTATCCAGAGCGACTTACAGTAAGTACAGGGACATTCTCCCCGAGGCAAGTAGGGTGAAGTGCCTTGCCCAAGGACACAAGGTCATTTGGCACGGCCGTGAATCGAACTGGCAACCTTCTGATTACTAGCCCGCTTCCCTAACCGCTCAGCCACCTGACTCCCTATTTAAACAAGAGAGCTTAAACCTGATAAAAAATAAGTGGCAGGTATTTAAGATTGGATTGTTATAAAGACAAACGGATGTGTTTGTGGACAGTAATTCACATTCAAATGATATGATCATTACAGAGCCCACGTGCAGATCCCACATTTGGAAGGATGCCACTGAACTAGTTCCATTTTCACATGTAGACCCATTCGTTCTCTACCTAAGAAACAAGTACTCTGGTCTTATATGAAAAAAAAGAACATTTAGCTCACAACAGAACCCATTCAGGTGAATGGTTCACACAGTTTAAACCGTCTTATCAGGGCAGGTTAACACACTTTAGATATAAAAGGTTAAAATGGTTTTACAGGTTTAAAACAGAAACTAAAGAAACAAAAGCTTTAAAAAATCTCGACCAAAACAATCCTCCCCCAACAAGCTTGGTAAAGGTTGATTGCTCTTGGCTAGGTCCCTCCTGACTTATTTATAGTGCCTAAAAGCTTTCTGTAGACTACTGTACATTGGCAAATATGCCTGAGTAAATCGTCCCATCAGTGCCTTGTGTACATTTCAAACAACTGCCTTTTTATGCCCTGCTGTCTCTTTCCAGGGGGAGGGGAGACCATCTATTTTTTTCCCCTCCCTAAAACAAGTCGCCTTGAATTGAGTGATAAATACAAAAACGCAAGCAACGTAATAAGGAAATCCTAAACTGGATAAAAACACAACACAGAGCAGGCTTGGGCCGGGGCTGAGGCTGGGGAGCAAAGAAGGTGTTTGTCTGGAGTCTCTCCGTCTCCCTCCGGCGTGGCCCCAGTCTAAACACGCCAGGCCCTGTTTGTTTGTTTAAAATGTAGCCAGGCCCACTAGACTAGGAGGGCAACCAGAGACCTGGGAGCAGGAGAGGACTGCATCTCTTTAACCCGGGAGTAAAGAACAGTCAGGAAGTCTGAATTAACACTGGAGAATGTAGTCTGACCACAGCGAAGCCTTAATCAGGGACACATGTTTAATACCTCCAAACCCCCCACCGTTTCAGTCTTACTTCTGAGAGAATTTTTTACTGTAAGCCATCCTCACATGAGGTAATGTTTCACTGTTAACTCTGTTTGCTCTACTCTAAATGAGAAAACAGATACCACTAAGTAAGGTAATAGGCCTGTTTATGAGCTTGTATCCTCCCCCGAGATCTTGAAACATTCAACGTTAAAGTATCCAGTGGGTTTGTTATTTATTATTGATATTATCACCCCCAAACAGTGAAGTTCACTCGATCACCTTAAAAGAGGCCAGTACAAGGTGGTGGCAGGGGGCTTAATCAATAGAAGGAGACAGCTGGACAGGGAGGCAGCTGTAGTCACCAAGGTGGCTGGCTTGAAAGGCTGAGATTCAGGGGCTTGTTTGAAACCTGAGTATTCAGCTGCTCTCATGGTAAGTAATACTCTGGTTAACGAAATGCATTGCAATTTAATATTCAATGGAAGGAACATTGAGGACAAAAGGTAGAAAGGGTCAGTATTGGTCTGTGGTTTGGTTGTTTCCATGAAGTTGCCGGAATGCATGGTACTGTTGAACAAGATATTAGCGAAAAATACAGGGCTGCCATTATGTTTACATTTTGCTTCTTGTTGTCATATAAACTTTAAAATGGTTGCAAAGGACCGATGCTACTCTTACATCCTATTTAACCTCTAAGGATGAATTTGTAAGGTACGGCATGGGATACAAAGAGATGATTGGACATTTTAATGAAATAAATTCAAATTAACTGCCAAAAGGCAGACAATGGGACCACAGGATCATAATGGCAGGACATTCCTGTCCTCACCAATGGGAAAGTTTCAAGGAAAACCGGGGCAATTGTGGAGGGATTTAAAAGTACGTCTTCACTAAGATCAGACAGACACAGTAAGACAAACCATTAATAGCAAACCAACTTGCATCCAGTCAACAACAAAATGACTTTGTGTACAACAGAATTGACAAAACTTTATAAAAATGCTGGATAAGTAGGATTGAACTGGTGAATCTTGTGTAAAAGCAAGTTCACTTTCATCTCAGAACTGTCTGTAGAACTTGCTTTTTGAGTGGCCACTCCTGGCATGCAGCCTAAGAACTATCCAACTGTGACCATGTCTCTGGAGCAGCACATTTCCAGGAGAAAGAGGTGGGTGGATAAGGAGTGTTGGAGAGAGGAGAGCTGCAGGTGCATGCCGACAGATTGGCCGGTTGGAACTACAAGCCAACAAGCAAAACAAAGTCCTACCCCTATTGTCAAAACTAAACCTGAGCCTAATGCACTTGAATCTTTCGCATAGAACTGATTTTTAGAATCTTAGAATAGGCGTGAGCCGTTATGACAGGCTTGACTTCATTTTCATATGTAAAACCTTAAAAAGGCAATAAAAAAGCAGAGACTGATGATCCATTTCACCAGTTTCCCTTCCAACGACACAATAGCAAGACGTGATCGGGGGAGAATAAACAGGTCTAGCAAAAGCCACGGGTCATATAGAACCTTTTTTTCAAGATGGCTGCACTGTGTGGCATCTGAAACGGATCTACAGCCTAGCTGCGTCAACACGTGACAGCTGAGAAAAGGAAACAAGCATGACAGCGTGGACGGCCTCAAGGTTGGAAGCAGGGGATGGAGTCATGTTTGATCTTCAGTGGCATCAGGGGCTGCAGCTGGGACTGTTACTGGCAAGGGGATGAACTGGGATTATAGAAGCAGGGACAGTAGGCAGTGGAGGATGGGATGGTAGGAATGGGTGATCACAAATATGCGCCAGCCAAGCCTGGCCCAGTCCTGCCCTGCCCTACCCTAGCCCAGTGCAGACCAGCCTAGCCCAGCCCAGCGTAGCTTAGCTCAGAACAGTACAGGTGCAAAGGCTGAAACAGCAGATCCACAGCAGGGATGAAACAGCAGATCCACAGCAGGGATGAAACAGCAGATCCACAGCAGGGATGAAACAGCAGACAGGGACCTCTGGCAGACAGAGGAAGCTATGTATGAAATCAGGCAGGGATGAGGGGAGAAGTTCAGAAGTAGAGCAATAGATCCTGACCTGAACTGTTGAAATCGTGGATAAATGACACAAATTGGATCGATTTGTGATGAAGGAAAAAAATAAAAAATAAGATTTCAAACAGAGGCGGACAGAAAATGCAGGCCAATTTGCGGTGAAACCCATGGTCCCAAATTGAATGTCATGTAAACTGAGAGATACTTCACCTTCCTTGTGCTACAGCCAGTTTGTCCCGCCTCGTCAGACAGAGCAGTGAGGCATTGATGTCCATTAGGCAACAGAGTCCTGGTGCTACTGAAAGCTCACTCTAAGCCTAGACACCTCAATAAGGGGAAGAGCGTAAAAATATATCGAACTAGAGTGAACTGCATATGGAATTTCGTAGAAGTTTGACTAAATTGTCCTGATAATTTTTTTTTTTTTTTTTTATGTTTCTTTGAAAAAGATTGTTTATAATTCAAACAGACCATGTGCCAATCCCAACAGCAATAGCACAGGAAGTTGGTCTAGCTTCCTTCTGGTTAAATTGGTTATTTTAATGCAAAGCTTTCGTAAAAGTTTTGTTGTGAACCCCAAATCCACTGGAGACAGCTTCTGTGCCCTGTAAGGAACACCTTTCCAGACATACAGAAGGCTTTTCTAAACATATCAGTATTGCTGAGATCTATGCTGTGTTTTCTGCCAGTAGCTGTTGCATAGATAGATAATATGTTTGCATATAACCGGACAATGCCTTCATACATCTCATCTCCAGGCAAATCGATCCACTATGGATCCTAGAGAGGCCTGTGTCTGCAGCTGACTGCAACCTCCAGCAGGTATTGCGTCAGGCTGCTCGTAAGCTCTGTGTCACAGTAAAAAGAGTCTGTCACTTCATAAACAAGTGTCAGTTACTGTGTCAAAGGTGAAACAAACCACCGAAACCAGAACAAAAGCAACAGTTCACCGCCACCCTCACGGAGCGGTTGTTTACAGTCTTCAGAGAGGAGGGTGACACGCGGAGACGGAGGCTGAGGGCAGATTGAGCACAGGGCCTCAGGACACTGCTGGGTGAAGGCGATAAGGCCTCTGAACTCCAGTCTTCAGCACCTTCTTGCCGGGTTCTCACAGCATGCGAGGGGATGCACCGTACAATGAGACAAGTAGAGCGGCTGGCTGGCTGGCAGGCTGTCGTCGTTGTGAGCAGGTGTGCGTTTACAGGTCGAGTCTGTGTGTGCCTGTGGCTGCTACCTACTCGTCCTACTGTGGTTGAAGTAGGTGTTGCAGGTAGCCTGCGGAAGGGTGGACTCCAGGAAACGGGACGGAACCACCATTTACCAGCACTGCTCAGTATTACCTTGGAGTCAACAGGGATGGAGGAAGGAAGAGGAGGGGCTTACCTGAGGCAAGGGCAGCTGAAGGGGGAGGCCCCGCCTCTCCGCCACTTTTCTGACTCATGGCTGCTGGGTTCTGCTGAGTGGACGACGGCAGCTGCAGCTCTCTGGGGAGAAGGTCATACACCGACTCTGCAGAAAGAAAGAGAGAAAGGTCAGGTTGTTTGACAGCACTACAGAAGACATAGTCTGCAATATCTCAGGCAGCAGTATGAGGCCATCTCGCTACTCCTGTACTACAACTTCAGATGGGAATACAGCACAGAGCCTTTATTAACATGGTCAAACACGCCATTGGCTGGTGACCCTTTACCAACACTGGGCATTGTCCTTGCTGGCCGCTTGTCTGGAAAATGTCCTGCCTTGGTTTATTTATGTCCTACAACAAGAGACAACAGTGGAAGAGAAAATCTCATTCCAGATTCCTGCCATGTCTCCATGGCCTCACAGCCGCCCACGAAACCACCACCACCCCCTTCTCTGCCAGCCTGGGTCCTGGTCTAGCTGGCTGGCCAGCAGGGCTCAGCCCCAGCCCCCTCTCCTCTCCTCTCCAGGATGGCAGGGAGCTATTTTAGGGCAACAAGAGCACAATGCCCTCCAGCCATGTTTAGTATGCTGATGAGCCTCTCTTGAAACCAGAAGGACTGAGTGGACAGAGTGAGGGAGGTGACTTGAAGCACCAACCAGACTGGAGGGTCCCCTCTTATGGTAAACAGTTGACATGGCACATGCCATCGAGGCACAAGGCACGTCTCTTCAGGCTAGTCCATGTCCTTGTGTATCCCCTTTTGATACCTAATGCTTTCCCATGACAGAAAGCTCTTCTTCTCTTTATGAATGCGCGTGACATACGATCTGAGCAGGCCATCTCAAGGTATCCAGTACAGTCATGTCGATTTAAAAACGTCAGAGGAATGGCCTGAGGAGGTCCTTTCTAAAGACAGTTCTCCAAGACAATCTGAGAAGGTAACCAGGCCCACTATAGGTCCACAACCTTCAGGGAAACTGAAACAATAAACCTAGAATAATAAGGCCTAGAACAACACTATGCAGGTCAAGGCGAAGTCCTGGCATGCCAATAAGTATAAGTAGCCCTTCAGACTTGATTAAAAGAGACAGGAATAAGCAGACAACGTTTATCTCCCTCTCTCTTCTCCCCCCCCCCCCCAAACTCCCTCCCTCCCTCCCTCAGACTCTCGCTCCCATAGGGCAAACTCGCAAGTCTTGGGTCAACAACATGACAACAGTTTTACTGTCCGCCTAGATTCATCATCCAAATATTATGGTATGAACTTCCAGCGGCCATTACAGTCGCCTGACTCTGTGCCAACTGCCAGCTTTAATTACTTGCAGCTGAGTCCCGGGGTTTGGTGTGTGTATCGGATACTTAACCCTCCCATTGTTTGCACTGGCTGTCTACTACAGACAGACCTGGGAGAGCTTGAAACGAGGCTCCGTGCCCCCACGGCGCTGCTCTATCAGGACGTAGGAGCACTCTGGTTCCCACACAGGGGGGCTCGAGGACGGGCACAACAAACGCCTACGCCTCCATCAGCCACACACAGCTGGCAGCCAATGTAAAAAAATAACAACAAAAAAAACTCCTATGGAAATTAATTTGTTCTTTCTTTGACTGTCTCTGTCTGTCTGTCTGTCTCTCTCTGCATGTTGGAGTCTCTCTGCATATCCCTGAAGTCATTTGCATCTCCTTCTGTCTCTGTGTGTGTGTGTGTGTGTGTGTGTAATTGCTTCTCTGTCCCTTCATCCAGCCGACTGTGCTGTTCCATCTCCACCAGTTTTTCCTGGGCAGGCTGAGTGAGCACACATGCGGGAGCATGTGCTCCTTCCTCGGCCCCTCCAGTAAACAGATTGCAGACCGCACAGAAAATATGTACTCTGCTCTGAGAGCTGTGCGCTTGAATCAGTGGCTGGCCTGTTCAAAGTCTTTTCCACAGTCCCAGGTCTTTATGTGAAAATTCCTATTCTGCTGCACGCAGAGCACAGTGCTTGCTTTTCAGGTGGCAATTTTGGATTGAAACAGTTTTCCTTTTGCACAAAAAAAAGAACGAAAGAAGAACATTTACATCAGTAGGTCAGTCATTCGGCGCAATAATTTGATGCCTTGAATCCATCAGACGTATTTAATAAACTGACTGTAGCACTATGATTTGCTGTGCTGGGAAAGTCTGGTGGCTGGGAGACTAAACCTACATTTGGTCTTATCTCCTTCCTCTGAGACACAAAAGGTCAGATAGGCCTTCCAAAAAAGCCCCACTGATGACACATCACAACAGCGTTCAAAAACAGCATGAGATGATCATTTAGATATAGCTTGCTTCATGGGAAAGAAAAACCATGCTGCACTCCCCTTTCTCAAAGAGAGGGAGTTCATTTACATGAATTATGAACTTGACTGTACAGTGTAAGCTCTGTGGTTGGAGTTTCCTGAAAGAAGATTAACCACACATAGTGCCAAATCATGTCCGAAGAGTCCACACACGGCTAAATACCTGCTATATACCATGAGCTCTGTTTGTGTTTAGTTTAACTCTGAGGTGAATAGAGAGAGAGAGCACTCACCATGTGAAAGGCTGGACTTACACTCCCATTCATTTCCCTCACATTCCTGCTGCTTGCTCTTACTAGCCCTGGCACCTGGGGCGTGGCACTATTTTTTGGCTCAGTGACTGTTAAACCCCCCCCCCCCCCCCCCTTCCGCCCCCTCCTACACTCCCCCTCCCTCTACCTTTCCCTCCACTCTAATCTTGTTTACTGTGAACAGGAACCCTCTTCTCAACTTCAACTCACAACCCACAAGTTGGGAGAATTGTCATGAGGACGCTCTCAATTACCAATAGTGTCAAAAAACTGCCAAAAACAAGATTTGGGAGGACAACATGTGGTAGGACAAAAACCAAACAAAGAGCCAAAGTAAGGACTAAGCTCACCTCAACGGAGCTTATCTGATGGGCAACCCAGGCCGAGAGCAACCCATTGAGGGGCCTGGCACCTGCAGCAAGCTATTTACAACACTCCTGATCTGTTTACAACCCAGTCGACATGAGGGCTGCCTCTGACTCCATAGCAACAAGGAGCAGGGGGGCACTCTGCATGAGAGCTCTCTCCTCTCAGGATAAAGGGTGGAGAAATGGAGAGAGAAAAGCAAACAAACACCAGAATAACTCCATTTTTTCTTCTTCTTCCTTTTCTCATTCAAATGCCAAAATAGAGAAGTACACGTTACAGGTAGTAGATGTTACAACAACCGACTGATAGTTGCACATTTGTTCTGGTTAACCATGGTTAACCAAGAGTCCCCGAAAAAGTTTTGGACTCATAATGGCTACAGTCTCTGCTAACTTTGAGGCTAACTACTACTCGACACATATTGAGAAACCACACACAAAAATGAGGTGTCAAATGGATTAAAACTCTTCTACGGGACATTCCCCAGTCTTAGACGCTACCCGGAAGGAAGTTGTTGCCATCAGTGCAGTTTTGCAAACACCTTTGGTCAAGACGTGGCGTATACGGAACGGTGAACAAAGATCCAAGTGAGAGCAATGTTAAAAAGCATGAACTCAAGCTCAGCTTTCAGGCAGCAGTGTCAGCATGGTAAATGTGTTGCGGTGACCTACCATCATCGCTCGCCACAGAGCCTACTGCCCAAATACAGTCAACAGCCAGGGCCAGCAAGGGGTCCAGTGAGTCACTGCAAACCCCATAACCAGCTCTTCTCCAGCTGGGGGAGGGGGGAAAGTGAGAGGTGACAGTTACACAATGTGTGGGTTAAGACCAATGAGTTGTTGAACCAGTTTGCGTCAGATGTCGACACCACAGAGAGTCATAACAATAACACCCGCTATTGGTTCCCATGTGATTGTATTCCCAGATTACAGGGATAACTCATCCTCCATGGGTTCCACATTATCCCCGAGTCAGTCACTTCAATCCCTGGGAACGAACACAGGACAGGAAACCATCCAACACGATAATCCGGTGCTCCAAAGCATATACAAATGGATTCCCCTCTGCTTTACCTGGCAACCCTATCTACTATGTCCCATTGTCTGGGACATAACCCTAATCAGTCACTATAAAGCAATAGAGCAGCTCTGGTGTTCTTCTCACAGGCTCGATGATGCTTAGCAAGTGTAAGCCCCTGTCACCTACACACCGTCCATGTCCTTCAAGCCACTCCAAGATAAATGTTTAATGAGAAGCCTTGCAGTGGAATCTAATCTCTGGACTCTGGGATCTATTCTCCACCGGGTGGAGTGGCTGCATGGGTCCTGGATCCAAACGTGAGCAAAAAAAACACACATGTGCATCCGTATTCAAATCAATGCAGTGAAGGGGCCAACCCAATCTCTCTCTCTTCGTACAAAATGAATAAGGATAAAGATGGAAGGTTCAATGACATGCATATTTTTGTGTCCAAGTGCATTATTATTATTTTATTTTTTTATGTAATCAATTCATGACATGTATCAATGTATTCTATAAACCTAATCAGTTTTAATACATTTTCAGTACATTCAAATAATAAATGTAATTTTTTGCTTTGGCATCTCAAACCTCCAAAATGTCAGGCAGCGCAATGTCCGTGCAAATAAGCAGTCTAAGAAAACTATTATAAAGTATCATTTAATGATAACAAATTCAGAATAAAAAAACTTCTGCATTAATCAGATGGGTGAGCGGTTAAAGAATCTGGCTATTAATCAGAAGGTTGCCGGTTCGATTCCGGCCGTGAAAAATTAAGTTGTATCCTTGGGCAAGGCACTTCACCCTACTTGCCTCAGGGAGAATGTCCCTGTACTTACAGTAAGTTGCTCTGGATAAGAGCGTCTGCTAAATGACTAAATGTAAATTTATGTTTGAAACCTTTTAAATGAACCAAATTTTAAAAATACCAATAGTTTTAAAGCCGTTGAGATAACTGAAGAACTTTTGTCCGGTCATTTGTATGTTCTCAAATGTCAGGGTGGCACAACCTATAAACATGGGGTTTTTATCGGGAAGTAAACAGATTAAACAGTAAATTGGATATTGCATAATCAAGAGGACCTCAAATGACATTGAGTGAAAAGGTTCAGAGCTCTCTCAAATATTGATGAACAGAGCTACTTTCACACCATAGGTCGGCTGGTAGGCCTACACTTTCCATGTCAGGTGGTACAACCAATGTACAACCTGGAAAATAAATGTTCTCTCAGCCAGAGCCTGTTAATTCACGGCACACACAGCTAACTCATGCAGACACCGTTTCGCTGTGAATGTGAGCTTTTATTAGTGTTTGCCATTTGTCATTCCTGCTGGGAATAAAGAGTGCAGGATGAACCCAGATGAGACACCCACAGATATCACCCAGGGCTCGGCGGTCAAAGACTTATGGCTCTGCCTGTCTTAACCCTAATCCCATAGCGGCTAGAGACCACCTCCAGAAAAGGGATTACCCTCAAATACACCCACTGTCCTGTCCCTCGGCCCAGTACACCTACTGGGACATTAGCAGACCACACAGCTGCCCATACTAATATTGTTTGCCCAAACGGACCCAATACAACTGTGCTGAGAGGAGGATTCCACCCATGAAAGAGAAGAAGGGAGCGACAGACAGACACCATGCCTTTCAACAAACTGTGTGTGTTCTTTAAGTGAGCAGAAGAGGACTACTTCCAGTAAGGAAGGGCACAAATCAGACCAGGGGTCTCTTATGTGAAATGTTTACCACTGGAGTTCAAGAGGAGAAGGGGGCGAAACAGACAGTGGGTTCAGATGAAAGGATGAAACCTCAGAAAGCTGTGGAATTTGAGCTATTTACACAGGCCTGCCTTGTGCACACACACACTCACACACCCACAAAGACAGGCTTACACATGGACACACACTGCATGTGAGCATCCACACACACACACACACACACACACACACATTAGTAATGTATGAGAGACAATGCAGTGCATAACACCCTGCTTGGAGTGTGTGTCTGTAAGGGGAATCAATCAGGTGACTGGCTGCCCCATTCATAGCTAAATAAATCCCAGGACTGCCATCCTCTCCCTCCACCCCCATTAGTACAGGGACACTGCTTCACATTCACAATGAACTTAGTGTGCCCACACAGGCATTTCTCCAGCCAGCGGGAAAAACTGTGTTGAGGCAACAAGGAGGCTTGTGGTCACTCCACACGCACACTCACGACATGCCATCACCACACACTCACAGCTTCTAGTCAGTAAACCTTGCTCAACCTCCGCGGAAAAAGAAGAAGAAAACGATCAGCATGAAATAAGCAAATTATGATGTAGAAAACCACAGAAAATTGTAGGCTGCATAATCATTTGCATGAACGTACCAGTGCATTGGAAATTTGGTCAAAAGAATGAGAAATTGCTTTATGAAGTACATACGTGACTAGATGATGAGGAGGCTGAACAAGTACTCTTAAGAATTTAAATTGTGATCTGAGTGTTGTACGCACCAGAGCCACTGAGAAAAACTGTAATCACCAGCTGCATCACGGGCACTGCTCTAGAATTCCAGAAATCTGTGTGTGTCAATGACATGCTACACAACGACTGCATCACAGGCACTGTGCTCTAGCTACAATTCATGTGGGTTTCACCACTTCATCACAGGCACTGTGCACTATCCATCTATAGTTCCAGGAGTCTGTGTGTGTGTGTGTGTGTGTGTGTGTCTCACTGACATCTTAATCACGGTTGCTGTGCACTAGTCTCTTGAATGTTTGTGAATGATTGATGAACAATGGTCAGTAGTTGAGGCTCCATCAGTGCCCACTATGTTTACACGGTAAAACTATGAAATGTTCCCAACAATTTACCCAGCAGCCCATGAAATCCACAGTCAAACATCACCTACAGTGAGCTATGGGGAGGGGGGTGGGGGGACATCCATCTATAAAGCTCCAGGGGAGATAACTTAAGAGCTAACTTCTAAAAATAGCCTGTGGCGTCAAAAGGCTCCAGATTTCAAACCATTTCCTCTCAATTTGGAAGTGAGTGCTTGTTGACTCTTCTGATAACATATGTGGGAACAGATAAATATTTGGCATCAACATACTGGCATTCAGGCATGAGTTAACGCAGCAAATTCCGTGGGTCTCGGAGGCAGCGATCCATTGGCTTGTCGAGCACAACTCTCTGCGCTCGCAAACACACACACACCGATCTTGTCCAGCGACCTCCCATTCAGAGTCTCGGGTGTGCGGGGTGTGTCGAGTTGCACCTGGAGCATGCAGAGCTGGAGATGCCCTTCAGCCTCTCCTCTGGGAGCCAGACCAAGACGCCTCCAGTATCAGCAAAGACGACTTTGCTCCCAATCCAATTAATGCCAAAGGTGTCCCCTGGAGAAATGCGTCTCCTCTTTATCCCATCCACGTATCCTACCTCCCAGGGCAGTCAGGAGCAACAACAGACAAGCCCCACGGGCTCTCTACATGTCCCGGCCAGGGACATGGGCAGATGTTTAGCACGTTTTATGGGGGTTCTTAGCGGGGGGAAATTGCGTGAGGAGAACATGCAAACTCCACGCAGAAGAGGCCCTGCGCACTGACAGACATGGGCAGGAGTCAAACTCGGAACATTCTTTTTGCGAGGCGGCAGTGTAAAACGGTACCATCATGCCACCAGAACTACCCCCCCAACTTCCCAAATATACCTAGAGGTTTACAAGCAAGCCTTACGGCCTAATACTACGCAAAACAAATCATACCAGCTTAGGAAGAGTAACTAAGCACCTTACGGAAAGAAAAAAAAGAAAAATACAATGGATTTGCGAAGGCGGGAAGCAAAGAAAATAGGACAATCCGAAAGTGCCATTTGTTCTGCTTAGACTGAGAAGTAACAGGTGACCCGCGAAGAAAGAATAAAAACACAGGAAATTGAAATTGCACAACCATTATGGTGCACTGGAATGTCTGTCTCGTTTACCCCCCCCCCCCCCCCCCCGCCCCCAACAGACATTAGACACACAGCATAGCCTGAAAGCCCTGAAATACCTTCCGCACATAATCTACTGTTGGGAAATGGCTGTGGCACAGGGCAGATGAGTGGGTGGGACAATAGTACACAGAGCGAGAGGGGACTGTCAGCTTTAACAGGAATTCCCCACCTCTCGCATCGGGATCAGGCCTTCCCAGAATCCAGAGGGGCTAGAGAATGATGGGTTATCTAAAACGGCTACAGCCAGGGGACAGCAGACCGTGTCGGTGATCATTGGATGGACGACGTAACATAGCTTTAGCAGCAGAAGTGCTCTTTGAACGAGGGCCTGGCAGTGAGTGAGGAAGCTGTAAGCCTATCCTGAAACCTAACCACGTCTCCTAATCTGCCACTGGAAACGCCTCTAGCAGCCATAATTTACACCTCTAAATATTTTACGTCTTAGTTGAAGAGAGAGAAGAAAAAAAAGTGTGTCTGGCGCTTTGGGTGTGAGATCAGAGAGAGGCTTACTGGTCTCACGGTGGGGCAGAGAGAGTGTGGGAGGAGAGTGGACTCAACACTGGGCCTTCTCCAATATTGTGACCAGGGGAAGTACCAGGTCATGTAAAAAGTCATCTTTCACTCTTCCTGGGCACTTGTAATTTCTAATGCAGTCCCCACACAGACATGAGAGCTGGGCCCTGAGCCAGTTGCTCCTGAAACAAAAGGTTCTGAAACACGAGCCCTCTGTAATCAATTCAAGTCACATGAGACCACAGACTGCATGTTAACTAAATCACATTTGGCATTTAACAATGCTGATAAAAGCTAAGCTAGAGAAAACAATGAGCATGGAACTAGCATCCTCATCACTGGCTTGTCAACCAACCAGGAAGACAAACGTTGGCTTGATCTTTATGAGGGCTATTGGCGTATTGGCCAAAAAGAAGGCTGAGGCACATTAAGCTCATTCATCATTGCAACATTCACCTGTTTGGTTTGAGGACAAGATTAGTGATAGCAACAACAGCCCTTCAAGGGAAACGAGTATGTTGATGTTCCAATCAGGATATGTTGCTAGGGGTTCTGAAGGTTAAACTACTCATGGAGAGAACAGGTAGAGACTAAACAAAGTCACGAGTATGCAGTAAACACACAAGGACGTAGCATTCGGACCTGGGGCTGATTAGTGTTTTAACTGCAGTTTGGTTAGTGTTAACCATTACCCCCTGAGACTTTTACAAGGAAGTTGTGAAGGCAAGCTGATACGACTTTCAGAGGCCTTCCTGCCTTGGTTGCATAGTAAAAAAGATTTAAAGATACATCAGTTAGGTAACCGAGCTTAACCTAAAACCTGTTTTAAAGTACTGTGAATTGACGAGCCTGGAATGGCGGTCCAAGGCTAGGCAGATCCAGTGTCATAGCTCAAAACAAGTCTGCACACTTTTTGCATTTGTCTGCTCATGTCATAACTCAAGAGGGTTGACAACGGGGCTCCAGTCATTAACACTATCGCATGATCAGATCACAGGAGAAAAGGTGCTGAAGAACCCGTTTGGCTCTCTCCTTGTGCCAAACCATTTACATAACCAGAATCAGAATCAGAATGGGATATATTCGCCATGAAAGTTTGCACAGACAAGGAATTTGCTTTGGCAGGAAGGTGCATACAATAAACATATACCTAAAATGTAAATATGTGGACTAACTATACTAAGGGTACATAAACTAGCAGTACTAAGTGGGATTAAAATATAATTAAATATTCAATAAAATAAAATATAAGTTGCCGTAAATTACAATATAAAAATACAAAAATACAAATATTACAAAAAATACAAATGTACAAGATACCATGTTGTAATGCAGTGCAAAAAGCAGTGTGTTTTGAGCAAGAAGTCATTAGAGTCATTAACGACAAGACATCTCATGGAGTCAGATGGCTGAGCGGTTAGGGAATCGGGATATTACTCAGAAGGTTGCCGGTTTAATTTCCGGCAGTGCGAAAAATGACGTTGTGTCCTTGGGCAAGGCACTTCACCCTACTTGCCTCGGGGAGGGGAATGTCCCTGTGCTTACTGTAAGTCGCTCTGGATAAGAGCGTCTGCAAAATGACTAAATGTAAGACAACATTGTACATGACCACAAGACAACTACAGACAGATAAGTCAAACTATAATTGACTGAAGATGCATTTAAAACCAGTTAGACAAAGCATGATGGAAGTGTCTTGTAGGCTACTTGATATAAAGAAATATTGTTGAACACTGGGTGGCATCAAAAGTCCAGTCCCTCGTGGGTTTTAACCTTCTTCTTGAGAAGCCTTTATTCTGAAGGCTACACGCGATTACGTCAACACCAACACACACCGCTTCATCAGGAACATTCATCAGGAATGCGCTGAATTCTCACTTGCAAGTGGATCCACACATTTGAGGCCTACATGCAGCCCGCTCGACCCACCCACACACTGAAACATGTGGTGGCTTCACAAACATGGAGGAGTAAAACATGGACTAGGCTAACTGGCTGGCTGCTTTTGTCTGGAGTGGCAGTTCTACCAGGGTAGCATACCTGCCACAATATTTAAACACCTGATATGGGATACAAAGGAATCCGATTCTGCATTCCTGGGCATGAGCTCTGGTCATTAACAAAACTGTATGTTATACCAAAGCAGAGTAGGAGAGATGTTGAAGAACTTGCCTGCGGCTACTTCAGCCCAGTCATATTAAATATAAACACAGAGGGGGGAAACTAAGTTGGCTAAGACAAAGTCGAACCAACATCGAATTGGTGGACACTGGACATGGTGGTAAGAGTGGTTGAATCAAGTCTGAGGTAATCTAGCACAGAAAGTGGATACATGTAACATTAATTCAAACCAGAAGCAGCAAGGTGTCTGTTTTCCATGGAGAAGCAATGGGATGTTAGGTGGGGCCAATATAGCAGGCCCTTCTAACAGTGTCTACAGTCACAAAGATTAAGCTATAAATTAAACAGAAGCAAACCAAAGCAGGTGGATTGAGGATCTACATTAGCCCTGAATAAACCTACGCCAGTCTGTCATCCACCCGTGTGTGGATTCCTGTACCTCTTTCAATAGAATCTCTTTCGGACTTGTTATAATATTTTGACAGTGTAACACACCTATATCATATGATCCCAACTCTGTGACAACTTCTCTATTATAACCTGCCTGGCTTCCAGGGCTTATTATAACCACATATCTGGCTACACTGACACGTCAACACGGTCATGCCAGCACCAAAAACACTTTCTAGTCTCGGAAGACCAAAATGATGAATGGGGAGACAGGTTTCCCACAGACGTGCACTCTGCACACCGTCACCACAACCAGGCGTCAGTAGAAGTCTGTGAAAGTGGGCAGCATGTAGCTTTGATTATTATAATGGTCAACTGTGTGTGGAAGCACAAAAAATGAGTGCTGGTTTGTTTTAGATTCTGGCCTCTCTCTAAAACCAGCCTAATCCTAAAGTTAAAAAGAGGAGGCCAGTAATCCTTCCTACTTTCTCTGTGGGAGCCTGCACATTGGGAGGTAGAAGTGCATACAGTCCTAGAATAATAAAAGTACAGTGAGTACAGGAACTCTGTTACAACAGGTAGGACATTATCACCAACGTAATAAAAGCAGATGACGCACAAACGGACTAAGACGAGCTTCGACAAAGACCTTTCCCAAATCATTCTGATCCCGATCAATTCATCTGTGTTTATTTGTTTTGTTTTCAGCCTTTCATCTTACATCATCCGAGATCTATGAGCATCCAAAGCAATTAGATATTTTTAAGCACACACCGTCCGGTTTGTTTAACATAACAGAGTCAATATTAATAGAGTGCAAACCCAGGTTTACACACAGAAAGCAGTCCGCTCCCCCTATGTTGGTTAATGATTGACTCTGTGAGCGGACATGGGTCAGGTTGGCGAGGTTAGATAGATCCATAGACATGGTTAAGATCTGTGGTCGAGTCTATCCAAGGTTGACCAAGCCATGTGACAACAAAAGGGACCTAAATCATTCTATAAATTACACACTGCACCAAAGGTCATATCTGGTACAGGACAGCACTGGATCCCATTCTGAACCCTCAAGTGTAGCCAAATGAAGCTGGGCAACGTAAGGAAGGCCCTCTCTACATTTCCACTGAACTTATTGATAGGCCTGTTACAGCTTCCTGTGCATGTAATATCTCTTTAAAGAGCGTTATTATCTCAGGGGAATGTTATCATTATGGTTAAGGATGTGAGCA
Organism: Osmerus mordax; assembly: GCF_038355195.1. Classification (NCBI taxonomy): domain Eukaryota; kingdom Metazoa; phylum Chordata; class Actinopteri; order Osmeriformes; family Osmeridae; genus Osmerus; species Osmerus mordax. The sequence continues at coordinate 2,992,730 of NC_090062.1, forward strand.
GCCATATGATTGGCTCCATCACTGGGTTTTCATGGCAGTTCTGCAAGGGGCTCATTAGGTACTCCAAGAGGCCCACATAGGACCTCTCTAAACCAGGTGGGAACACGGAGGACGTGCAGGGGGTGACATACACACATTTAAAACTGCAGAGAACAGTTCAAGCAAAGCATTGAAACCAATTGAATGACTGCCCAAGTCTCAAATCAAAATCCAACAACCTGAACCTAGAGCATTTCCAAACTCAAGTGGAGCTCACACAAACTCTTTTGGATTAAAATTACGTAAGCAGCCTAGAGCGTACTGAAATTCGGACCTTTCCCCCAGTCATTCATTCCATTTGTCAAACCATCTATCAACATTGCCCTCTCTAACGATGTCTACCTATCTTTCCCTAATATAACATAGCCTATCTGCTAACATTAGGCTACACTTGGAATGGTCTTCGTGAGCTCTCCTGATAATAGGAAACCCTCGGCCCAATCCGAGGTTCCATTATGGCAGCTCTGCACTACACTACTAACCAGAGAAAAGTGCCTTCTGCATGAAGATTTTCTAACAGTGTTTATTCAGCTATATAAGGCTATTCTGTGCAGCCTGTCTCTGTTAGCATAGAAACTGCAATCAGTCAGGTAGACAATGAGAGGATTAAGAGACACCAACTTACCTCACAACTTCAGCATGTTGGGAGTCGAAACTATACAAAAGCTGTTGTTTGATATTGAGGAGACCCTTGAAGAGGCTAGAAATTAAAATAGCTGAATGACAAGCAAATATATGGATTCCTTAAATGAGGCACTGATTAGAATTGTAGCAAAGTATTGGACAGAGTTACATTTCCCCTACAATACACTGATGATTATTACCCAGCCTAGATGTGACTTGATTGTAACTTGATGTGGATAACACCCCCCAAGTAGTACTGATTATAAGAGCTGCCTGGATATTGCACACAGGATATTGAATACATAGTTTGAGATATGGGGTATGTTTTAATAAAAATGGCATCTTCCATAAACATTCCCTTCTTAAAGCAGATTTGAGAGAGCTCAGGGTTCCCGTCATCAACTCAAGTCAACTTTTCCTGGGGAAGTTCATTTCTTCAGGCCTAGATGTTATACTCCAGTATTTGTGTTGCAGGTACAGTAGGCTATAGGCTAAATAAAGTGATAATTTCACTTGAAAATATACCATTTCACCTTAAAACATTGGCCAATAAAATGGGACCCTTTGGTTTCTGGCTTCTATGAGGAGATTAAATGGCAAATTGAATGAATTTAGATAGCAAATAACTAGACTAAGTAAAACTTTGTATCTTTACAAATGTTTGTTTACACAGATAATGTGGACATTCATGCCAGGCTGTATGTAAACAACTCCAATTCATGCCTTGGGAACACCAAAGGCAAACTTTCTGTCTCACATTCGCACCATCTACTTTCTGTATTACAATACTAACTTGTAAACAGTATAACAATAAATACATATAAATAATAAAAATTACCTTTATTAAATAATTGCCATATTTAAAATGTTGCCCATGCACCTCACCTATACAGTTTTGACAAGCAATGAGGTATTGCTATTATTTGTCCATTGCCTACGAATCGATTGTGAAATACATACCTCTCTAAGCCATATGGCATCTGTAACTACGTAGCAACAGAGGCTAAAAAACTAGCCTGGCTGGCGCGACCCATGTGACTCAGTCACAGCTTCACTACACATTTCAGAGTGACTTCGAAGGTTGACTGAAAACACCACGACTGTATTAACGAAACTCTCACGTGTCCTCAGTTTACAGTGCAGCTAGCTTCCCACCAACACAAACACCTACTTATATCCTTGTGAAAACAAGTAAAAGCACAATAAAGACATAAGGACAGTCACAGCTTAGCATGAAAATGAAGTATTACCTTTGGAATATAAGGATTTGGGGGAATTCAGGTCGAGGTCCGCGCTGAAAATGGATATGAAATCAGAGGGCATCGCAATGCCTCTGAAGAGGGGAAATCGGACACCCTCGGATATGAAACGTCGCTAAGAGACTAGCAGTAGATACCTGTTTGTCACAGACTTACTGTGATGGGAAAGTGTTGGCAATAAATTAAAAACGACAGTATACATTCGTATGTTACAAATGGTTTGTTAACTTAACTAGCATGTACACACTCCTATCTACTCAGCACCGTTATGCCTGGTGACAAGTGTTTTGTCCTTTTTTTTCTTCAGCACCACGCCTCCTCCAGTGACGCACACATGAACGGCGAACACACAACTGGGGGGGGGGGAATCAGATTGTCACGTGATTGAGAGCCTCAAAAATTTAAAACAGGCTCATACTGTAAAAGTGAACAGAACATTTGCAAAGGAAACTTGTTTACACAAGACAAACCAAGCATAACCTTTTCACTATTGATATCAATAACCACTTAGGTCAACTGATGGGATACCTTTTCCCAGGTACATCCTACCTGAGAAAATGTCTGAGTGGGACATACGCTTAGTTGTGAGAGCATATCCTGTAGTAGGTTTAACGGGTAATATGTGGATATAATATGTCGAAGTACTTGTAATTGTCTTGTCGCAGTGTAATATCACCCGAACCCTCTCTCATTGATCTTGCCTTATTTTCTGAATATCTGGACATCCCTTACCCTTTCACCCACCTAATGTCTCCTGAAACAGGCCTACCTGTCACTAACCACAGTCCAAATCAAATTAGATTTAATGTTAATAGACTAAACTAATTATGAACAATAAATTATTTTCAGCTGTTCCAAGATCAAGCGCATAACAATTTTTAAAAACACATGCAAATTGAAAATATGCTTTAAACTATAACCCTGCATGTCCTTGGAATTTTATGTCTTTATTGGTACTCTTTGATTACTACTTGATAACACTCCCTCCTGCCTTTACCTTTCATCCCATTTTTTGTCACACCTCAACTCACAGAAGACTTATTATTTGTCTATCGGTCTTCAGAATGACTTTATTAGACATCTGCATTCGTTTACCATTCCCAAGAGAGTATTAGGATTTGCAAAGGACAGATTAATATGAACTCTGACGTGACATGTTAAATGTTTTAACTATGCAAGGAAAACTTTAGTAAAGGATTGCTGGGAGCGTAGGGTAGCCGACAATTATGTAAAAGTAAAAAAACAGATTCAGAAATAGAAGTAGATCCATTCAATCTTATTCACAAGTAGAACATTTTAAGACACGTTTTAAAAAGATTTAGACTAAGAATAACCATTTTCATAGTCTGTGGATTTTACAGCCCTCTAGCGTTGGACATAGGCTAAATAGAAGTTGAAACACATAGTTTTAATGTTGATGATAATAAACACTTACAACTGAACAATGCTTGTATTAAGGTGACCATTTTGTTCAAATTACAAGCACTTATTTTGTTTAATGTCAATGATAAATTCGGATGTTTTGAATTGGTTTCTTTAAACTGCAAAACTGCAGCGCACTGTAATCCCAGTGAACGCAATCATTAGTCACGTGGTAATGACGCAGATTCTGCGACAGAAACACTAACAGTGGCTAGCTAGTGAAGTTGCATTGCTCTTAGAAAATCAGTTTTTCTCAACATTTTTATAATTTTACGATCAACATGCCGGATTTGGCTGTAGAAAACGTTGTTGTCCATCCTTTAGTTCTTTTGAGTGTGGTAGACCACTTTAACAGGTGAGATATGCTGAATGCGCCTTTCAACACGAAATGTGTGGACTCATTGTCTGACGGCGGCTAGCAACACTGCACTGTAGCACACTACGAAAACTAACATTACACAGCAATTGGTTTATGTGATAGCCTTTAGCTCGACTAGTCTTGCCAGCATCTAATTATTAGCTATCATGACTCACATTTTTATATTTTCTTTTTTCTTTTTTGACCAGAATCGGTAAAATTGGAAGTCAGAAGAGGGTTGTGGGTGTGCTCCTTGGCTCATGGCATAAGAAGGTTCTTGATGTGTCAAACAGCTTTGCAGGTATGCAATTAACAGCTCTCAGATGTGTTAGTTTCCATATCCTACCTCGTGTGTCTCCTGTATTTAGGTTATCAACAGAGACCTTTTTAAAAACGTCTTACTATTGCCCACCTTGCAGTACCATTTGACGAAGATGACAAGGACGATTCTGTTTGGTTCCTGGATCACGACTACTTGGAAAACATGTACGGGATGTTTAAGAAAGTTAATGGTAAGGGCTATTCAAAAATATTACACTTATAATTAAAATAGTTTCAATTGAAATTGGTATGATCTTCTTGTTTCTTGATTAGAATCAGAACATTTAAATAGCTATTTAAATTGTGTGCTTCTTATTCCTATTTTAGCAAGGGAAAGAATAGTTGGATGGTATCACACTGGCCCAAAACTACATAAGAATGACATCGCCATCAATGAACTAATAAAGCAATACTGTACAAACTCTGTAAGTAGTGCATTTTTTATCATCCATGTCAAGATTATGACATATTGCGTGTTCATTTTTGCTTTTGTTGTTTCCAGGTCCTTGTCATAATCGATGTAAAACCCAAAGACTTGGGTCTACCAACGGAGGCCTACATATCTGTGGAGGAAGTGCATGATGTATGGTTTTAATCATCACGAGGACTGGCAGTAGAATGCATGCCCTTTTAATGTATTCCTATGGTTAGGTTGACCAAACACTGGAACTGTACTTTAAGATTACATAAAAAAATTGCTATATCTGCTTCCTAACTACTGTACGTGTTCTCAGGATGGCACCCCGACATCAAAGACATTTGAACACGTGACCAGTGAAATTGGTGCTGAGGAGGCTGAGGAAGTGGGTGTCGAGCATTTACTTAGGTAACACACCTCCACAACCAGTGTTGAAATTATGGTCCACTCAGACACTTTGCTGAATATAATGAATGCAAAATCAATGTGTAAATTATTTTGATTTAATTTTTCTTCTCTGTGCACAGGGACATCAAGGACACCACTGTTGGCACCCTGTCTCAGCGCATCACCAACCAGGTCCACGGCTTAAAGGGACTTAACTGCAAGTTACTGGATATCAAAAGTTATCTTGAGAAAGTGACCACGGGCAAGCTACCCATCAACCACCAGATCATCTACCATCTGCAGGATGTCTTCAACTTGCTACCAGATGTCAATCTGCAGGAGTTCATTAAGGCCTTCTACCTTAAGACTAACGACCAGATGCTGGTGGTCTACCTGGCCTCCCTCATCCGCTCTGTTGTTGCCCTCCACAACCTCATTAACAACAAGATTGCCAACAGAGATGCTGAAAGGAAGGAGGGTCAGGAGAAAGATGACAGCAAGAAGGAAAAGAAAGAGGACAAGGAAAAAGAGAAGGAGAAGGGCGATGCCAAGAAAGATGACAAAAAGGAGAAGAAATGAGCATGCCCTGCCAGTTTGGACTGATCTAACTATGTTGTTTATGGTGGAGATTACGTTTGTATTTGTTTACCCCTTTTGTTTTTGTATACAGGACACTGTATTTATCTTTTTGGGGGGGAAAAGAAGAACCCTCATATTTTATTTAGAATTAAAGACGGAATGGGATATATTTTGGTTTGGTGGTGAATCTTTTCAAAATACAATGAAGCCTGAGCTCGATTTATACATTAACACCCAATAGTCTCCCCAAAAAACATGGGTGGAACATTATGCAAACACAAAAAGTATATTTTTAAACATCAATTCATTCTATATATGCATACTTACATTTTGATAAATGTATTAAATATGTTTATATTCTGTCTATAAAGAGATAGTGGAGGGTTCTTTGTTGATGGCAGGGGCAGTGGTATACTTCTCTCCAAGGTTTTTCTGGCCCTGCTTGCACCTGATCCCTAACAAACCACAGAGCTTCATCAGCATCAGGTCCACGATCTCCTCCTCTTCAGAGGGCTGGGAAACACACAAGACAACTCTGAAGACAATTCACTTTTTAAACTGTTATACTTTAAATTGGTGGTAGGGTTTTGAAAGGGCCACTTGATACACTAAGATAAGATAGCTACTACCTTGTGATGTTTCTGCTCTTCACTGAAAGCCACCAGGATGACTGAGATGAAAAGGTTCAGCACCACAAAGGTCATGAACACGATGCAGGAGCCAATGAGGAACCCACCCAAAACTGGATTATAATCCAGAACCTGGATTACAAAAAAACTATTCAGACCACCAACAGAAGAACATTTCATCACTAACACCTCAGTAGTAGCTGTTATCAATCTTATGCTTAACCAACCTCATCATAGTTGAAGATGCCCAGCTGCAAGCTGACCATGTTATGAGCAGCTTCCATGAGGGTCTTATATGATGACAGCCTCCAGCCACACAGCAAATTAAACTGGAGAGAAAAATCATTCAATCAGTTGAAATAAGAATTGGTTATACGATATCCTTATGTACAAGTTGTACAACCTCATGTACACAACCAAGGTCACCCATACAACGATAGAGTAGGCAAGAGTCATGATGGTGATGACCACCAGGAAGCCTGAGATGTCAGTCCAGGCCCTCTGCAGTGTGACTGTGATCATGTGCAGCTTGGAGTTGAGTCTCATCAGATGCCAGAGCTTGACTGTCGCCAGCAGCACCAGGAAGGCTATCACATAGCCCAACACAGCATCAGCAGTCGCTGTGGCATGGAAACTGGCAAACCTGCAAAGTGAGAAGAGGGAGTTTGTACTTATAATTCAATCAGGTCTCACAGGTGTCACATTAAACATTCAGATAATAGAAAGTCTACTATTTAACAGTAACATCCAGAGCTTCTTCCAGTGATGACTGAGACTTCTTCAAATTACCTCATTAGGAGTTTAACTCCTCTTGCCAGTATCATGCCTAACGAAAATATATGCCTAACCATGGGATCATAGTTATGAGTTATGATAGTTATGAACTAACTCGTCTTTGTGGTCGTGGTAGTAGGCCATGTCCCTGTTTCCTAGAAGAGTCCTCTTGATAAAGACAGACAGAGCGCTCCAGCTCAGGACGATGATAGCCAGCTCCACCAGGTTAAACTTGCTCCTGAAGTAACCCCACTTGTGCTGCTTCATCAGCTTGCCCTGTGAGGAGGCCAGATAAGTGTTCCACTACTGTACCACAGCAGTACAAAAATATTACCAAAAGTATATGTTTGACATTAGCTTGTGCTTCAGTCACTCACCTGAACAAACATATAATACAGGATGAAGAGAAAGTAGACGACCTCAGAGGCCATAACAAAGATGTGAAGACCACCAGTCGATTGGTAAAGACGAACACTCTGCAGCTCACTGCGGAACTGGAACGCCCCTGAAAGATGACATGTACAGTAAACCACCTTTGTTAATGTGAAAACCACATGACAAGGTCATGTGCTTCTCTCAGACACAGTCACTCACCTACGGCAGTGGTCTCCAGCATGAGAGTGGCAATGCAGAAGAGGTTGACATTAGCATTATACACAGTGAATTCTATGAAGACTGCCCGGGTGTACATGTCAATCCAGGTGCTGTCAAACAAGAACTGAATGGTTCTGTAGAAACAAGGATATAGCAAGGATGAAACCACACTTCATGGTTGTCTTTACACTTAACAGGGAGTAGTACTTTAGTACAAAAAACTCTGTACCTGCTGGCATTGTATGAGTCTGGGCCCAGTTCCTCCACAAAGCCGCCTCCTCTGTAGAGAACCAAACTACCCCAGACAGGATATGACCTCAGTCGGGCCTGGCTCTGGTACTTCCATGGGCTGTGAAGGCTCACTGAGGAGTTGTCCCCCACAGAGCGGTTCCAGCCGGGCCCATATGAGCCCATGTCCTCCACCTCCCATGAGTAGGGAGCATGACAGTCAGGCACAGACTGGCGCATGGAGCGGGGAACACGGCACGAGTTCTTCTGTACCCTCACCTGGCGAAGGCGGGCATTACCCACCAGCTTGGAGTTCCCATCTGTGATGAAACCTATTCCAGGCAAGGACATTATGCTCAGGACACTGCTCTGTTCCCATATGGCATTTGCTATAGCTTTTCAGTTGAATATTTTACTTTATAACAGAAAATGTTACCTGGATATTCTCCAAACAGGTTGTTTAGTAGAGAGGTGTTTGCCCAGGTGAACACATCACCAGGACTCATGTTGTCAGAAATTCCTTGGGTGAAGCTCTGCTGGATGTGTCGAGTCAAGAAGTAAGCATTGGGATCCCTCTGGCCATAAGCCACCAGGAGTAACATCCACATAAACCCCATGTAGGCTTGAAAAAGAAACACAGAGTTAATCTTCAAGGGTTTTTTATCCACACAGATTGATGAAACATCAACATTTACATTTAGTCATTTAGCATACGCTCTTATCCAGAGCGACTTACAGTAAGTACAGGGACATTCCCCCCGAGGCAAGTAGGGTGAAGTGCCTTGCCCAAGGACACAACGTCAGTTGGCATGACCGGGAATCGAACTGGCAACTTTCGGATTACTAGCCCGATTCCCTCACCGCTCAGCCACCTGACTCACAACATCTACAATAAGAGGTCCCACTCACTTAGAATCTCCCTGATGAGAGCAAAGACCTTCTGTTCTTTCATCAAGTTGTTCCTCATTTTCTCAATGTCACTTGGAGGAGGGGGTTGGTAGAAGCTGCATGTGCTGTCCCTCCTGGCTGCCCGCATCGCACCAGCTTCATCTGGGGGTAGAAAAGGCCATGTTTTGGACCTCTTTGTAGTAGTTGTCAGATACTGTACTATATTGTTGTAGCCCTCTTAAAAATGTAGTCTCTTTAGTTAGCTGGGTTACAATTTTTTGTAACCCTGGTTACCATTGTTCTCTCTCATATACATTTATTATTTTCCCACCCCTAAGGATTCGTCAATATTTGGAATACATAGACAACGTCGGTGTCAAAATGTTCGTCTTGGTCCTGATTGCGTTGATTCTTTTTTATTTACGTTCCTTTGCACTGTTTAGGAGCTTACAACATTTTTGTGACAAAAAGTGCCTTGTGTGCACTAAGGGACCTCAGTGCTAGCCTAACGTCACAACGTCAGCACACGTTAGCAACAACGCATAGATACGCCGTTCTAGTATTACCCGGCGTCATGGAGCCGACCAGCTAAATAGTTATTTATTTAGCACTAGTGTTGCTACCTGCGTATACCTACAGCTGGCAGCTGTGCTCCGTTTTGCTCCTAGATTCAGACCTAGTCCTGGTAAATTGTAGAGCTATACTAGACTTCTGCTGTGTGGGAATCGCAGGAGCTAACCAGTCGAAGGGCGTACAAAAATACAGGGTGTTGATATTCAAACTGTTACTGTCTGGTAAGGGTTATCCATACAGTTTCAAGACCTGTTTACGTACTGTGAGGTATTTGATGAAGTTATATTCTACACAGAAAGAAGTGTTTTTTGTTGGGTAATTTGCACATTAAGTTAGGTATGTCTTTATAAGTCAACATTTTTCTAAGTTAATCCTTTGTTTTTGTAATGGGTTTCTAACTCTGTATTTCTGGGGAAAATTAACAGGGGGGTATATAGGAGTAGTGATTTACTTAGTGATTTACTCATCGTCGGGAGACACCAAGTGAAGGAACCTGGTGCTCCGCCCCAAAGGGCTTAGGTCAGTTATACTTAAGGGGGCTAGGAGCGCTACATTGTTAACTCAACTACCACAGGAGGGCATGGTTAAACCTGAAGATTAAGTACCTGGGTTTCTGAGAATTCCATCGACCTTAGGATCACCATATTCTTCCTGATCAACTTTCTTAAGCACAAGAGCAAAGAAGACAGCAAATCCCAGCACCTGTTTTGAAGAAATGCACATGAAACAACCCCGTCATATAAATGTAGGTAGATATAATGTAATTTATCATCGTGACCTAACGTGATGTGACTGACCTTAAGAGGTTGTGTGATCAAGAGGCTCTCAAAGAAAGACACAACCATAGAGATGAGCCAGCTGACTGAGCGCTCCTTCCCATAATGCAGCCCATATATCATAGTGAAGAATCCTGACACACCGCTAGTGGCTACCACCAGTATCCAGCCCACAAACACAAACCACCACGGCAGCCCTCCTGAACAGCACTTCCTCTTGCTGGTGTCCTCGTCGAGGCTCTCTGCTGGGCTGATGCTGCAAGCTGGTTGGTCCCCTCCAAGGCTGGAGGAAGAGAGCTGGGACTCCAGCAATCCCTTCATGCCCTGGACCTGCTGCACAGCCCGCTGATAGCTGTGTGGGTTAGGGAAGCGAGAGGGTCCCAGTAGACTCAACTCCTTCTCAACATGGCGGAGCTGCCTGTACAGATACTGACTGTTGCTGCTCCGTTTTTGGCTCCTGTCCACAGTTTTCTCAGGGCTTCCACACAAGCTGCTGTCTGATATCACAAAGAACATCCTTAGCCTTAAACACAGACCACATACACTAAACGCAGATTCAATCATTTAATATTCATGAGTGAAGTTCAGGTGTCTCCAATCACCAGCAGGGAAAAGGCATTCCAATTAAATACTCTGGTCAAGTATAATCTACCGAAATGTTGACCAAAAAAGCTGTTACCTTGTAGTTCAACTGAACCTAAAGACAGAAGGAGAGATCCTTCTCTCTTGCAGACATCAGTGTAAAACTCTCCACCTGCACGGTTCTGCTGTCTGATAATGTCCTCCACCAGAGAGAGCAGAGTGTTGATGTCAGCCTGTCGTCCAGACCCCAGCTCCAACTCCAGACGAGGCATGGGGCTCTTCATGGCCTTGGAGAGAGACTGGGCTATCCTCTTGATGTCCTAAGAAAATGAACAAACGTGCTACCTGAATAAAACCTTCAGACTGACAGAAGGGTGAAGGAATGATCCAGATAACTCTACCTTGATGACAGTGTCTGGTGTGATGTCCTTGTGTTCCATCTGTGGAGAAGGAGGCTGTGATGGAGACACACGGCCAGTCTTCCCCTGCTTGGAGGCCTCTGTTTTGGGTTGACCAGGCTTCTTCTCTCGGGGGCGGGTGTTTCTGAAGATACTCACAATCAGCAGATTGATGGGGAACATGATGATAGAACTTTGAACTCCAATCATCACTTGTTGCCAGGTGAACTCAATGTGACCTTCAGAGTTACAGATATAGGGATAAATTAACAGAGAGCGTTAATCACTTTTAAGTCCAGACACGTTGTGGAGCACCAATTCCGTGGATAATATCTTACCCAGGTCCATTGTTTGTTCAGAGGGGTCAGTCGGGATGCCATAGAACATGATATTGGTCAACATGGTGCAGAGCAGCAGAGAAAAACAGCATGATACTCGCTGCACACATGTGAAGGTGCTGTTTGGAGGACGGCTGATCACAGAGAACCAGATGTGACCATCACGGAAGTCTTTGGCTGTCTTCATGAAGAACAGGTTACTGAAAAGATGCAGTATACAATCGAAATTAACTGTACTTAAATACATCATGGAGGAGGGTTCTTAGATCAATTACAGGATGGTCCTTTTCATCTCACCTAAATCTCTTTAGATCCATTTCAGTGGCAACAGGGAAGGATCTATCTAGAAGGCAGTCTCCCATATCGATGGCAAGCCAGGAGTTACAGAGGAAGTGCCACTTCTGCCCAGTTTGTAAATCTTGCACCATTACTTTGTTTACGTACCTGCAGGAAAACATGATTTCATCTCAGCATCCGGAAAATATCTGCATATACCCCGCCTCCCCCCCCCCCGACGAGCTTTCACAAGCTTAATTTTTATATAAAATATACAGATATATTAGTTGTAAAAATTACAGCTAATAAACGGACCCATCTGCAACCGACGCAAGCAAGTACACCCTACCCTCTCCTTAAAATTATTATTTTCCCACCCCTAAGGATCCGTCAATATTTGGACTACATAGACAACACCGGTGTGAAAAGGTTCGTCTTGGTAGGGATTGCATTGCCTCTATTGGGATTTACATTCCGTTGCACGGTTTAGGCTTGAATAAAGTTTTGTAGCAAAAAGTGCCTTCTGTGCACCAAGGGACCTCAGTGTTAGCCTAAAGTCACAATGTCAGCACACATCAGAATGTCAGCACACGTTAGCAACGACGCAGTTCTAGTAAGACAGACAGTGATATCAGTGAGACCTCAGCATTAGTACCGTAGCTAAAAGTCTAGGAAAGTTGAGGTTACTTTTCGCTAGGTACATACGAACATGTAGGTAGACAAGTTGGTTCCCCTTCGTTCTTTTGGTGAGCAGTCTCACGAGCCCTACTTACCCGGCGTCATGGAGCCGACCAGCTAAATAGTTATTTAGCACTAGCTTTGCTACCTGCTACAGCTGGCAACTCCGTTTTGCTTCTAGATTCAGACCTATCCCCGGTAAATTGTAGCGCTAGCTAACTACTAGACTTCTGCTGTGTGGTAATTGCAGGAACTAACCAGTCGAAGGGCATACAAAAATACAGGGTGTTGATATTCACAGCCTGGAAACATACCCAGCTGCAACCGATGCAAGCACACCCCACAATTTCCCCAGAAATGGTACCCTCTCTAGTTATTATTATAGTTGTTATTATTATTGTTGTTATATTGTAATACACCATAAGAGTATGTGTGAATGTATTGGTTCCTCTCTTCATTCAACAACATGTGAGTTTCCTGCCCATTCCCTACCAGCTCGGGTGTTCTCCAGAGTTGTCGTGCCACACCCTGATGCTCTGCAGCTCCCCCAGGGAGAAGGGGGTGGTCAGCAGGAAGGTGTCTACTGCACCCCTCTCAAACACAGGTTTGTCAGGGTCAGTGAGGTGGTGGGGCTCACTCTCCCCCTCTGTGCCCAGCAGAGTCACGGTTACCTGGAAATGGGAAATAGGTTACCTAGAGGTAGCTGAAGCTGTTGTGGCACCCTGTGTTGTCGTTGTTGTTGTTGTTGTGGGGGCTGGACTCTGAAGCTGTCTGACCTGAGCTGAGCTGGAGGCACCACGTCGATGTCCTGTGCTGATGTTCAGCATGTAGCCATACTCAGCCAAAGGGTCGTTGTCCTCCAGTACTGTTACCTTTACCTGGACACAATTTGAGGGTATCTTACACACATACAAACACTGAAAAAGTAACATTGCCACATCAACAATGGTGTTTCTGATTTATGTTTTTTTTTTTTTACAAAATGGCCTAAGTGGCTTTTTGAGAGAGACCTTGGCAGTATCCTTGATGTCTTTCCTGCGTGCCCACACGACCACCAGGAGATAAGCTACAAAGATGGCGCCCACAAAGCACACAACCACTGGGTTTTCAGTGAAGGTAGAGAAGAGCTCTGCGGTGCGAGACACATCCACAACGTTGGGCATGACGAAGAAAGAGCTTCCAAAGAAGGTCAGGTGGTTACATAGGCACTGAGTGACAAACGGGGTGGTGAGAGGGCCAACCTGGAAAGACCAGAGCCGGATCGGCCATCAGAATAAGACCAATATTGCTTACTTTGCGAGTTGCTCATTAGATGTGATGTACTTACCCTGCAGCCGGCCTCACTCCAAGCTGATTGAGACTCATTCCAATACTTGCACTGGGCAGCAATGGAGGTGACAGACACACTGGCATTTACTGATTTAACCCCTGCCTCCACAATGGGTTGCACCACAAGGTAGTGCTCCCCAACATGTCCTCCTCTATCACTGGGAGCCAGCACCCATATGTACCTCTCCTCTAAGAGAAACATGAGAACCAGATAAAAACCGTAAATGTCCCCATTGTTTCCAGAGGAGTATATGAGGGAGACAAAAGATTCTATCCTGTACCAACAATGTAGAATACCCTAGTAACAAACTATTAAGAAGATTTTACACATACTGTACCTCGTTTGCTACCCTGATGTGGCATCTGAGTCTTAGCTACATAATCCGCTGTGGTGGGGTAGTTCTTATCACCCAGGAACAGTTTAAAGGTCAAGTCCTCTGATGGCTCCATCCTCAGCACCAGCGTCACATCAGGTGAAGGAACGTTGATCTTCAGAGTGCTGTAGTTACTCAGGTTCAAGATTGTACTGTTCACCTGTTCTCCATCCAGCCTGGGCAATAATATCTGTGATTGAAAGGGAAGTATTTGACAAACAAGTGAGCTTCGTACACATTTGTATGATGCTTTAGGTGAGGTTTCCATAGTTTCATAAATAGTTTTCTATGAAAAGAGAGGTTGTTGAAATGTTCATACTATCAGGCAGTTCTACAATCTACCATCACATTTATGTGCATCTATCAATTGATAAAGACATTCTTCTGTATCGGAATCTTTATTATAAGACTATTCCAAACTGTTGATGCCTTGCAGGATTTATACTTTTCCATTTGAATCCAATATCATCTCAAACATGACACTGCGTCTACTGGTCCATGATTTCCAGTATGTATACAATAAAGTAAATGTTGTACATTCCAAACAATGTGTTCGTCGATTCAGTCATGATGACATGTCGTATTGCTCTGACCTCTATCTCCTCAGCCAAGTTCTCTATGGGAATGACTGAGCCATTTTCTTTGCTGATAGACATTGAGCCGACAACACCGCTGATGTTTCCTGCTTGACTCCAAGAGAATGGATTATTTGCCAAACTCAGCATCTGAAAAACAGACATCGAAAAGACCAATGGAGAATAATATTTACTACAGAACAAACTTCTCTCACAATCTTACCCGCACATCCACCGGTTCCTCCAGAGGAAGGACGTCAGCAGGGAGGGGAGGGAGGGAGAAGCTGGAGGAGGTGTTCTTCGGAACGATGATCGACTGCATTTGAAGGGTTTCTGGAGATGCTCTGGAAAGAGACACAATGAAAGGCATTACTACAGGTGGGTGTTCTGTATTTTAAACTTCCTATCCACACACTTTTCATACCTTTTAACATACACACTGATCTTAGCAGTGCGTATAATGGTCGGCCCCTCGTTGACCTTTTTTCCAATCAACAATACGCTCTGTACATACGCCAAGCTACTGACAATATAGTCCGAGATGGTTCTCTGTGAAAGACAGGTTGGGTATTTAAGAAGGGCAGTGCCAGTTCTACCATTTAAGTAATAAAGGTAAAAAAATACAATAATAGTTGCTTACATTTGAAGAGAACTCTAAAAGGTTGCTGGCCACCTGTACTATTGCAATTGCGGCATTCAACACATCCCCTCCATCTTCCTGACTGATGTTCATGGCGAGAAGGGAGGAGCTGAGGTCTGCCACTAGAGAACTTGCCTGTTTCTGAAGCACACGCACAACACAACTCACGAACTAGCGAGAACACAGTTTCACTGAACCATGGTTCATGAGGTCAAAGTGACAAAGTGATTGTTTGTATACATTGTATGTGTGGCTAGTGTGTTTTGTTTTTGTGCAATTAGACATATTTTTCAGGCGTACCTGGGCTTTGGTAGTGAGCTCACTGCCCTGTTTGGTGAGTCCTGAGACTGCTCTGGCTGTCACCTGCACACTCAGCGGGGTCCTGCAGGGGGCGACCTTCTCCTCTTCAGTAATTATGGTCAGCATCTGCTCTCTTAGCTTAGCAGAGAGATGTCTTTGTTAAAGAGACTTTGTGAAAGACCCGTTACTAAACATGGAAATGGGTGTAATGTGGACAGCAGTAGAAATTGTGATCGATCAAATCCACATCTGGGTGACCTCAACTTCAAACTAACCGAATTTTATAATAATTTCTGTCCAGCATACATTGCGTCTTGTTTCACCATAACACAATATCTCATCTCTCCTACACTCTCACCTTTTCCCTGCCTTCCTTCTGCTCGTCGTCGTTGTTCTCGTTCAGCATGTCAGACACAGACTGGAACATCTGTCCCAGGTTCTCTCCAGAGAGCAGCCCCTGCTGCTGCAGCTGGGCGACAGAGTCCACCACCGCAGACTGGAGCTCCTGCACTGTAGAGCTGGAGTCGGCCGGATGCACCTGCTCACACGACAACCAGAACAGTACTGATGACTCCACACAGCAACGTGGTAAAGCTGGAATGAGCATCGAGAGTAGACCCGAGGAAGAAGGAATACATACGAGTCGATCATGACAAACCTCAGTTGTGATGATAGTGTTCGTTTTGGTCTTTGTGATCTTGTCTGTGACTGTAGCAACTATCGATAGTTTGTAGTTGTTGATGCTTTCGCCAACGGGGAGGTAGACAGAGTTCACTTTGCTTACATCACTACAGCGGAGGTGCATATCTGGGACACGGAGGAAATTGTTTTGCTCTTTAGATCAAAGGCCTGATTGCTTTTATCTTAGTGAGAAAGTCCCCTGGATGAGAAATACTGCCACACTGAGATACTCACCACTGTCAGTCTGGAAACAGTACTGACAGTCCGTGCAAGAGGCTTGTGTGCAGGTGATATTGAAAGCACTGAGAACTGTGCCCTTTGAAGGGGAAATGCTACACCCAAAAGAGTTGGTAACAGTTACAGGGGAGGTGGTGATGGTTACAGGGGAATTAGTGGTTACGGGAGAGGTGGTGATGGTGATGGTTACGGGAGAGGTTGTGATGGTTACAGGAGAAGTGGTGATGGTTACAGGGGAGGGAGTGGTTACGGGAGAGGTTGTGATGGTTACAGGAGAAGTGGTGATGGTTACAGGGGAGGGAGTGGTTACGGGAGAGTTGGTGATGGTTACAGGGGAGGGAGTGGTTACGGGAGAGTTGGTGATGGTTACAGGGGAGGGAGTGGTTACAGGAGAGGTGGTTGTTGAACGTGGTATCTGGACAGTGTACTTGGTGTAGCCAGGAGTTGTCTTATCTAAGATGGAACAAGATATGACTGTCAAGGATAGTCACCCAATAATTACTTTTAGCTGACTGTATTAAAAACAATACCCACCATAAGCTACAATTACGATATTTTCAGATATGGCCTGGGCATTTTTTAGATTATTACTCATCAAATTGTATTGACTGACACCATTACTGTTCAGTATCAGGGGTTTTGTCCCTGCCTGTTCATGGCAGTCTTTGATGGGTCCCTGAAAGAAGAGTCACACATGTTACTTTGCTGGTTTTATGGTACTTAAAACACCACTCAATATATTTAGGTTTATGCAACATACTGTCAAAAACACAGTAATTTAAATAATGTTTTACTTTTCTATTTAGAAATTAAATACGGTATCTCGGACCCACCGCTAGATTTAAGGCACTATAAGGTCTGAAATCCTCGATACTCCAGACCACTGTGGGACAACTTGTACATTCCAGTCTCACCAAGACGTTTGTGTTTACATCCACTACGTCGCAATTAGTGAGACAACTGGAAAATGACAATACAAACAGTATATGTGACAATCATATCCTCAGGGATGCCTCAGAAAGTTTGAGGTTAGAACTCAATTACCCAACTTACATGATTCTGACTCCTGAGTATGCCTGTGGTGTGACGGTGATGCATTTAGAATCACTCTTCAACTGGTTATTACCGTTTCCATTACCATTGGCATTACCATTACCATTACCATTACCATTACCATTACCATTACTGTTCCATACAGTAAATGTATAAACATAATAAGAGAAAGGGTCTGGAAGACAGCTTGCCAGAATGTCCAAAGTCTGCACCATATCAACTTGTTGATCACATTTACAAGAAGTTTCTGTAGGAAACAAACGTGAAAAAAGACCATAGTTAACCATACCATTTCTGTTCAAGGAATACATATCTCTATTCATATACTGTAAACAAATGACTGTCTTTGACATTTGACATTCTCTTAGATTTTTGGTTTGACTAAGCTAAACCTGAACCTTTGTGAAAGGTTGTTTACTTTAGAGTGTTATGAATATTATTTTCTTACGGCATTGCCACGAATACAGTTTATTTCCTCCATTGATTCCATTGTTGCCAGTTAAACCAAGTGTGACACTATTACTGTAGTCAACAACAGTGGACGGAGTGACAGTAATAGACATGGTGGTCCTGGGAATTATAATATGGTCCTCCTTCTTCAGAAGGCATGAATAGAAATGTAGGATATGCATTAGTCACAACAATTTGTTTTAATTCAGTACTTCATTTTATTGCTATGTAGCCTGAGAGTGTGTTCAAATTCTGCAATAAATTATTGTACTTATTTTGAAAGTTTGAAAGACAAGGTTATACATTCATGAAAAAAGAAGAACATGTGATTCAATTTAGCATACTGTGATTCCATCCTCTTTATTTGAAGGTTCAAAATTGTTGTCACAGGTAGCGGTTATGTTCCATAATTCCACATCCACCTCCATATCTGAGAAGACATTCCAGGCTTTGAGTTTCACCTGGAAATCTCCTGTAACCCAAACATCCAGTCTTACTGCATGAAAAAATAGACTATCTGGAATGTGTTGCCTGTGTATGAGTATGATTACCTTGTACTGTTGGTGTGATGTTGTAAACTTGCAGACTGCTGTTGTGCATGTGTCTGGTCTCAGAGAAAGTCTTGTTGTCTCCAGTCACAGAGAACAGGAGCTGTGCTGGAGCTCCATGCTCCAGAGAGACACTGATGGGGAGGTGGGAGTCTGGACACTGGCCCTCCTCTAGCAGCAAGGAGGCCTGCAAGCCTCCCACTGGCTCCAGCAGGCACACCTGCAGCTCTGTGGACACTCCAGGGGTCGTGACCCCGTTGAACACCTTCAGGCTTAGCTGGTGGCAGCCAGACCCAAGCTGCTCCTGAACCTCTGGACCCACTGTAATGTTGTGGGGAATGATTCCTCTGACCACAGATGAGTGAGACACCAACATGTCCCCACTCTGGATTGTATAGGTCACATTTGTACCTGTTGACAGAAATGTTGTCTTACGCGTTCAAGATTTGGTCTTAAATTGGTCAATTTTGGATTGCGTGGGTTAAGGTAATACCCACCAGCTTCCACTTCTACCTGGATTAGCAATAGGCTCCCATAGAGACCTTTGCAGTTGGCGCCATCTGTTGAGTGGTTTGGGCTATAGCATTTGATGACACCAAACTCTCCGACGGGCTCCTGAATGGTGATGGTTTTCTGAACCGTAACATGCCATTCACTGGTACTACAATCCACCAAAACCAAATAGACTCCTGGATGGCTGTATTTATGAACCACACTGCTCTCTAACCTTATGGGAAAAATATACAGTAGTAC
The DNA here is from genome assembly GCF_038355195.1 of Osmerus mordax. Taxonomy (NCBI): domain Eukaryota; kingdom Metazoa; phylum Chordata; class Actinopteri; order Osmeriformes; family Osmeridae; genus Osmerus; species Osmerus mordax. The sequence goes on from NC_090062.1 coordinate 3,011,811, forward strand.
CATTTATTTTTTCACATCTATTTGTGGGTGGTAAAAATAATTATAATGCTTTCAATGTAGCTAGACTGAGATGTTCCAACAAACTCATTTGTGTTGGGACTGAAAAGGTGTCCATCTCCAGCCCTCAGGGTGCAGGTGAGGTCGCCCTGGAATGGTTGGAGGAGCCATTTCACTGTGGCCGTGATGTTTTCATGGACCACCCCCTTCTTTCTCAGTGATAAACGCAGAGCTGTCAACCAGAGACTAAGTTAATGTCTATCTTGAGCCTTGAAACCCTTGTGTGTGAATGTTAGTGCGTGTGTGTGTGTGTGTGTGCTTCGGGTGTGGGTGTGGGGTCTGACCCTCTTTGCAGTGGTACTCCACAGACAGGTAGCTTCCAAGTCCAGGACAGGGTTCACCAAAAGAGGTCACATCTACAGTAGCCTGGCACACCTGCAGCCCATGACAATCTCCTGCAATGACACAGTTTTATAATCGATGAGTAAATGAGTTACACAGTCATATTCATTGTAGATGACTTACACAACTATCTATGCTTTTGGAATAACAATAATAATGAAAAATTGTTTTATCAGGGCAGACTAATGTTCATTAGTATTGTAAATTCTCTATATGTTTGCCATTCGTAGATTAAACACAAGCTTAAGAAAAAGCCTAAATGCTTTGGTCAATATTTGCGAGTGTGTTTGAATTCGATCAACTTCCACCAAAGCCAGTAATTTGAAAGGAAAGGATATCTAGTTGCTTTAATTTCAGTCTCTCAACCTGCTATTATCATCTCTGTGGTTATCAGGATTTTCTGTCTGACACAAATACATCTTTTGTGGTGCTTTGTCAACATTGCTTGCATAAGTGGAATTCAATTTCATGTTGGGCACATCTTTCTGAGCTCTTTCTTGGAGCTGTGTTTGTTTTACAATATTTACACGTCTGCTCCAGGGTTTCTGAATACAACAGGTTCTACAAAACTAAATGTACACCAGTCAGCTTTGTGATAGATGGTCTGATGTTTGCATCAGGAGACTGATATCTGAAATATCTGAAAGCTATATGATTAACTACGGCAAACACTGTTGTGTTGACTCCAGACCATAATGATCTCATCCACAGTTTCCTTATGCTGTAATGAACATGTAAACTAATAGTGGTCAAGGAAAGCATGTGAATGTGGTATAGATAGGCATGGATAAGATAAGTGTGGATGAAATGTATCATATTTACACAAACTTTTAACGAAGTGATTGAGATGTAACTTAACACACAATCAAACAAATATATTCTTTCAGACATAATACAAAATGCACCATTAAGTACCTGTTACTGAATCTACAACATCCATCCAGCTGCACTCTTCCTGTGTGGATGTGGGTGAAGGATTTGGGCTCAAACGGCAGTAATGAGCTGTTTTACGACCATAGAAGCTGTCATCAACCTCTATCACTTGACCAGAACCGCATTCCAGTGTGGCGTTGTGGTGTGCACATGCAATAGTGTGACCGGACTCTGTTAAAGGAAAATAAATGGGATTCAGCGATATGATGTTACTCTCTGTCTCATACTGTCCACACACAAACAAACAACAAAAAATACCAACCAAACTCGCAGACAAAGGTGAACTCCTGGCTGCAGTTGGCTGTGGCCTCCCACTGGAAGCCTGAGTTTCTGAGGATGTGGGCACAGCCGGCCCCTGGAGCTGGACTGCTCACCCAGTTAGAGTAGCTGACATCTGAGCCATCCAGCCACGACAGGGGCCCTGAGGAAAGTGGATAACCCCACAAAGAATAGTGTTCCCCTCTACACGATCCTAGTCATTCATCTGCAAATACACCATTGTGTGTCCTCTTACCTTCAGCAGCAGAAGAATCCAGAGTGAGGTTTGCGGAGGCCGGGGCGAGCCCCAACCACCAGTCCGTCTCAGACTCCAGGTGCTTCTGAAGGAACTGCTGGGTTTCCTCATTCTGGATGAATGCCAAGTGTCCTCCACCTCGCTCACACCAACCCTGAGCACTGAAGAAAGAACGCCGGAGACCCCCAAACTCATAACAGGAGCTATCAAAGCCCTGCTGGTGTTCTGGGCAGGCGAAAGCCTCACTCTCCTCCTCGGCACCCGATGGACAGAGAAGGAAGAGAGTGCTCAGTAGCAGCTGGGTGAAAGACATGCTCTCCATCTTGCCCTTCACCTGGACTGTGGGCGACCTGGAGGTGTACTCTATTTAAAGGAGAGTGACATCATCCAAGCCTTTCAGAACGACCTGTTCAGTCTCCAACAATGGGTCAGCATGTTGAGTGCTTTGGCGCTGTGTCGACCAATCATGCATTATCTTTTAAACACGCTCTGAGCTAAAAGTACGCTTGAACAGATCTGTTTGGGTGAAAGACTTCAGTATGTGATTTGTGGAAATACTACTTAAAGCTCCAAAATACTTAATGAATCAAACTCAAATATCATGGTTCCTCACTAAAGTTTATTTCCACAGATTACCACTGATAAGTATAGTTTGGCATGTATGTTACCACATTTATATATATTTCAACCAAAAATACAGTAATATAGCAATCCATTTGAATTGTCTAAACACTGGATACTGTCTCCTGTTGTTACAAGTATACATGCAACCTCAAGAGACAAGACATGAACAAGATCTCAAATTTAAATACTGTATTTGATCACGGAACAACACAAATAGCTTCTGGGGCGACAAGTCACATACAGGGATTTGTTTAAGGTGCTACTCCTACAGCAGGGAACACAAGCTTGTGTCTGAAAAGTAGAATACGTTTCTATGTGGAAATAGTGGAGGGTCCTTTGTTGTCATTTCTCTCCTCTTTCTTGTACTTGATCCCAAACAAACTGCAGAGCTTCATCAGCATCAGGTCCACTATCTCCTCCTCTTCAGAGGGCTGGGGAACAGTCAACGATTAATGTCAGTTAGAATATGGATAAATTGGGCCTTTGTCCAGTCTCTCAGTACATGTATTTTGGTACATTTTCTCAATGTACCTTGTGATGTTTCTGCTCTTCACTGAAAGCCACCAGGATGACGGAGATGAAAAGGTTCAGCACCACAAAGGTCATGAACACGATGCAGGAGCCAATGAGGAACGCACCCAACACAGGATTATAATCCAGGACCTGGATTTGAGGAGGACATCAACAATCCACCAATCACAAAAACGCCATATGACTTTAAATGTCCCATGACATGAAATGTTCACTTTAGGAGGTTATTTAACATTAATATGAATTCCCCTAGTCTGCCTTTGGTCCCCCAGTGGCTAGCATTTTTTGGATACGTGTAAACCAAGCCCTGGGTATTCTTCTCCGCCTTTGAGAAAATGAAAGCTGCAACGCTCGGTTTTGTAAATCCTCTCCTTATGTCGTCATAAGGAGGAAGGTTACCTCCCCTTTCTCTGCCTTGCCCGCTCAGAGAATTTGGCCCACCAATGAGAAAATGAGCTACGACCGTGCAAGCGCGATATTGGTTTTTCCTCGAGACATCATGGCTTGCAAACGACCAAAGCATGGCAGTTAGCCCCGCCTCTTTCTTCCTCATAGCATTTAAAGCTACAGACACAGAAACGGCACGTCCTGAGGAAAGCTCATTGTGGGACTGCTTCTTAGTGGCTGTAATTCTGCACCAAGGCTGAATTTCGGGAAAGAGACTTCAGATACAGTATTAGGGGACCACTAAGGCCTATATAAAAACATCCAAAAACAGCATGTCATGGGATCTTGAATATATAAGTGAACTATTGTATCTCTCACTAACCTCCTCATAGTTGAAGATTCCCAGTTGCAGGCTGACCATTGTCTGAGCAGAATCCATGAGGGTCTTGTAAGAGTACAGCTTCCAGCCATACATCAGATTGCACTGAAAAAAAGGAAGATTTGATTAAGTAAATGTAATGACAGCGAGACATTCAGGTCTTGAAATGTTATAGAAATATACGAGTGAGGTGAAGCCCATGGTGTCCTTGGGGAGACATACTTTAACACCACTAGCAGAGTAATGTGGAGGTGTTCTTACAGCAATAGAGTAGGCAAGAGTCATGATGGTGATGACCACCAGGAAGCCTGAGATGTCAGTCCAGGCCCTCTGCAGTGTGGCTGTGATCATGTGCAGCTTGGAGTTGAGTCTCATCAGATGCCAGAGCTTGACTGTCGCCAGCAGCACCAGGAAGGCTATCACATAGCCCAGCACAGCATCAGCAGTCGCTGTGGCATGGAAACTGGCAAACCTGCAAATATGTGAGAATTGTACTACTTTCAATTCAAACAGGTCTCACTGGTGTCACAGTGAACATTCAGATAATAGAAAGTCTACTATTTAACAGTAACATCCAGAGCTTCTTGTAGTGATAACTGAGACTTCTTCAAATGACCTCATTAGGAGTTTAACTCCTCTTGCCAGTATCATGCCTATTCAAAAGATACACATGGGATCATAGTTATGAGCAACTAACTCGTCTTTGTGGTCGTGGTAGTAGGCCATGTCCCTGTTTCCCAGAAGAGTCCTCTTGATAAAGACAGACAGAGCGCTCCAGCTCAGGACGATGATAGCCAGCTCCACCAGGTTAAACTTGCTCCTGAAGTAACCCCACTTGTGCTGCTTCATCAGCTTGCCCTGTGAGGAGGCCAGATAAGTGTTCCACTACTGTACCACAGCAGTACAAAAATATTACCAAAAGTATATGTTTGACATTAGCTTGTGCTTCAGTCACTCACCTGAACAAACATATAATACAGGATGAAGAGAAAGTAGACGACCTCAGAGGCCATAACAAAGATGTGAAGACCACCAGTCGATTGGTAAAGACGAACACTCTGCAGCTCACTGCGGAACTGGAACGCCCCTGAAAGATGACATGTACAGTAAACCACCTTTGTTAATGTGATAACCACATGACAAGGTCATGTGCTTCTCTCAGACACAGTCACTCACCTACGGCAGTGGTCTCCAGCATGAGAGTGGCAATGCAGAAGAGGTTGACATTAGCATTATACACAGTGAATTCTATGAAGACTGCCCGGGTGTACATGTCAATCCAGGTGCTGTCAAACAAGAACTGAATGGTTCTGTAGAAACAAGGATATAGCAAGGATGAAACCACACTTCATGGTTGTCTTTACACTTAACAGGGAGTAGTACTTTAGTACAAAAAACTCTGTACCTGCTGGCATTGTATGAGTCTGGGCCCAGTTCCTCCACAAAGCCGCCTCCTCTGTAGAGAACCAAACTACCCCAGACAGGATATGATCTCAGTCGGGCCTGGCTCTGGTACTTCCATGGGCTGTGAAGGCTCACTGAGGAGTTGTCCCCCACAGAGCGGTTCCAGCCGGGCCCATATGAGCCCATGTCCTCCACCTCCCATGAGTAGGGAGCATGACAGTCAGGCACAGACTGGCGCATGGAGCGGGGAACACGGCACGAGTTCTTCTGTACCCTCACCTGGCGAAGGCGGGCATTACCCACCAGCTTGGAGTTCCCATCTGTGATGAAACCTATTCCAGGCAAGGACATTATGCTCAGGACACTGCTCTGTTCCCATATGGCATTTGCTATAGCTTTTCAGTTGAATATTTTACTTTATAACAGAAAATGTTACCTGGATATTCTCCAAACAGGTTGTTTAGTAGAGAGGTGTTTGCCCAGGTGAACACATCACCAGGACTCATGTTGTCAGAAATTCCTTGGGTGAAGCTCTGCTGGATGTGTCGAGTCAAGAAGTAAGCATTGGGATCCCTCTGGCCATAAGCCACCAGGAGTAACATCCACATAAACCCCATGTAGGCTTGAAAAAGAAACACAGAGTTAATCTTCAAGGGTTTTTTATCCACACAAATAGATGAAACAGCAACATCTACAATAAGAGGTCCCACTCACTTAGAATCTCCCTGATGAGAGCAAAGACCTTCTGTTCTTTCATCAAGTTGTTCCTCATTTTCTCAATGTCACTTGGAGGAGGGGGTTGGTAGAAGCTGCATGTGCTGTCCCTCCTGGCTGCCCGCATCGCACCAGCTTCATCTGGGGGTAGAAAAGGCCATGTTTTGGACCTCTTTGTAGTAGTTGTCAGATACTGTACTATATTGTTGTAGCCCTCTTAAAAATGTAGTCTCTTTAGTCAGCTGGGTTACAATTTTTTGTAACCCTGGTTACCATTGTTCTCTCTCATATACATTTATTATTTTCCCACCCCTAAGGATTCGTCAATATTTGGAATACATAGACAACGTCGGTGTCAAAATGTTCGTCTTGGTCCTGATTGCGTTGATTCTTTTTTATTTACGTTCCTTTGCACTGTTTAGGAGCTTACAACATTTTTGTGACAAAAAGTGCCTTGTGTGCACTAAGGGACCTCAGTGCTAGCCTAACGTCACAACGTCAGCACACGTTAGCAACAACGCATAGATACGCCGTTCTAGTATTACCCGGCGTCATGGAGCCGACCAGCTAAATAGTTATTTATTTAGCACTAGTGTTGCTACCTGCGTATACCTACAGCTGGCAGCTGTGCTCCATTTTGCTCCTAGATTCAGACCTAGCCCTGGTAAATTGTAGAGCTATACTAGACTTCTGCTGTGTGGGAATCGCAGGAGCTAACCAGTCGAAGGGCGTACAAAAATACAGGGTGTTGATATTCAAACTGTTACTGTCTGGTAAGGGTTATCCATACAGTTTCAAGACCCGGTGCTCTGCCCCAAAGGGCTTAGGTCAGTTATACTTAAGGGGGCTAGGAGCGCTACATTGTTAACTCAACTACCACAGGAGGGCATGGTTAAACCTGAAGATTAAGTACCTGGGTTTCTGAGAATTCCATCGACCTTAGGATCACCATATTCTTCCTGATCAACTTTCTTAAGCACAAGAGCAAAGAAGACAGCAAATCCCAGCACCTGTTTTGAAGAAACGCACATGAAACAACCCCGTCATATAAATGTAGGTAGATATAATGTAATTTATCATCGTGACCTAACGTGATGTGACTGACCTTAAGAGGTTGTGTGATCAAGAGGCTCTCAAAGAAAGACACAACCATAGAGATGAGCCAGCTGACTGAGCGCTCCTTCCCATAATGCAGCCCATATATCATAGTGAAGAATCCTGACACACCGCTAGTGGCTACCACCAGTATCCAGCCCACAAACACAAACCACCACGGCAGCCCTCCTGAACAGCACTTCCTCTTGCTGGTGTCCTCGTCGAGGCTCTCTGCTGGGCTGATGCTGCAAGCTGGTTGGTCCCCTCCAAGGCTGGAGGAAGAGAGCTGGGACTCCAGCAATCCCTTCATGCCCTGGACCTGCTGCACAGCCCGCTGATAGCTGTGTGGGTTAGGGAAGCGAGAGGGTCCCAGTAGACTCAACTCCTTCTCAACATGGCGGAGCTGCCTGTACAGATACTGACTGTTGCTGCTCCGTTTTTGGCTCCTGTCCACAGTTTTCTCAGGGCTTCCACACAAGCTGCTGTCTGATATCACAAAGAACATCCTTAGCCTTAAACACAGACCACATACACTAAACGCAGATTCAATCATTTAATATTCATGAGTGAAGTTCAGGTGTCTCCAATCACCAGCAGGGAAAAGGCATTCCAATTAAATACTCTGGTCAAGTATAATCTACCGAAATGTTGACCAAAAAAGCTGTTACCTTGTAGTTCAACTGAACCTAAAGACAGAAGGAGAGATCCTTCTCTCTTGCAGACATCAGTGTAAAACTCTCCACCTGCACGGTTCTGCTGTCTGATAATGTCCTCCACCAGAGAGAGCAGAGTGTTGATGTCAGCCTGTCGTCCAGACCCCAGCTCCAACTCCAGACGAGGCATGGGGCTCTTCATGGCCTTGGAGAGAGACTGGGCTATCCTCTTGATGTCCTAAGAAAATGAACAAACGTGCTACCTGAATAAAACCTTCAGACTGACAGAAGGGTGAAGGAATGATCCAGATAACTCTACCTTGATGACAGTGTCTGGTGTGATGTCCTTGTGTTCCATCTGTGGAGAAGGAGGCTGTGATGGAGACACACGGCCAGTCTTCCCCTGCTTGGAGGCCTCTGTTTTGGGTTGACCAGGCTTCTTCTCTCGGGGGCGGGTGTTTCTGAAGATACTCACAATCAGCAGATTGATGGGGAACATGATGATAGAACTTTGAACTCCAATCATCACTTGTTGCCAGGTGAACTCAATGTGACCTTCAGAGTTACAGATATAGGGATAAATTAACAGAGAGCGTTAATCACTTTTAAGTCCAGACACGTTGTGGAGCACCAATTCCGTGGATAATATCTTACCCAGGTCCATTGTTTGTTCAGAGGGGTCAGTCGGGATGCCATAGAACATGATATTGGTCAACATGGTGCAGAGCAGCAGAGAAAAACAGCATGATACTCGCTGCACACATGTGAAGGTGCTGTTTGGAGGACGGCTGATCACAGAGAACCAGATGTGACCATCACGGAAGTCTTTGGCTGTCTTCATGAAGAACAGGTTACTGAAAAGATGCAGTATACAATCGAAATTAACTGTACTTAAATACATCATGGAGGAGGGTTCTTAGATCAATTACAGGATGGTCCTTTTCATCTCACCTAAATCTCTTTAGATCCATTTCAGTGGCAACAGGGAAGGATCTATCTAGAAGGCAGTCTCCCATATCGATGGCAAGCCAGGAGTTACAGAGGAAGTGCCACTTCTGCCCAGTTTGTAAATCTTGCACCATTACTTTGTTTACGTACCTGCAGGAAAACATGATTTCATCTCAGCATCCGGAAAATATCTGCATTATATATATGATTCATGCTTATTTTACTATTATTACAGCCCCCCCCCCCGCCTCCCCCCCCCCCCCCCCGACGAGCTTTCACAAGCTTAATTTTTATATAAAATATACAGATATATTAGTTGTAAAAATTACAGCTAATAAACGGACCCATCTGCAACCGACGCAAGCAAGTACACCCTACCCTCTCCTTAAAATTATTATTTTCCCACCCCTAAGGATCCGTCAATATTTGGACTACATAGACAACACCGGTGTGAAAAGGTTCGTCTTGGTAGCGATTGCATTGCCTCTATTAGGATTTACATTCCGTTGCACGGTTTAGGCTTGAATAAAGTTTTGTAGCAAAAAGTGCTTTCTGTGCACCAAGGGACCTCAGTGTTAGCCTAAAGTCACAATGTCAGCACACATCAGAATGTCAGCACACGTTAGCAACGACGCAGTTCTAGTAAGACAGACAGTGATATCAGTGAGACCTCAGCATTAGTACCGTAGCTAAAAGTCTAGGAAAGTTGAGGTTACTTTTCGCTAGGTACATACGAACATGTAGGTAGACAAGTTGGTTCCCCTTCGTTCTTTTGGTGAGCAGTCTCACGAGCCCTACTTACCCGGCGTCATGGAGCCGACCAGCTAAATAGTTATTTAGCACTAGCTTTGCTACCTGCTACAGCTGGCAACTCCGTTTTGCTTCTAGATTCAGACCTATCCCCGGTAAATTGTAGCGCTAGCTAACTACTAGACTTCTGCTGTGTGGTAATCGCAGGAACTAACCAGTCGAAGGGCATACAAAAATACAGGGTGTTGATATTCACAGCCTGGAAACATACCCAGCTGCAACCGATGCAAGCACACCCCACAATTTCCCCAGAAATGGTACCCTCTCTAGTTATTATTATAGTTGTTATTATTGTTGTTGTTATATTGTAATACACCATAAGAGTATGTGTGAATGTATTGGTTCCTCTCTTCATTCAACAACATGTGAGTTTCCTGCCCATTCCCTACCAGCTCGGGTGTTCTCCAGAGTTGTCGTGCCACACCCTGATGCTCTGCAGCTCCCCCAGGGAGAAGGGGGTGGTCAGCAGGAAGGTGTCTACTGCACCCCTCTCAAACACAGGTTTGTCAGGGTCAGTGAGGTGGTGGGGCTCACTCTCCCCCTCTGTGCCCAGCAGAGTCACGGTTACCTGGAAAGGGGAAATAGGTTACCTAGAGGTAGCTGAAGCTGTTGTGGCACCCTGTGTTATCGTTGTTGTTGTTGTTGTGGGGGCTGGACTCTGAAGCTGTCTGACCTGAGCTGAGCTGGAGGCACCACGTCGATGTCCTGTACTGATGTTCAGCATGTAGCCATACTCAGCCAAAGGGTCGTTGTCCTCCAGTACTGTTACCTTTACCTGGACACAATTTGAGGGTATCTTACACACATACAAACACTGAAAAAGTAACATTGCCACATCAACAATGGTGTTTCTGATTTATGTTTTTGTATTTTTACAACATGGCCTAAGTGGCTTTTTGAGAGAGACCTTGGCAGTATCCTTGATGTCTTTCCTGCGTGCCCACACGACCACCAGGAGATAAGCTACAAAGATGGCGCCCACAAAGCACACAACCACTGGGTTTTCAGTGAAGGTAGAGAAGAGCTCTGCGGTGCGAGACACATCCACAACGTTGGGCATGACGAAGAAAGAGCTTCCAAAGAAGGTCAGGTGGTTACATAGGCACTGAGTGACAAACGGGGTGGTGAGAGGGCCAACCTGGAAAGACCAGAGCCGGATCGGCCATCAGAATTAGACCAATATTGCTTACTTTGCGAGTTGCTCATTAGATGTGATGTACTTACCCTGCAGCCGGCCTCACTCCAAGCTGATTGAGACTCATTCCAATACTTGCACTGGGCAGCAATGGAGGTGACAGACACACTGGCATTTACTGATTTAACCCCTGCCTCCACAATGGGTTGCACCACAAGGTAGTGCTCCCCAACATGTCCTCCTCTATCACTGGGAGCCAGCACCCATATGTACCTCTCCTCTGCACCCAAAACACCCAAAGAAACAAGCAAATTGTACAGCATAAACAAAGTATGTCTTATCGTATATAATATAACTCAACATTATGATCACAGATGTTTTCTGTCATGCACTTAGGAGCAGGTGCATCACCTTGTATCGTGCCATTCTTAGGCATATGAGTCTTAGCTACATAATCCGCTGTGGTGGGGTAGTTCTTATCACCCAGGAACAGTTTAAAGGTCAAGTCCTCTGATGGCTCCATCCTCAGCACCAGCGTCACATCAGGTGAAGGAACGTTGATCTTCAGAGTGCTGTAGTTACTCAGGTTCAAGATTGTACTGTTCACCTGTTCTCCATCCAGCCTGGGCAATAATATCTGTGAAGCAACAGAGGTCATTGTACACTACAGTGATCTAAGTGAATGGGCTTTTAAACACGTCAACAACAGAACAGTAGAGTGGAGGTTATGTCTAATCTGACCTCTATCTCATGAGTCAGATTCTCTATGGGGATGACTGAGCCATTTGCTCTGCTGAGAGAGACCGAGCCCAAAGCACCGCTGATGTCAGCCTTTTCACTCCAGGAAAATGGATTCCTTTCAAAACTCATCATCTGTAAAGTCAGAAGGGATATTGGGAGTTAAGGGATAAACCACACATAAATACACACCCACAATCTGGATGTCTTACCCGCACATCCACCGGTTCCTCCAGAGAAAGGACGTCAGCAGGCAGGGGAGGGAAGGAGAAGCTGGAGGAGGTGTTCTTCGGAACGATGATTGACTGCATTTGAAGGGTTTCTGGAGACACTCTGAAAAGAGACAGAGTACGAGACATAACCACAGACTGTGAAAACATAGTGAGTTTGTTTTCAACTGTCTTCCACCACTCCCTTACCTGTTGACAAACAAACTGATCTTTTCCATGCTGACAATGGCTGGCCCCTGGTCAGTCACTTTCCCATTCAACAATGCACTTTGAACATTGTCCATTCCATCGAGAAGGAAATTTGAAATCTTTTTCTGCAAACGACAAAACATTTTATTGAGCTGACTGAGGACCGTAAGTAGTAAAAGAGCTGTCGTATTGTTGACATTTGGCTTACATAAACATTCTATCACTCTTACATTAGAAGAGACTTTTAAAATGTTGCTGGCCGCCTCCACTATGGGAGTGGCGGCATTCACCACCTGGTCACCTCCATTTTCCTGACTGACGTTCATGAATAGAAGGGAGGAGCTGAGATCTGCCACCAGGGAACTGGCCTTTTCCTGGAAGACACACATGTTGGGACCGCACAGAAACACTTATATGAGTTATGACATGACTAGATGTTATCATAATAAGTCTGTTGTTGTGGTAGGTGATGTTCTGGGTATTCTGGGTGTACCTGAGCAGCCGGGGTCAGCTCCTCAGGTTTCTTGGTGAGCCCCACCACGGCTCCTGCAGTTACCTGCACCTCCTGGGTGGAGTTACTTGGGGAGTTCTGCAGCACTTCATTCATACTGGTTAGCATCTGCTCTCGCAGCTGGAATGAAGATACTTTGTGAAACACTACCTTAGGTCTCCTTCCAATAATCCAATAAACCACGTCAAAGGATACCACGTGGAAGGAAGAGGCCATCACACAAATGCGCCCCCAGTTGGCCTGTCTAATGTCCTCTAGCCAGGCAAAGTAGATGTCAGAGTCCTTCTTTACCTACCTTCTTCCTAGCATCCGTTTGCTCTGCACTGTCCCCACCGTCGTTCAGCATGTCAGACACAGACTGGAACATCTGTCCCAGGTTCTCTCCAGAGAGCAGCCCCTGCTGCTGCAGCTGGGCTACAGAGTCCACCACCGCAGACTGGAGCTCCTGCACTGTAGAGCTGGAGTTGGCCGGACGCACCTGCTCACACGACAACCAGAACAGCTCCAAATGTAACTTCTCAAGGTAAGACGTGTGTCTAAGCAATTTCAGTACATAACACTTTCCATGCTGGATGACTATGGACAAACCTGCGTGGTGATGGAAGTGCTTGTCTTTGTGAACCCGTTTTTGACTGTTGCCACCACGGACAGACTGTAATTGTTGCTTTCCTCCCCCAGAGGAAGGTAAATAGACTTGACTTCATTTGCAGAACTGCAGCGAAGATGATTTCCTGTAATATGAGGAATAGCGACGTTCCAAGCCTGATACAACATGAACAGCTGAACCCAGTGCCGGTCCTAGCACATAATACTTTCGGCGCCCTAGGCGAGATGTATTACCCCCCCTCCCCCCGGAGCGCAAAACGAGGTGCCGCCCACCCCCCACCCCCCCCCCCCCCCACCCCCCCCCCCCCCCCACCCCCCAACGGGCCGCCCCCCCAAACGCAACACGGAGATATGACGTGGCGTGGTTGGCGCCCTCAGCTGGTTGTGCGGCAGGGTTAATTAATGGATGCTCTTTGGAAAATCCCGCCCCCCTCTTCATGCCGCCCTAGGCGGCTGCCTATGTCGCCTGTAGGAAGGACCGGCTCTGGCTGCACCAATGCTTTCACAACACAATGCGCCGTACAGACCTTTGTTTGTCCTGAAGCAGTACAGGCAGTTGCCTGACGAACAGAAGGAGGAGGCGGTGCAGTTGATGTTGAATGGATCTAGGACAGTGCCGTTTTGTGGGGAGATAGTACATGAAGGGGGCGTGGGAGTGGTGGTAGACTGGGTGGTGGCAGGCTGGGTGTTACTGACAGGAACAGGAGTCATTACGCCTGGTATTTGTATGGTGTATTTGGCAAAGCCAGGTGTTGTCTCACCTATGAAACGGTGACAGCAGGCAATAAAAACCAGTATTCATCACTTCACATTACTGGGAATGGAATTCCCCCAAAACATTACAAACAAATATTACAAAGGCTTTTAGCCTTTTACTCACCATAAGCAATAACATTGAGATTTTGAAACGTGCTCGTTGCTGTCTGCAGATATTTTTCAGCCACCCTATACTCATTGCCACCAACTTGTTTCTCAATCAGTGGCTTTCTCCCTGCACTGGTGTAGCATTCTTTCAGGTCACCCTGGAAGACAAAGTTTTTTGAATCAAAATGACGTCATGAGTATCTTCATTCCGCACAGTCATTATTCTGTGACATCACACATGACAAGCAGCAGACGTGCATTCCTTCTTACATACAGTATAGTAGAGCATTGTTCATGTTAATGTATTAGCTCATTCACTCAGGTTCTGTGCTCTACTTTTGAGTCTACCTGTGCTTCATGTGTTCTCGTAAACTCAGACTTACAGTCAAAGGTCCTGGGTCCTCAATATGCCAAACCACCTTCGGGCAGCTCCCAACACAGTCCAATTTGAGATTTACATCCTGTGATGTGTCACAACCACTGCAACTGTCAAAATAAATGTGAGGCCAAATAATGGTTAGAATGGGTGTTCTTAGGTCCTAAAGAAGGGAAACAAACTAGTTGATGCAAAACATTCTGAACATTTGGACATCAACTATTGACCTTTAGAGATGTTGTTACTCTGAACACAGAACTGCTGATCAGGGCCGGCCCAAGCCTTTATGGGGCCTTAAACTGAATTGATTTGGGGGCCCCTCCGAATTATGTTAATTACCATTAACATATTATATAATTTTAAAATTAAGCTGTAATTTAATGTGCTCTTGGGGGCCCTCTGGTGGCCACGGGGCCGTAAGCAGCCGCTTAGTCCACTTATGCCTTGGGCCAGCTCTTCTGCTGATCTTTGTTGTGGTTTGTAATATTAATTATAAGGAGGAATTGGTTAGAGGCTATCATACCTGATGCTGACATTGACAAATTCCTTAGGAGTTACAGATATGCATCTGGATGCTGAAGTTAGGGTGTACCATTTGTTAAAGAACGACTTCAGCTTCACTTGAAAAGTGAATTCACTGAATGTAAACGAATCGGGAAGGCATTTTTTATCAATGACAAGAGTGCTCTCCTTGTTCTTGTTCATTATGTCATTGCATTTGCAGTTGATCTCTGTAGAGCAAAAGGGAGACTCTTAGAAAACAAGACCCTTAGCCCTGAAAGGACGGAGTGCTGTATAATCCTCTATGCAAAATCTGTCCTAAAAAAGAATATATGTTTTTATATAGGAACTTTTTAACGCTGTAAAACAATTAGCACTTACTGCATGACCATTCAAACTTGCTCCACCTTCCACTGGCCAGCCCAAACAGACCAGTTACTGCCATCATGACGCTGTCACTGTAGTCAACAAGGGTATCTGGAGTTGAAGTTATCCTTAAGGAATAAGCTCTAGGCTTTCTGACATGCCCTGTCTGAAGTAAACAAATATATTCACAAGCATGTATTATATTGAACAAATAATAATCTCACCAAAATGTGTGATTTTTATGGACATGTATTTATGTACATTACAAATATATATTAATTTGTACATTTAAATTATTGAAGTTTGCTGCATGCTTAAATATCACATTTAGCTTGTTAACTAAACATACCGTGTTTCCATGGTCATGTAAAAGGTCTAAAAAGTTGCTGCAGGCAACTGTGACGTTCCACAAATTCACCTCCACCTCCATGTCTGAGAAGACATTCCAGGCTTTGACTGTTATCTCCAAACTACCTGGAAAAAAGTGGGAAACATTACATTACCTTTCAGTTTTCAATGCTTTGCAGATGATTCATTTCATTACTATATACTGTTATTTGTGAAGCAAATGTCAAGGTCCACTACCTTGTACTGTTGGTGTGATGTTGTAAACTTGCAGACTGCTGTTGTGCATGTGTCTGGTCTCAGAGAAAGTCTTGTTGTCTCCAGTCACAGAGAACAGGAGCTGTGCTGGAGCTCCATGCTCGAGAAAGACACTGATGGGGAGGTGGGAGTCTGGACACTGGCCCTCCTCTAGCAGCAAGGAGGCCTGCAAGCCTCTCACTGGCTCCAGCAGGCACACCTGCAGCTCTGTGGACACTCCAGGGGTCGTGACCCCGTTGAACGCCTTCAGGCTTAGCTGGTGGCAGCCAGACCCAAGCTGCTCCTGAACCTCTGGACCCACTGTAATGTTGTGGGGAATGATTCCTCTGACCACAGATGAGTGAGACACCAACATGTCCCCACTCTGGATTGTATAGGTCACATTTGTACCTGTTGACAGAAAGGTTGGAATATTTTCAATATTTAGTCACTGAGAACTGTTAAATTCTGCATAGTGTTGGTTTATAGCAATTGTATTGTCTAGTATGGAGAAGTGGGCATCCTGTGATTTTACAGAGCCCCCATCTTGCCCATGGTGTCCCCCACCCATGTATATTGCTCATTTTAAAATGACCATATGGTGTTTGCTTGTGTGTCACATAGACAACACTTTTAGGTGTGATGTCTTAGGTTTATATTAATACCTACCAGCTTCCACTTCTACCTGGATTAGCAATAGGCTCCCATAGAGACCTTTGCAGTTGGCGCCATCTGTTGAGTGGTTTGGGCTATAGCATTTGATGACACCAAACTCTCCGACAGGCTCCTGAATGGTGATGGTTTTCTGAACCGTAACATGCCATTCACTGGTAGTACAATCCACCAAAACCAAATAGACTCCTGGATGGCTGTATTTATGAACCACACTGCTCTCTAACCTTATGGGAAAAATATACAGTAGTACCATTTATTTTTCTATTTGTGGGTAGTAAAAATAATAATAATATTGCTTTCAATATAGCTAGACTGAGATATTGAAGTTTTGCAACAAACTGCTCTCTAACCTGTGAGGGAACACAATAAACAGACAGATGATTGTGAAAAGATACAGCTAGCTAATATGTAGCAGACAATGAACTGACAGTCAGTCGTTACTCACTCCTTCGGACTGTAGGGGTGAACGTTGTGTCCATCTCCAGCCCTCAGGGAGCAGCTGAGGTTGCCCTGGAATGGATGTAGGAGCCACTTCACTGTAAAGGTCACGTCGTCATAGACTGCTGCCAAATTGCTCATTAACAGGTTCAGACCTGAGAGACAAACGTTTCAAGATAAATGGCTTGATGATGATCCAGTAGCAGTTGAAAGCTCATTTAAAACAATAAAGCAATATGTCAGAAAGGGCTCTTTTACTTGAGTTGAGATTTATAATGATCAAACACAGTCCTGTTTTACATCACATGGGTGTGAGTACATGAGTTATATCAGCCATCTGATAAGAGGCTGAAGGATCATTTTAACATGTGCAAAGATACACGTAGACACACTGTGTGAAGGCCACATAGCTTACACTCCAGCATATGGGTAAAAAGGGGAAAGGGGGGAGAGAGAGAGAGATAGTCTGACCCTCTTTGCAGTGGTACTCCACAGACAGGTAGCTTCCAAGTCCAGGACAGGGTTCACCAAAAGAGGTCACATCTACAGTAGCCTGGCACACCTGCAGCCCATGACAATCTCCTGCAACGACACAGACAAGATGTTTACGTAACACAGAAATATATCTCCTCTAAACCATTTACAAGTATCAACTTGTAGATTATGTAACTACCTTGTGCTCCATCGATATTCAATATCATTATTGTTGTGATCTTCATCCCAGTCAATATTATCACATGATCATCATCTTCATAATATATATATGTTGTATATTGTTTAGTTATCACAATGACTCACTGTCCAGACATTTATTCTGTATATGAATCATTAGACAACGAGAACAAGCTAACAAAAGCTTTAATGCATGAGTCAGTATTGACAGCAAAGTATTTGATTCTGTTTACCCTGATAATGAATGCCTTTTCAATGCATAGGTTTATTCATTCTCCCTGTGTATTAACATCTTCTGTATATAGAAAAAAATTTCTTCTTTGTAGCACAAACAACTTTTGTTGTTTTTGGAAACACTATTCAATGTAATATGTTTGGTTAGGAGACACTTTTATCCAAAGCAACGTGCAAAGGTTCATTTGAACCTGGCTCCTATAAATTTTCAGTCAAATGTTCTTTAGTATATGATTGAGCTAAAAAGAACGATGTCAAACCTGGTTTATATTGGGATTCATACTGAAACCAATAAAGCCCCAAATATTGGACTATCGGACTATTGGACTTTATATAATCTTTAAAGAAATACCTGTTACTGAATCTACAACATCCATCCAGCTGCACTCTTCCTGTATGGATGTGGGTGAAGGGTTGGGGCTCAAACGGCAGTAATGAGCTGTTTTACGACCATAGAAGCTGTCATCAACCTCTATCACTTGACCAGAACCGCATTGCAGTGTGGCGTTGTGGTGTGCACATGCAATAGTGCGACCGGACTCTGTTAAAGGAAAATAAATGGGATTCAGCGATATGATGTTACCCTCTGTCTCATACTGTCCACACACAAACAAACAACAAAAAATACCAACCAAACTCGCAGACAAAGGTGAACTCCTGGCTGCAGTTGGCTGTGGCCTCCCACTGGAAGCCTGAGTTTCTGAGGATGTGGGCACAGCCGGCCCCTGGAGCTGGACTGCTCACCCAGTTAGAGTAGCTGACATCTGAGCCATCCAGCCACGACAGGGGCCCTGAGGAGGGACCGCACAACAAACTTGAATAATAACACATCTATAGATACTGATCTGTTACCAAAACATCAGCCATTTCCTACTATCCATCATCCGACATTCTGTACATCACTTCGGAATATGTGAATAGTGGGGTTGTTAATACATACACAATGGTTGTGTTCTAATGAGTGCAAGTGGATGGCTGATAAGGACTGGTCTTTTGTGTGCGCTATTAAAAGAGCCTGTGTAAATCAGCTGTCTGGACAGCTAGGCTTTGGAAGGCTCCAGTGATTGAGAAGTTTTACACATGAGGTGGTTGCTGCTATAGAGAGATATCCAGATGAGAGTGTCTCCTAGCAATAGGACATGACCACATGCTGTATCTCTCAGCAGCATGGCCATCTGACCTGGAAGATAGTGACCAAGACAACCACTTAATCACACTAGAACCTCTCTGAATATTAAGAGGTTCTAGTGTTCTGTCAAAACAAATTGAATCAAATTTGACATGAACATGTCACACGACATACTAATTTTACACATTATACTTTCTAAAATAGCTAAACATGCCCTGCGAAATGCTTCCCATAAAAGGCTCATCTAATGCAACATTTCGATGATTTTCCACTTACCTTCAGCAGAAGAAGAATCCAGAGTGAGGTTTGCGGAGGCCGGGGCGAGCCCCAGCCACCAGTCCGTTTCAGACTCCAGGTGCTTCTGAAGGAACTGCTGGGTTTCCTCATTCTGGATGAATGCCAAGTGTCCTCCACCTCGTTCACACCAACCCTGAGCACTGAAGAAAGAACGCCGGAGACCCCCAAACTCATAACAGGAGCTATCAAAGCCCTGCTGGTGTTCTGGGCAGGCGAAAGCCTCACTCTCCTCCTCGGCACCCGATGGACAGAGAAGGAAGAGAGTGCTCAGTAGCAGCTGGGTGAAAGACATGCTCTCCATCTTGCCCTTCACCTGGACTGTGGGCGACCTGGAGGTGTACTCTATTTAAAGGGGAGTGACATCAGCATCTCTAACATCCTTCAGCCTTTTGGCCCTCAGTGGGATGTGTGACTGTCTGCCATTCTTTGTTAGGGTCCCTACAGATGCATTATCCTGGTAGATAAACAGTCAGCGCACAAGCCTGTGGTGAATGGGCCTCAGCCCCCTTGGTCAACAAACCATTGCTCTCTAGGTACCCATCTGCATGAACCGGCACTTCACGTAGCACCTCTCATCCTGCAGAGAGAGAGATAAGCTTTGTAATTTGCCACCGACAGATTAATGGACATACAGTGGCCAAACACATCAGTAAGGGCTTGTTTTTTGTCATCTCATGTGGATGTTGTGATTGAAACACTTTTTTTGCCATGTCAGCACAAACTGATCGCAGATATTTGTAGCACCCTAGTTCTGAATAACAGTGAAGTTGTGGAAAGCTATCTTGAGATTGGATATCCATTCATTGTAAAGCCATTGTTCAAGTAGTCTGGATATCCTCTCAATGTCAAACATTCCTCTGCTTTCTGTACTATTGACCCTGACCACTGAGACATACTTATGGTTAATCATTGACGGTTTAGTTACACCCCATAAACCATAACTTATCTAACCAATTATACCTTACATAGATACAGGCTAAATGTAGGCTACACATTATTTCAAAGTCCAAAGTTTTCTACATAAAGTAATTAAGTATCTGGAACTTGCTGAGGCTCTCTAACACAGAGTGAAATTAAAATCCTTGGTAATTGGGATTTAGTTCAAATGATTCCTTTAAAAAACATGCATGACAATTGTAGCATAAAGACAAACTTGCTTCTGAATCTGCATCTGCATACATAAGGTGGAACCACCATTGTGGTTCTTGAAGTGTTATCGACATGAAATATATATGTTCTTTAAAGGCAATATAATTTAGATAAGGACAATCAGACAATTTAACAATTCTCACGTTGCCATATACTGTAGGATAAGATGTACCTAAAAGTGTGCTGAGAGAAGATAACACCCATAGTGGACTGTTTCCCACCATGGATTTAAACCATGTGGTTCAGTTATGTAATCATTCGAATAAACAGTCAAGAGACTGACCCTTAAAAACAAATGAATATGGAAACGACATTGGGGAAGCAACGAAATAATTACTTCAAATAGAAAACTATACCTGAACTATAACAGAGTTTGGTTACTGCAGCAGCACCGAAAGTTGACGGATACAACATGCAGGCTATATTTGCAAAGAACGGATCTGAAACTCCTGTCCCTGTCAAGGCAGAAATAAAAGGTATAGGCGGAACCACCTTTGTTTCGTGTATTTGTATTTCATTCGTAATGTCAATTGTAACCTTATAAAATGATTAGTTTGCTTATGCTAATGTTATTCTTGGACCTATCTATGCCAAACCAACCGACACATTTCATTTTCAAATGTATTTTATTTTAGCTTTAAAACGATAACGTAGCGTCTGATCATTGATAAGTTACTTTGCAAAGACAGCTACTTCGTTTAGGCAACAGTTATAATACAGGCTCTGTCTATCAAAACAAAGAAAAAACAACTATGTATCTTTTTTGTTAGGTTACTCTGTTTACAAGTTCACTTATCTCTTTCTCTACGTCATATCACAGTTCCCTTAAAGTAACTTTATCCAATTTTCCCAACAGGTTGCGGGATTCAGGATACCAAATAAATGACAATGTCGACTAAACAAACTTCAGACATTATTAACTGGAGCCTATAATTCACTTATTAATCACAAATGTTAACGTAATTTAATTCATGAGGGGACAACACTAATCCAAATATGATCAGAACTTCTTGCAATAATGTATTGTTGCTCTACTTAGGTGTCTTATCACAAATGCGTTCATCATATCACTCCCACTTAATATTTTATTACACACACCACAAACGTGCACAATTTACATATTTGATTTCCTATATCCTATGTTATCTGTTTTACAGGTGCTGTTCCTGAGTGGCTACAAGGGACTTTACTGCGTAATGGACCCGGAAAGTTCACAGTGGGGGATATGGCCTACAACCATTGGTTTGATGGCATGGCCTTAATTCACAGCTTCACCTTCAAAGATGGTAAGAGAGGAATAACAGTGACACAATGCATAAAGACATTTTATTCCTGAGCCTCTAGCTGACCAAAATGTTTTTATGTGTATTGAAGGTGAGGTCTATTACAGGAGTAAGTTCCTAAACAGTGAAACTTACAAGAAAAACACAGGAGCCAACCGGATAATTGTGTCTGAATTTGGGACGATGATCTACCCTGACCCTTGCAAAAATATATTTTCTAGGTATTCAAAGCTCACTGCCACATCTTTATTATTATTATTTATTTGTCTTTGATCTTGTCCAGAAATCCCGTGTTTCAATTCTTGCAGCAACACACCACCACATTGAATGAGCATTTTTCCAAACCTTTATCTTGTCTTTCTGTGTCAGAACATTCAGCCACCTTTGCAACATCATCCCTGACTTCACAGATAACAACCTAATAAACATAATTAGGTATGGTAAAGATTACTATGCCTCATCAGAAGTTAACTACATCAATCAAATTGACCCCACGACCTTAGAAACAGTTGGAAGGGTAAGTTCAAATTTAGACAGCTAACCTAAGGAAAATCTATAATTATCTTTTATTAATGCATGACATTTACTGCATGTTTATAAATATACACCATTCCTGTTAAATAAGTGCAATCTGGCATGACTTGATTCAACTG
The DNA here is from genome assembly GCF_038355195.1 of Osmerus mordax. Taxonomy (NCBI): domain Eukaryota; kingdom Metazoa; phylum Chordata; class Actinopteri; order Osmeriformes; family Osmeridae; genus Osmerus; species Osmerus mordax. The sequence continues at coordinate 3,033,830 of NC_090062.1, forward strand.
TTAATCTTTTTTAATTCTTCTACATCTGGGCCTCAGACCAACTACAGGAACCACATAGCTCTGAACCTGGCCACAGCACACCCTCACTATGACGAGGAGGGGAACACGTACAACATGGGCACTGCTCTCATGAGTTTTGGCAGGCCCAAGTACATCATCTTTAAGGTCCCAGCTGATGCTTCAGGTACTAAGACAGGACAACAATAACATGATTCTTCTATGTAACAATTGTAATGCTGGTGTCCATTTTGTATCCTGGTACTCAATGTTGATAGCTCTTTAAATGTAAATAATGTACAATAAGAGTAACACTAAATAAATTAACTTAGATATTGGTGTATTTAAGGATCCTCTGTGAAAAATATTTCCAGATGTTATTGTACTATTATACCGGAACTACTGGCTC